>NC_041386.1:217765184-217785644 GCF_002162155.2 Triticum dicoccoides | reverse complement strand
GCGGGCGGCGGCGCGCCACATGGCGGCTCAGGAGTGGGCGGTGGCGGCAGCGGACATGTCCGGCCCAGCGAATCTTGTCCGGGCGCGCGGAGGAGGAGGGGGGCTAGGGTTGGATCCATGATTTTTGGGGGGTGGTCTATATTTATAGGTGGAGGCAGCTAGGAGGCTCCAATATGAGCATGGTTTACGGCCAGGCGATCATGATCAAACGGCCTAGATGATGGAGGAGGTTTAGGTGGGTTTTGGGCCACTTTGGAGGGGTGTTGGGCTGCAACACACACGAGGCCTTTTCGGTTCCTCGGTTAACCATTGGAGTATCAAACGAAGTCCAAATGGCAGGAAACTTGATAGGCGGTCTACCGGTAGTAAACCAAGGCCGCTTGGCAAGTCTCGTTCCAATCTGAAAACGTTTAACACCCGCACACGGAAAGAGGTAAAAGGGGCACTGGAGGACATAGGAGCGCCGGAATGCAAAACGGACAACGGGGAAAATGCTCGGATGCATGAGACGAACATGTAAGCAAATGCGATGCACATGATGACATGATATGAGATGCATGACAAAGACAAAAACACACGAAGACAAAAACCCGACAACAAGGAAATATCATAACTTAGTGCCGGAAATGGCAAGAGTTGGAATACAAATATGGCAGGTTACATACGGGGTGTTACAACTGTGCCACTTCCCCTTAAAAAGGGGCCACTGCGTCCTTCAACATCCCCACGACTGTCCCAATCTGCTCCAGTTACAAGTCTGCCAATTGGCATGCCATTCATCACTGTCGAGGTTTCCATTCTCTGCGGGGTCCTAATCGGCACACATACGAACCATGGCCGCCTCTCACAGAGTCGTTGTTGATTCATGGTGAAGCATATACACTCTGTCCATCTTCAACGGCCCTAGCAGTCCTCCTACCCAGCCTTGGCAGTTATGATCACATCCTCCATATTTGGAAGCCTCGTGTCAGGTCACCCGTATGTATCTTCAGCAGGTGATCTATCCACAAATGTGGATTTGTCTCGAAGAGCTAAGGCCCCATAAGGATGTCCGGCCCGTCGGGTAATCTGTACACGAGAGCCCACTGATCTCCAACATAATCTAATTTTTGTTTTACTTCCATCGTATTATCTTAGATCTTTTACTAATCTTATCATGGATCTTTCTTATTCTTTGAATATATGCCTGCAACTAAAACTGAAAACTCTTTTGTTTTACCTCAAACTGAACAATCTTTGTGCAGGCCCATTAGGTGGTGGAGCTAGCAATCAAAAATTTACGATCTCTCGACTGAGTTCATGGAAATTAGATATTATATATGTTTCCTGGTATTTGACCCACAAAAGGCGGTATACCGAGTACACAGTCATAGTATTATTTGAACTCTCTTCATGAGCATCCAAAGTGGATGCCAAGTAGATGGAGCCAGTGCAACTCTGACATACTACCATGTTGAAACTGCATATGTGGATTTTCAGGATTATCTGTTCTGAAATATACTGGATTTTCGCAACCTTTTTTATTTTACAAAGGTAAAAACAATTTTAATTTATTTTATACTGTTAAGTTATATATGCTGGAAGATGAAGATGTATGTTGTTTTGACCTTCACATTATTTTGTGTTGTAGGCTATGTAGCTCTATCATGCATGTGGCTTATTGATACATTATGATGGAAAGCAAAGAATTCTGATTACTTGTTCATTCAAACTGTTATTTGTGACCAAGGCGACATATTTACCTTTTTGATCAATATACAGTGTACTCCACTCCAACTTTACCGTATGCCAATTTTTTAGCCTTTGGTCAAACCTAGATTGCCCATTAGACATTGTTTCCTGACGCCTCATAAACTGGATTTGGAGCATGGATGTATATTGAGTTTTAATGCTACGACTCTCTAAACCTGAAATGTGCTTCAGCATGATTTATATACCAAATGGTGTTATCTAATTTGCGCTTCGTTTGCTATTCTCTTAAGTTTGCTGATTTGTGTTGTTTCATGATTGACTTTAGAAGACTAACATCTCTTCCCTTTTTACGTAAACAACTCTTCTGTTCTCTTCGGCTACCTTTTGTAGACAAGGCCAGAAGTGATCATTGAAATTACAAACTTGCTCAAGCATATTCACTAAACAACCACCATGACCTATAGTGATCCCTTCCTTGCAATTTAATTAATCATATTATTTTGTCGAACATTAATAAGTGTTCCTCATTCTAAAGAGACTATTTTTTGAGTTTGATTTCGTATATCACATGATTAACTTTTTTATTTTGTAGGGAGTAACCGAAAATTATCTTGATTGAAAAGATGTATTTTTATCTGAATCGTGCTCATCTATTCATGTTTGATAAATTGCCCCTATATCCGGATAAAAAGTCTTACTGATACTTCCGCAGCAATGCGTGGGGTATCATCTAGTTCAACTATATATACTAGCTAATTTTAAGTACGTTGTACAGTTCCACCACATCTATAGTCATATGAACTGAACAAAATAGCCCCTAAATACTACTACTACTGCGGAGGGGCTTTGTACTACTTCCGGCTGCCTCTCCTCAGCAATGCGGTACCTATGGCTAATGTAGCTTCAGCGACGCTCACCTCGAACGCCCTATGCCGCTCTAGACGACCCCTCGCGAAGCAGTGGTTCTCCTCGTAGATCTCCTGATTCCTCGCGTCTGAGGCGGCGTGTGCCGCGGCAACTGTGGCGGTAAGGCTCTTTGCATGCTTGACGAGGCGCTCCTGAGAGGATCGAGAAGAGGTGTCTAGAGGGGGTGAATAGACTCTTAGTAAGAAAAGTTACAGTTTTTAATTTCTTTAAGTTGAAGTGGAGTTTTGGCACAATTTAAACTTTCACAATACATATCAAGCAAGCATCATAAGAGTATATGAGCAGCGGAAAGTAAATCATGCAAGTTGCAAGAATGTAAAGGGATGGGATTTGAGTGTGCAAACGCAATTGGAGACACGGAGATTTTTGGCGTGGTTCCGATAGGTGGTGCTATCGTACATCCACGTTGATGGAGACTTCAACCAATGAAGGGTAACGGTTGCATGAGTCCACGGAGGGCTCCACCCATGAAGGGTCCACGAAGAAGCAACCTTGTCTATCCCATAATGGGCATCGCCCACGAAGGACTTGCCTCACTAGGGTAGATCTTCACGAAGTAGGCAATCTCCTTGCCTGTACAAACTCCTTGGTTCAACTCCACAATCTTGATGAAGGCCCCCAAGTGACACCTAACCAATCTAGGAGACACCGCTCTCCAAAAGGTAATAGATGATGTGTTGATGATGAACTCTTTGCTCTTGTGCGTCAACTGATAGTCTCCCTAACACTCAGCTCTCTCTCATAGGATTGTATTTGGTGGAAAGAGGGTTTGAGTGGAAAGCAACTTGGGGAAGGCTAGAGATCAAGATTTATGTGGTTGAAATGGAATATCTTGACCTCAACACAAGTGGAGGTGGTTCTCTCTCAGAAAATATATGTTGGAAGTGTAGGCATGTTCTGATAGCTCTCTCCACGAGTGAAGAGTGGCTAGAGGGGTATATATAGCCTCCACACAAAATTTAAAAGTTACACACAAATCACCAAACTTGGTGGGACCGAATCAGACAACTCGGTCAGACCGATTTAGTTCATAATGTGATCGTTAGACATTTTGGTGGGACCGATATGATCAACTCGGTGGGGCCAATGTGCTAGGGTCAAGGTAATACCTTGTCTCGGTTTGACCGATTACGCAAACTCAGTGAGACCGATTTTGGTAATAGGCAAAACAAAGAGTTGGTCAAGCAAACTCTATGGGACCGATTGCATATCTCGGTGGGACCTAAATTGTTGCAATAGGTAACAGAGAGTTTGCAAGCCCATCTCGGTGAGACCGAGATCCCATCGGTGAGACCGAATTAACTAGGGTTTCTGGCAGTGGCTATGTCAAGTGAACTCGGTGGTGCTCAATAGGAAATTTCGGTGGGGCCAAGTTTGACTTCTGGTTTGGGACATATGTGGATATGGGAAAGTGGTTGAGGGCTTTGGAGCATATCACTAAGCACTTTGAGAAAGTAAGCCATTAAGCAACACCTCATCCCCTTTTAATAGTATTAGCTTTCCTATGGACTCAATGTGATCTTGGATCACTAAAAGAAAAATGTAGAGTCTGGAGCCAATCTTTTGTCCTTAGCATCTTGAAAGGGTTCCATATCCTCTTGTCCATGCCACTCCATGTGCTGAACTTGTCTGAGATATACTAGATGAAAACATTAGTCCAACAAGAGATATGTTGGCATTAATTACGAAAACAACCCAGGGAGCACTTGTGCTTTCAATCTCCCCCTTTTTGGTGATTGATGACAACATACATCAAAGCTTTAGATAAAGATATAGAAAATAACAAGTAAAGCTTTGGAAAGACATGTAACATGCATGGGCTCCCCTTACATGTATGCATCCATGTCAATATGGAATGTAAGAGCATGTGAATGCATAATCATGATAGGGTAAGCAATGTGTTACATGTATCTTGGCTATATGCATCAGAGCAAATGATGTGAATATGGGAATTGTAACTTCATGTTCATGATTCCTCCTTGCAAACCATATGTACATTAGCAAGAAATCTTCATGCACATGAGCGTGATGCATATACTTACCTTGTGGTCTTGAGCTATCTTAGGAAGAGATGAACCTGAGTAAACAAGGTTAGATAACACAGATACATCTACTAGACAGATCAAACAAAAGAAACCACAAGAGTACCAAGATTGGGATGACATGTAGAGAGTGAGTACTGGGTACTCTATAGGATATAGGCATGTCCCCAAAGGATAAAGATATGCAATGAATTCAAGGATTTCCTTCCCTAGCAGTCTTTCTCCCCCTAAATCTTCTATTGGATAATGGGAGAACATAGGGAAACAAAGGCAGAGCAAAACAGATCATGAACATAAACATAACATAGACATGTCTTTCCCGTCTTAAAGACATATGACTTCTCTCCTCTTGAACACCAAGCATCTAGGGCCTTTGATGAGATTACCTGTCTCTCCCTTTTACACTCTCTCCCTATTTGAAGAGAATAAGCTTTGATGTGATCTCTCTCTCTCCCCCTTAGACATCAATTTCCAAGAAGGGATCTTCTGGAGTGTGAGCAAAAGGTTTGGTCCTTGAGTCATAGAGCAAAGCAGCATATAGATTGTGATGCTGGTAGAGGACAAAAATCATCGAGTAGAGCTGGAATAAAAGTGCAGGAACAAGTGGCAGATTGTCTTCTCTGCAATGAAATCGGTGATGCTGAATTGGTTCGGTGTGACCGAAAGCAACAAATCGGTATGACCGAGTTGAACACAGAGAGAACACTTGTCACCTCAGCTCACTAGGCAAATAAGATCTCTCAAGGATTTGCAAGGAATTGACTGAAAGATTTGCAATGAATTGGATGCAGAAAATGCAGAACTAAATAGATAAAAGAAAATCTAGATGAAGTTTTTTTTGAAAAAGGAAAGGGAATAAATATGCAAGGGACAAATGCAAGAATACATAGAAACACTAGAGAACTTCATCTAGAATTGGTCGGTGACAGAGTCACCTATGTTAGAGCATATTGACTGAGGAGTCAAGTGAGAACACTTGATCGTAGGTCATGCTCATCGTTTAAGCTCAAAATGGGGTTACCATTTTTCATTTACGCTTTTGATGAATTTGCATCTTGTTGAGCTGCTTTGACCCATGACTTCGAGTAAAGCTTCTCTAAGATGGAATAACATACCTAGGATGGTGGTGTTGAACTTGATCATGTAGTTGAACTTGTGTGGGTTGCTCAAGGTTGATGTAGCTCATCAAGAGTTGGGAGCACCACTTGTAATTGGAGTTCATCTACCTACATGGGTTAGTCTTGATAGGAAGAGCACTTGTGTATCCAACATGACAATCATGAAATTTGATACCAAATGAAATTTGATATACAGAATTTGTCAAAGGATATGCTAAGGGGTTTCATGCTTCCTTGTCTTCAACCACCATTGTGTAGAGACTTGGTGATGTAGAGATTGCTCAAGATGTGAGTGAGTTGCAATCTCATGGATTTAGATTCATCCAAGTACCTACAAGGGTTAGATAGACTGCAAGTGTGCAAGAATATCCAAGACATTTGATCATCATCATAGGAGAAGTATAAAGGATTAGTCATAGGCTCATGCCTTGCATGTATCCAAATGGAGTTCCTACTCCAAATTTGAAGCATCAATGATGTTCAATTCACCTCTCAAACGACAAAATACTTTCTCATCAAGCGGTTTGGTGAATATATCCACCAATTGCTTATCGGTACGAACATGTTTAAGTTTAATGTCCAATTTAGCAACATGATCTCAAATGAAATCATGACGAACTTCAATATGCTTAGTTCGAGAATGTTGCATGTGATTGTGAGCAATCTTAATAGCACTCTAGTTGTCACAAAGCAATGGAGCGTGTTTCACATTGATCCCATAATCTTTAAGAGTTTGGGTCATCCAAAGTATTTGGGCACAACATGAACCAGCGGCGATGTATTCCGCTTCGGCGGTGGATAAGGATACCAAGTTTTGTTTCTTGGAGGATCAAGACATAAGAGATCTACCAAGAAATTGACAAGTACCAAAAGTGGACTTTCTATCAACCTTGTCTCCGGCATAGTCTGAATCGGAATAGCCAACAAGATAAAAAGAGGACCTCTTAGGAACCAAATGCCAAAATTTGGTGTATGTATTAAGTATCCCACTATCCTTTTCATAGCCTTAACATGACATTCTTTGGGGGCCGCTTGATATCATGCACACATGCACACACTTAGCATAATATCGGGACGGGAGGCACATAGATATAATAACAAACCAATCATAGAGCGATAAACCTTTTGGTCAACCGATGTGCCATCCTTGGTCAAATCAAGATGTCCACTAGTTGGCATGGGAGTTTTCATACCTTTGCTTTCTTGCATGTTGAACTTCTTGAATAAGTCCTTGGTGTACTTTGTTTGAGAAACAAAGGTGCCTTCCTTAGTTTGCTTGATTTGCAAACCAAGAAAGAACTTGAGTTCACTCATCATAGACATCTCAAACTTCTTCGACATTAGCTTCCCAAACTTTTCACTAAAAAGAGGGTTAGTCGAACCAAATATGATATCATCAACATAGATTTGGCATACAAATAATTCACAATTAACCCTTTTAGTAAAAAGAGTAGAATCTATTTTTCCAATCTCAAAGCCTTTATCAATGAGGAACTTGGTCAAGCATTTATACCATGCTCTAGGAGCTTGTTTAAGACCATAAAGAGCTTTGTGAAGTTTGTAAACGTGATCTGGTTTCTTAGGATTGACAAAGCCAGGAGGTTGTTTAACATAAACTTCCTCCTCAATTTCACCATTTAGAAAAGCCCTTTTAATGTCCATTTGGTATAAAGTGATATCATGGTGATTAGCATAGGCAAGTAAGATGTATGGACTCAAGTCTACCAACGGGGGCATATGTCACACCGTAGTCCATACCTTCGACTTGAGTGTAGCCTTGGGCGATGAGACGAGCTTTCTTGCGGACGACTTGACCATCTTCGTCTTGCTTGTTGCGAAACACCCATTTGGTACCAATGATGTTGTGGTTGTTGTCGGGCTTCTCGACCAATGTCCACACTTGATTTCTCTCAAAGTTGTGTAGCTCTTCATGCATGGCGTTTATCCAATCCGGATCTTCCAATGCTTCTTCAACCTTCATAGGTTCAATGCTAGAGATGAATGAATAATGTTCACAAAAGTTAGCCAAACAAGTTTTAGAGCGAGTGATTCTCCCGGTTTGAATATCACTTAAGATTTGTTCGGCGGGATGGTCTCTTGAGACTTGTCACGGAGTTGACACGGCAAATGTCCTAGAGCAAGGACTTAGTCGTAGGGCCATCGCACTAGGAAGCTTAAAGGGGTTAATCGGGACAAAGGACACGAGAGAGTTTTATACTAGTTCGGCCCCTTACGATGAAGGTAAAAGCCTACGTCTAGTTGGGATTGGTATTGCCAGGGTTTTGACTTCCAAGAGGCTCAACTCGCCGGCTTGGTTATCGACTTGGTTGTTTCTTGCCCTAATCCGCCACCGGGTCGTCCCCTTATATACACAGGTTGAGGCCAGGTGGCCTACAGAGTCCCGGCCGGCTCATAATTGTGCCCGGCTCGGTGGATTCTTTACATGTCTTTCTATACAAGTATTTCCTTACATATGGCGGTTTACTTTACAATATCGGGCCTCAAGCCAGCCCCAGGCCTTTGGGCCTTCTATAAGACTTAATAAATTACAAACTTGGATGTTTACTGAGCTTCTTGCGTAACCCGCCATTGAAGCTGACCCGGCCCCTCCTGGGCGGGTCTCAACTGATAGTAATATCCCCAACATTAGGCCCCAGGTTGACTCTGAACTTTGTTCTTTGTCAATCTTCAATACTTAGTCGGAATCCGTCCTCTGTCTGAAAACTTCTGTAACCCGCCATGACGTCATCTTTTGAAAACACAAAAAACCTGCATGACGTCATCTTACAACGGATCTTTTTTTAATGCCTTCCGGGAATCGAGGCGTCTGTTCAGTTGGATAATTATTATTGGGTCTCCTTGATTTTCGCGCTCGCCTGTTCGCATCTGCCCTTATAAATAGGCATGCGGCCGGTCCTTCTCATTCTCCTTTCTTCCTCATCCTCTTCCTCTCACAACCTCCGTTGTTGCTCGAGCTCCGCCGCCGCCGCAACTCTTATCGTCGTCGTCAAGCTTGGCCGCTGCATCACCCTGAGTCCGACCAGAGAATGTGGCAACTCTTCGCGGCAGGCCTTCATCTTGTAAGTTTTCTTCTCTCTCACGCACCTAGATCTGTTCTAGGTTTGTGAGTTCTTCAGTGTTCTTCACCTGTTCTCCATGGATCATCTTGTAGATCTTCTCCGCAACTTCTTTTGATCCATAGAAGAGATATAACTCGTGCGGTAGTTGTTTGGCATTCATTTTTGATATCAGTAGATCCCTTTTGTCTGTATAGCTGCTTCTTTACAGTCGACGAACTCATCTGTACTATGTTTTTATGTCTAGAATATTTTCCTTTTTGAAACAGCCTTTTGATCCAAAATGATAATGATAGCTTAGTGAAACTTGTTTATGCCAACACTTAGCTGAATCTATTTTCCGAAAAAATCTGTAGTCATGGCGGCTTACCATTCTGGCTTTCTTTTCCTTATATGTCATTAGCCCTTAGTTAAGTCGCCGTTACTAGTTTTACAATTTCAACCTTTAACTGTTAATTTGCCCGACACTTTATTTTTCCTTTTCCAGTCCATTGTTCATCATGCCGTCAAAGACACCCACCATCTGCAATTGGGTTCCCTCAACCATAACTGAGGAGCGTCTGAAAGAGTTCTTACTCGTTGGGTTTCTGCCTTCAAAGAATGTCATGTCTTATCGTGCTCCTGACCCGGAGGAAGAACGTCCCAATCCAAAAGACAGAGAAGTGATTATCTTCACTGACCACATGAACCGTGGCTTTTCACCGCTCGGTTCAAAATTCTTCAGAGAGGTCCTTCATTTTTTAAAACTCCATCCTCAGGACCTTGGACCCAATTCTATTTCCAACATTTGTAACTTCCAAGTGCTCTATGAGGCATATCTTCAGCAAGAGCCCACCGTAGAGCTGTTTAGGGAGTACTTTTATCTGAATCGTCAGAATGAATGCACCAATGGTTCTAGCTTAGAACTTGGAGGCATCTCGATTCAGCGCCGTTAGGGTGCTGTTTTCCCTCTCATTGTCTTACCGAGCCACCCAAAGGACTAGAACCAAACTTGGTTTTATTGTCAGGATACTTCTCCAGCAAATGAGAAGCCTCTGCCGGGTTACCGCCCTAGTCGTCTTGACTCCAAGTTCACCCTTCCGGATAAGCTTACCGTCGCTGAATGTAGGAAGCTTCTTCCCTCCATTAGAAGAATAAACTGCTTGTTGGGTAATGGTTTAACCGGAGTAGATCTGACCCGTTGCTGGATCTCATGGCGGGTTATTCCAATAAGTCGTCGATCTCAACTGATGTATGAATATGACGGAAGCCCGGACCACCCTCTTCGTCACAGCCCACTTGAACTCACCGAAGAAGACATTGTTTCGATGTCAACCCTTTTGGTAAATGGGAAGTATGAAGATTGCAGTATTGTTGGGTTAAGTCCCTTCTGCAAGATTAATCCGGTGCCAGAAGTAAGTACATTCTGATCTCTTTTTCTTCGTGTTTTTCCCAGCTATTAGTACTTAATACTGATCTTTTTTCTTGTCTTTATAGGCCAATTCTGACTTCTGGAAGGTGAAATATGACCACGAAGCTGCCAAGAAGGCGAAAGTCGCCACTATGAACACCAAGAAGACGACCCGGAAATCAAAGAAGAAGAAGAAAACTACTGCTGAGGATTTAATGAAGCTTGATGACTCGTCTAACTCAGAGGTAGCCCTTGATTCCCTTGGCCAACTTTTTAACAATCTTATTGATACTGATCCTTACCAGGATGACACTGGGGCTAGTCAAGCCGGGGAAGCAGAGGTAACTATCATTTCCTCCGACTCAGAGCCCTTACCAAGACACAAAGTTCGACGAGTGATCCGTAAAGTAAGGTTTTCTAACCCCTTAGCTCACTTGGATCCCAACTTTCATTTGAAAAAGCAGCAGCATGAAGGCCGTCGTGAAGTTGAGATTGAAGATGAGCCGGCTGTCGTCCCTGAACAGACCCCTCAGAAACGTCCGAACGAGGTTTACTTATTACTGTCCTTACCTTTGTTTTAATGAATCCTGCTCCTTGCATTTCCTTTAATTCCTTTCATTTACCTTTTCAGCAGGTGTCTCGTTCCTAGGGCGACTCATCACAAACACAATTTCCGGCTTTCAAGACTGCTCCTGGGTAATTAAAAATCCTCTTTTCTTCCGAGTTTGATCAATTGTTATCTTAATGCTGACTATCCTGCAACATTTTTCTTTAGCGGTCAGGCTAAGTCCAAGAAAGCGATGGCAACAAAACCAGTGGAAGACCCGCCAGTACTGGCATCTGAGCCATCTAGGCCACCTTCTCCATTAACTGTCGCCCCAGAAGACCCGCCTATTATCCATGAAGCAAATCCTCCAGAGCCATCCCTTGTCAGCTGGTCCATCAAGCTCAACCGACCCACCGTCTCCCCGTGTTCAAGATGTTCAAATTACTGGGAGCTGCTTTGTTGAGCCGGGGAACCCGACGGTATTGGCACGGTGCACAGCTAAGCAAGAAGCTTTGGAGACGCGGAAGGTTCGTCTTGATGTTGCCAACTATGACCGTCTTAATGCCAGTGATATCTTATCCGGCTATCTCAGTCATGTACAATCCAGTCGTGATTCTGAGATTGAGATGGTCAAGCAGCTTCAATTGAAGTATGAGGTATGTAGTTTCCGGTTTACCAATATTCCTTCAGCCCCCAAGTCTATAGATTATGAGAGAAACAGAATAACCTATAGACTTAAAATATAGGCTGACACCTTTACTTCTGAATCTTTGCCTAATATTGGTAGAACAAGACTTCACCCATAGTCCCCAAGGACCGGTTTATTTAATCATTAATAAATCAGTACTTCAGAATTGAACACCATCTGTAAAATACTTAACATTCCGGTTTATCTTTGATAACCTTGCTGAACTGCGTACATTAGCCCCCAAGTGCCAAGTGCTGTTACTTTGTAAAGGACTTGGGACTTCTAATATGCTGGTAGAGTCGCAAAAATTTGATTTGGCATACATTAGCCCCCAAGTGCCAAGTGGTTTATTCGTAAAGTACTTGGGACTTTGAATTTTGAATCTGGATACTGGAATTTAAAACCAAATCTTGACTTATCTGAATGTTTCACAGAATGCATTATCTGAACTGAGCTCCCAATTGACTGACGCAAAGACCCGACTAGCAAGCCAGGAGTCAGAAATCAAATCTTCCACCTCCAAATTGCAAATGAGCCTTTCTGAAACGGAGACTTTGAAGACCAGCTTTGCTGCCAAAGAAAAAACTTGGGAGAATGAGAAAACACTCCTGACCCGCCGAGCTGAGACAGGTGAAACAGCTCTGAAAGAAATTTCAACAGAGCTGAACAACTTGAAGGGCCGGGTATCTCAGATGGTTGCTGCGATTTTTGGTAAGCCGTTTGAATTGATCTTGAATATAATTTTTGTCAAACCGGAATATGATCCGCCAACTGACTCGGTTAAAAATATGTACAGGTCCGCGAAGCAAAAATCTGAGCCAAGACCCATTGATTAAGCTGAAAGCAGTATACACCTTGGTTGAACAATTATACATTGGTGCACAACGGGCTCTGGCCGTTATCTATCCGGTAAATCAAGGATCCAACCGGCTTAGCGATGTCCTAAAGAAGCTGTCCATCCTTCCTGCTAGATTCCAAGAGGTAAACCGCTCCTGTGTGCGAGCCGGTGCACTGACTGCCCTAAGCCCTTCCAAAGCTTGGGTGCCAGACCTAGACCCGGCGGACGTGGCAAGGGGCTATCCTACCGTGAAGGAGGACGGGTCTCCTTTTGATCAAGATGACTTTATAGCATGCGTCCGTGAAATCCGGCGTCAGGCAACTAGCCTTGGAGATGACACCAACGTGGACAAATACCAGCCGGGTTTTGACAGTGCAAATAAGAAGATGGCCACTCCTTCATACAAAGTTGCCGATCTGATTCCACCTGTGAGAGAAGATACATTCACCCCAGAAATTGACCCGGTCGGCCTGATTGACGACAAAGCTGAATTTGTCGCCATGAACGGCTTTGATTGGTCCAAATCCAACTTCCAGCAGACTCAAGATGGTGAACCGGTGAGGGAAGGACAATGATCATCTTCATGGGCTTATAAAGCCGTGTAATAGCTTAACTGTTTAAAACACCGCGTGTTTGCTTATGCCATCGTGCATAAAACACTTCTATGTGAATCTGTGTTTCTGGATGCCAATGTTTAATGCTTTCTTAAGCATCGTTTAATGCTTGTCTCTACAATGTTTAAACTCTGTTCCTGTGAACACAAGGAAAAACCTGGCAAGGCGGTTTAGAACCAACTGGGTTTAAACACCTAGTTTACAGCCCATATCTCCACCTCAAAAAACAGAGACAAATATAAATAAAGGATAAGGTTTAATACTAACTCTTAAGTTAACACAGTCGGTAAGCGCGTATAAGTAAGAATCATACCTTGTCCTTGTTGATTCTTAGATCGCCGGTTCAAATAACCCGGGTGATGAATTTGATAATTCAATATGTATAAAAGTTAATACTCCTTGAATATTCAATAATCATCATATCTTAGTAGCTCGTACCTTCGGATCCTTAGACCACCGGCTTGGATAACCCGGGCGGCTGTGTTGTCCAATAATTGAGCCGTCGAAGAAAACCAGGCCATCTCATTTGTAATATTGAAACAACAAAAACTCAAAGGCAAGCAACAGATAATAAACATAATTTTAACTCTGTATTTAAAATATTGGGGGTTTCTGATTCGAATACGATCAGTAAACCGGACCAAAGGGGTTAAGCTAAGGTTCGAATATGACCATATAGCCCCCAGTGGCTTTGGTGTTGCGCCGATCAAGAGGGTACCGACAACTATGTTCTCTTTGGTTCGAATACGACCTATGTTTGAACAGGAAGCCCCCAAATGACCTTCAGAGGTTTTTAACGACCCTGATTCAAATACGATCCAAGTCGGCTCAAGAGGGGTTAAGCTATGATTCGGATACGATCAAGAAGCCCCCAAGTGAATTTGGCCTTGAGCCGATCAAGAGGGTTACGACAGCTATGTTCTCTTTGGTTCGAATACGACCTATGTTTGAATAGTAAGCCCCCAAGTGACCATGAGATTTACAGCTAGATTCGAATACGATCATAAGCCGGACTAGAAAAGGTTAAACTGGATTCAAATATGATCAGCTCCTTAATAGTCATTTGTGAAAAAATAATAAAGATGCATAATCTTTGAAAAGAAAAGAGACCGATGGTCTTACTTTATTGCTTATCATCGTATATACAATGTGAACGTATGTACATGATGAGAGCTGGTGGCTCAGGTATAGTACGGCCGAAGTTGAGCAATGTTCCATGGCCGGCGGGTCTCCTCTTCCGACTTACGTGAGTCTGCATGCTCTCGAACGTCAATGAGGTAGTAAGACCCGTTGTTTAAATTTTTACTGACCACAAAGGGTCCTTCCCAAGGTGGGGATAACTTGTGTGCATCTGAAAGATCTTGGATGAGCCGGAGCACCAAGTCGCCTTCCTGAAAAGTCCTGGTCTTAACCCGGCGGCTGTGATAACGACGCAGGTCCTGTTGATAGATTGCTGACCGTGCTGCTGCTAAGTCTCTTTCTTCATCCAGCAAGTCAAGCGCATCTTGTCTGGCTTTTTCATTGTTAGCTTCAACATAAGCCGCCACATGGGGCGAGTCATGACGGATGTCACTGGGCAATACTGCTTCTGCCCCATAAACCATGAAGAAGGGTGTGTAACCCATAGACCTGTTGGGTGTAGTATTGATGCTCCATAACACTGAAGGCAACTCCTCTACCCAACAACCCGGCATTCGCTGTAAAGGAACCATAAGCCGGGGCTTTAGCCCTTTCAGAATTTCCTGATTGGCTCTCTCAGCTTGACCATTGGATTGAGGATGAGCTACAGAAGAAACATCAAGCCGGATGTGCTCTCACTGACAAAACTCTTCCATCGCCCCTTGGGATAGATTAGTTCCATTGTCTGTGATAATATTGTGTGGAAAACTGAAACGGAAGATTATTTTCTTCATGAACTGAACCGCCGTGGCTGCATCACACTTACTCACAGGCTCCGCCTCAACCCATTTAGTGAACTTATCAACAGCCACCAGGAGATGTGTCTTCTTGTCCTTAGACCTTTTGAAAGGTCCCACCATGTCAAGCCCCCAGACTGCAAACGGCCAAGTGATTGGAATCATCCAGAGCTCTTGAGCCGGCACATGCGCTCGTCGTGCAAATTTCTGACATCCATCACATCTACTGACCAGATCTTCTACATCAGCGTGAGTCGTCAACTAGTAAAAACCGTGACGAAACACCTTGGCCACTAAGGATTTTGACCCGGCGTGATGACCACAATCACCTTCATGGATCTCACGAAGGATTTCTTGACCTTCTTCAGGGGAAACACACTGTTGAAATGCTCCGGAAACACTGCGATGAAATAACTCTCCATCCGAAATCGTCATGGACTTAGATCACCGGGTTATCTGCCGAGCCAGGGTCTCATCTGCTGGCAACTCTCCCCGGGTCATGTAAGCCAAGAATGGCACCGTCCAATCTGGGATGACATGAAGAGCCGCCACCAACTGCGCCTCCGGGTCAGGAATAGACAAATCTTCTTATGTGGGCAACTTGACAGAGGGGTTATACAAAACATCTAAAAAGGTGTTGGGTGGTACTGGCTTACATTGAGACCCTAGCCGGCTCAAAGCATCAGCTGCTTCATTTTTTCGACGGTCAATGTGCTCCACCTGATAACCTTTAAAGTATCCTGCAACAGCATCGACCTGTCGACGATAAGCTGCCATGAGAGGGTCTTTGGAATCCCACTTGCCAGACACCTGCTGAGCCACTAGATCTAAATCACCAAGACATCTGAACCGACTCAAGCTCATCTCCTTTGCCACTCGAAGACCATGGAGCAATGCTTCATACTCTGCTGCGTTGTTAGTGCACGGAAACATCAATCGTAATACATAACAAAATTTATCACCTCATGGGGAAGTTAATACAACTCCAGCCCCCGAGCCTTCCAATTGCCTGGACCCATCAAAATGAATAGTCCAATATGTGTTGTCCGGCTTTTCTTCTGGCATCTACATCTCTGTCCAGTCATTGATGAAGTCAACCAGGGCTTGAGACTTAATCGCAGTGCGTGGAACATACTTCAGCCCATGAGACCCAAGCTCAATTGCCCACTTGGCAACTCGCCCTGTAGCTTCTCTGTTTTGAATAATGTCTCCCAAAGGAGCAGAGCTAACCACAGTGATTGGATGTCCCTGAAAGTAATGCTTAAGCTTCCGGCTTGCCATGAACACCCCAAAAACAAGCTTCTGCCAATGTGGATATCGTTGCTTAGACTCAATTAACACTTCGCTGACATAATAAACCGGCCGCTGAACCGGATGCTCTTTGCCAGCCTCCTTGCGCTCTACCACCATAGCCACACTAACAGCCCGTGAGTTGGCAGCTAAGTATAAAAATAGCAGCTCTTTCTCAATTGGAGCAGCTAGGACTGGCGGCTCAGCCAGTTGTGCCTTCAGATCCTCAAAAGCAGCATTCGTAGCATCACTCCAAACAAACACATTTGTTTTCTTCATCAACTGATACAGAGGCATAGCCTTTTCCCCTAACCGGCTCAAAGCAGCCACACGACTCGCCAGTCATTGAACATCATTGACACATGTTCGTTTGGCCAGGGATGTAATTGCCTTGATCTTCTCCGGGTTAGCTTCAATACCTCGGTTAGACACCAGAAAACCCAAAAGCTTGCTGGCTGGCACTCCAAAAACACACTTGGCCGTGTTAAGCATCATCTTGTAAACCCGAAGATTATCAAAAATCTCTTTCAGGTCTGTGACCAAGGTTTCCTCTTCCCTGGACTTCACCACTATATCATCCACATAGGCATGAACATTGCGCCCAATTTGATCATGAAGACAATTCTGCACACACCGTTGGTAAGTCGCCTGAGCACTCTTGAGCCCAAAAGGCATAGACACATAGCAGAAAGCCCCAAAAGGAGTTATAAACCCTGTCTTCTCTTGATCCTTGACTGCCATCTTAATCTGATGATACCCGGAGTAAGCATCTAAGAAACTCAACCGTGCGCAACCCGCCGTAGCATCAATGATCTGATCAATACGGGGAAGAGCAAAAGGATCAGCCGGACAGGCCTTGTTAAAACTATGTAATCCACACACATACGCCAGGTGCCATTCTTTTTTAGCACAAGCACCGAGTTAGCTAACCATTCTGGGTGAAAGACCTCCACAATGAACCCGGCCGCCAAGAGCCGGGCCACCTCTTCTCCAATGGCCTTGCGCCTTTCTTCATTGAACTGCCGAAGAAACTGTCTGACAGGTTTGAACTTTGGATCGATATTAAGAGTGTGCTCAGCGAGTTCCCTCGGGACACCCGGCATGTCTGAAGGTTTCCATCCAAAGATGTCCCGGTTCTCACGGATGAACTCGATGAGCGCGCTTTCCTATTTTGGATCCAAGTTTGCGCTGATGATGAACTGTTTGGATGAATCGCCAGGCACAAAGTCAACCATCTTAGTGTCATCAGCCGTTTTGAACTTTAACTCCGGCTCATGCTCTGTTGTTGGTCTCTTTAATGACGTCATGTCCGCCGGGTCAACATGATCCTTGTAGAATTTCAACTCCTCTGTTGCACAAACAGATTCAGCATAGGCAGCATCCCCCTCTTCACATTCCAAGGCGATCTTCCGGCTCCCATGGACTGTAATGGTGCCCTTGTGACCCGGCATCTTGAGCTGCAAATACACGTAACACGGCCGAGCCATGAACTTGGCATAAGCCGGCCGCCCAAATAGAGCATGATATGGGCTTCTGATCTTAACCACTTCAAAGGTTAATTTTTCTGCCCTTGAGTCATACTCATCCCGAAAGGCTACCTCCGGCTCGATCTTACCAACTGGGTATGCCGATTTACCGGGTAGTACACCATGAAAAACAGTGTTGGATTGTTTAAGATTTTTATCCATCAATCCCATCCGGCGGAACATCTCATAGTAAAGGATTGTGACGCCCCCGATTCATCGTACACTAATCATACACGCAAACATGTACGATCAAGATCAGGGACTCACGGGAAGATATCACAACACAACTCTACAAATAAAATAAGTCATACAAGCATCATAATACAAGCCAGGGGCCTCGAGGGCTCGAATACAAGTGCTCGATCATAGACGAGTCAGCGGAAGCAACAATATCTGAGTACAGACATAAGTTAAACAAGTTTGCCTTAAGAAGGCAAGCACAAACTGGGATACAGATCGAAAGAGGCGTAGGCCTCCTGCCTGGGATCCTCCTAAACTACTCATGGTCGTCGTCAGCAGCCTGCACGTAGCCGTAGGCACCTCCAGTGTAGTAGGAATCATCGTCGACGGTGGCGTCTGGCTCCAAGGCTCCAGCATCTGGTTGCGACAACCAGGTAGAAGGGAAAGGGGAAAAGAGGGATAAAAGCAGCCGTGAGTACTCATCCAAAGTACTCGCAAGGAAGGATCTACACTACATATGCATGGATATATGTGTAAAGGGCCATATCAGTGGACTGAACTGCAGAATGCCAGAATAAGAGGGGGATAGCTAATCCTGTCGAAGACTACGCTTCTGGCAGCCTCCGTCTTGCAGCATGTAGAAGAGAGTAGATTGGAGTCCTCCAAGTAACATCTCCAAGTAGCATCTCCAAGTAGCATCTCTAGTCGCATCTCCAGTCGCATCGCATAGCATAATCCTACCCGGCGATCCTACCCTCGTCGCCCTGTGGAAAAGCGATCACCGGGCTGTCTGTGGAACTTGGAAGGGTGTGTTTTATTAAGTATCCGATTCTAGTTGTCATAAGGTCAAGGTACAACTCCAAGTCGTCCTGTTACCGAAGATCACGGCTATTCGAATAGATTAACTTCCCTGCAGGGGTGCACCAACTTACCCAACACACTTGATCCCATTTGGCCGGACACACTTTCCCGAGTCATGCCCGACCACGAAAGATCAACACGTCGCAGCCCCACCTAGGCTCAACAGAGAGGCCAGCACGCCGGTCTAAACCTAAGCGCACAGGGGTCTGGGCCCATCGCCCATAGCACACCTGCATGTTGCGTACGTGGCCGAAAGCAGAACTACCCCCTTAATACAATAGCAGGCTTACGTTCCAATCCGGCGCGCGCCACTCAGTCGCTGGCGTCACGAAGTGCTTCGGCTGATACCATGATGCCGAGTGCCCATATCTTTCCCACGTAGTTGGTTAGTGCGTATAGGCTCGTAGCCAACTCAGATCAAATACCAAGATCTCGTTAAGCATGTTAAGTATCCGCAAACGCCGAACAGGGCCAGGCCCACCTCTCACCTAGGCGGTCTCAACCTGCCCTGTCGCTCCGCCACAAAGATCCACTCGCGGGTGCTCCACCAGCCGACCCGACTTTAGTCTCCACATGTATCATGTATAAAGTATATAGTATATACCCGTGATCACCTCCCGAGTGATCACGGCCCGATAGTATAGCACGGCTGATGGACAAGAATGTAGGGCCACAGATGAATATACTAGCATCCTATACTAAGCATATAGGATTGCAGGTAAAGGTAACAACAGTAGTATCAAGGACAGGCTATGCATCAGGATAGGTATAACAGAAAGCAGTAACATGCTACACTACTCTAATGCAAGCAGTATAGAGTAGAATAGGCGATATCTGGTGATCAGGGGGGGGCTTGCCTGGTTGCTCTGGCAAGAGAGAGGGGTCGTCAACTCCGTAGTCGAACTGGGCAGCAGCAGCGTCGGTATCGTAGTCTACCGGAGAGAAGAGGGGGAAGAAACAATGAATACCATGTAAACATATGCATATCGATGCATGACAAGACAAGTAACGATGCTAGGCGTGCCCTAGCGTGGTATGAGGTGGTACCGGTTAAGGGGGGAAAACATCCGGGAAAGTATTCCCGGTGTTTCGCGTTTTCGGGAAGAGGAGCCGGAGGGGGAAAGTTGCGAGTTTGATAGGTTAGGGGGGTGTGGCAGACGAACGGACTGCGTATCCGGATTCGTCTCGTCGTTCTGAGCAACTTTCATGTTGAAAATATTTTAATCCGAGTTACGGATTAAAAGATATGATTTTCTAAAGATTTTATTAATTTCTGGAATTTAATTAATTATCTAATCCAACATTATCCAGAATAGTAAATGCTGACGTCAGCATGACATCAGGGTGATATCAGCAGTCAACGTTGACCATTGACCTGGTCAACCTGACGTGTGGGTCCAGTGGGATCCACCTGTCATACTCTGTTAGTTTATTAACAGCAGTTAATTAGGTTAATTAGTCATTAGGTTAATTAACCTTAATTAGTTAATTTAATCAAAATTAATTAAGTTAATTATTAGCTAATTAATTAATTAATTTTGTTATTAATTATTTATTTATTATATATATTCATTTATTTTTTTTAAATTCCTTTTTTTATAAACGTTCTGGGGAGGGGTCCACTGTCATAGGCCCCAAGGGGCTGGTGGATCGGGCGTTCGGGTGCGGCCGTGCGCCCGAGGGGCGTAGCGGGCGACGGGCGCCGTGTGCAGGGGGGCAGGCGCCACTCGAGCGGGCGCACGCCCGAGGGCGCT
>NC_041386.1:217756386-217763946 GCF_002162155.2 Triticum dicoccoides | reverse complement strand
GGGTCGCGCGGTTTGTTTCCCCCTCCCGATCCAGATCTGGATGGGGGGCGAAGGGAGAACGACGTGGGGAGGGGAGTGGAAGCGAGTGGGGGGGTGCGGGCTAGGGTTCGGTTCGGTGGGGGGGTCGGGGTGACCTAGTAGGGCGCCGGGGTGGGCCGGCCTTGTCGGCCTGATTGGCCCAGAGGCCAGCTGGGCCGAGGCCCAGATGGGGGGGGGTTGTTCTTTCTATTTTTGTTCTAGTCTTTCCCTTTTTCTTATCTTCTTTTCTTTTCTGTGTTAATTTTATATTTCAAATAGCTTAGTTTTATAAAATACATTAGTTGTACCAAAATTAGTATTAACAAATATGCCACCACCACAATTAACTTGGCACATAAAATAAAATAGTTTGTAAGTGTTTAATATTTTAAAATCATTTAACTAATTGTTTTTGCTACTATTTTATTCATTTTGAGTATTTACATATTTTATACAAGTGTGGTTTCTCCACCATAATTACCTACGCATTATTTGGCACAACCAGAACATTTTAGTTTTATTATTTGAAAACTTTTGTTGTTTGCCTATATTTTAAATTTGAATTTGAATCGTTTTGAACTAACACGAGTTTACCAACAGTAACCTAGGTGACGTGGCATCATTAGCGCAGGGTTACTGTAGCTTGATTACCCGAGCGTCACAATTCTCCTCCACTACAAGAAATCTCGTCCCGAGATTTAAGCGGTGGAGTAAGGGGGGGGGGGGAAGGTGCTGGTAGCGAAAAACCTAACGAGTCTTCTCGGTCTTGGCTGCCCTTTCGAAGAGGTTAATCCCTTTCATTGATGTCTTCATTTCTCTGCTTCAAGTCACCATGATCAAGTCGTCATCCTTTCTTCAGGATCTCCAGCGTCCTACGAACGCGGCCAGGGGGAATTACTCCGGAAGAACGCACCTCCACAATGGGAAATACACGAGGTACCCCACGAGTTGTATTTCAGTGAATCCGTTGAGTGCAATATATGATGGTACCAAGGTTTCAAATGGGTAGGCAATCATTCGATGCCTAGACAGAAGCTGGAATGGGGGCTTGAACAACGAGAATAACATGGTGTTTGATTCCAGGATGAATAATGGTATAGAATTTAGCTCATCAATCACATACGAAGCCAGATGCAAAGGATACATTTGAATCCGGGTTGTAAAGAAGAGTCAGGTTTCGATCCAGTGGACCTGTGGGTTATGGGCCCACCATATGGGTTGAAAGTAGGAAGGGTGGTGACATCTTACACAGCCGCGACAGGGAGGCATGTCAGTGAATAGCTTGTCAGCTATGCCGGCAACAATGTCGGTACCAAGGACGGGGAATGAAGAGAGCCATTTTCCTACTTGTTGAACGACGCGAAACAATTGGCAAAGTTCTCGACCATTGGTGGTTGCCGGAATGTCATCAATCAAAAGTATCGGGGTCTTTCTGACAGAATTGTACACTGAGGTGTTTACAAAAGCAGGAGAATATTACTGCTTAGATCATACAGATCACAAGAAAGGTTAAACAAAACAATGGAAAGGAAAATGTGATCATCAGATTAAACAGAACAATGGAAAGGAAAATGTGTTTAAACACATATTCTAGGGGTATATCCTTCCCAAGGACAAGCAGATGATATCCATGATAGGATGGAAGGTAGAAAACCATTTAGGTAAGGGGGAAAAATTTCATGACATTACCCATACCATGGTGTTTGGATAATTGATAAAGAGAATTTAGCATTGTGCTTCGAATGTTCTTGGTGATGAATGGAGTACCACAGACATGCTTCAGGTAGCAATGATATGGTGTTTCAATCAAGGGCCAGACTTTGGATATAGGAAGGTTCCATCAGGAACATCTTATAGGATAACTCCTACAATTTCCTTATGGAAGAATGGCTAACCTTACTGAAAGGAGGGAGTATTATAACAATGGGTTCCCCAGCTAGGTGTGCTAGGCATGACATCATCTTACCATGTCCTGTAAATACCAATGTTATAACTCTTGGAAATATGTCCCAATCACCATATCTGACCGAGATTCAGATCCGATTGGTGCCAGGATGCCTCGGACTCAGGATGCCTGAGAAGAAAGGTGCAACACAAATTGTCGAGATGACATTGTAAGATTCTCGGGAATTATAATATGGAATCGAGTTCCGAAACAAGAGTTCGTCATTAAACCAAGGAGAGGAAGAGGAGGTGGCTGATGGACTCAGCAAAAATTCATCCAGATTTGCAAACAGGTGGATTTCCACAATTATGGAGATAACATTTGTCAGATGAAATGATATAAGGGGATATGCTCGAGGAAAACATACCCAATTTAAACATTGGTTGAAAGGTGCACCCGAAATATGGGTTGGGTTGCACGACCAATGTCAGAATGGTGATTTAATAATCAATAGTCTAAGAATGAACAGCCGACCATTAACTTCAAAGCAACAGGGTTGCTAGAAGTGCATGATCCAAACAGCACCGTTCACTTGTTGGTACCCCGGTTGGAATCCACACGAGGACCAAGAAAGAATGGTGATGGTGAGAAGTACCACTATACCAAGAATTCTTAAGAGGTGGTGAAATTCCCACCACATTCTTGACATAAAAGTTGGTAATATTTCAAGGTAAAGAAGAACAATGCTAGGCAGCAAGGAACTCAAGGTACAACACAAAACACGAACAAGTTTGTGTTGGAGGGAAGGCAATAAAGTGGCCGATGATAATACAAACCATCGAGGGCAAGATGGTATTTCTCATCATGAATTCAATTGGAAACCTGGAAGGAGTCAAAATGTTCATGATGATCACGACAAATTTTGTCGATAGGCTCCAGGGGGAAGTAATCGAACCTCCACTACATCAAGTAAAAGGACTGATGCAGCAAAAGATTATTTGAACCACGGATAAGACACCAACTCAGAATCAAGCTTGTTGTTCAAAGTGGAATGATAAGATGAGGAAATCGACATAAGCTTAGCTCATCATCGAAGGTTGTGCTCCAGGATTAAGGACCAGGTAGCACAGTTAAGATTTAGCACGTTAATGATATAGCTGATCAGGCTAGGAATGACATGATCGAGTACAAACTCGCAAGTAAAGGAGATTACTAAGAGTTGTTTAATCGCGACGCGGACTCGATTCAGTTATCGATGCCCTTGAGTGTTTAATAACTCGAAGCCCGTGAAAAAAAAACCGTAATCAGTGAGAAAGTAGTACTTGATGAAGAACTCATAAGAAGTTATGCAGTTCCAAGATAATCTCGAGATACCAGGGGGTAATACTCGACGACAAATCAAAGTAGAGGTTGGACTGGGGTAATACTCTGCAGAAGACAAGTGCTTAAACTTGCACGAGAAATGGTATTTAAAGGAGAACATGGTCGGAAACCACGATCATAAATGATCGAACCACGGATACAAGATGAACTTATAGCAAGGGGGTAACTGTTTTTACGAGCAGCTTCCATGATAAGTTATACATCGTGTCCATGGGCATGAACGCAAGGTTCAAGGTCGACTCCCACTTCTTCAATGTATAACCTTCCATTCACTTCTCGTTTTGATAAAAGCATTAGTGTTGAAAGTTTTACCTGGTGAAATACCAGATGAGTACGACTCGTGAAAACTTCCGAGTTCACACATATTAAGGAAGGCATAGGTTCAACCCATTGGGGCATCTCAGAATCATATACTAGAATCTTTAGAAGTAATTAGCTCAAGCTCGAAGGCAGAGCATGGTTGAGAAAGCAGGGGATACAATTTACCAAAGGCATTATGTATCAGAGGAAAGGCTCACAAGGTTATTGAATATGAAGGGCGTTGTCAGGTAAAATCCAACAATGATTCGGGCGATCCACAACGAAGCTGATGTGAGTATCGGTACTCAATCAGAGGAAGAAAGAATGCACGGGCATCATATTATAGGACAACTGAATAATTTGATGCTTAGATAACAAAGGAATTATGATTTCCAAAACAAAGGATCAGAAGCAGATGCTCTGACCAAGGATGGATAAGTTCAATAGACTTAGGGGCACAACCGACGGCAATTTAATTGGTTGATAACCAGCTCATGTCCAAAATGACGTCTGAGCCGGAGGGATGAATTCTAGGACCTGATTGAGGATTGCGAGCATTCACAACATATCGAATCAACAGACCCAAATGATAATGAAAAGGGATGTCAATCTGATTATGAGACTTATGGGATTAACCATAATGCAAGCAAGCAAGAATTTCAAGAGCAATAGGCTGCTCGGGATTTTCGGAAGATCGAATGGCATTTCGAAGACTTTTGTGAAATACATGAATCAACTGGGGATGAGCGGGTACTCGATAAGTGCGAGAAATTATCCGTATGGGTATTCAGGTGGTAAGGAACTACAAGGCAGTAGGCGTAAGTATTCTAAGAACAACAACGAGTATTTCGGGGCGTCTTGTAATAAAAAGAACAACGGGGGACTAAGTAAGAACGGTGTATGAATTTATTCATAGGGATATTTCGGTGCTAGTGAATTGCAAAAGCAATGGGCAGTCCCGAAAGAGTATCGGAAAGTAACTTTGAAATCTTCATGTGCAGTCGGCGATCATCTAGACTGAAGGGGCTCTCCGGGAGAAAGCATTTTTGAGAACTTAAAGTTAGATTTTAGAAAATCATTTAACCCGACTAGAAGAGAGATCAAAGTCCCAGAGTATAGACGAGGAGTAAAAGATCCTAATACCACCCAATGGCGATGTGGGCCCGTAAGGCACACGGCCAAGTTAGTAAAAGTTTTGCAATGGCTAGACTCAACTTCGGCCAAGGAGTTGGAAAGGGGATTCCTACAGGCAGTCGGCTCTGATACCAACTTGTGACGCCCCCGATTCATCATACACTAATCATACACGCAAACATGTACGATCAAGATCAGGGACTCACGGGAAGATATCACAACACAACTCTACAAATAAAATAAGTCATACAAGCATCATAATACAAGCCAGGGGCCTCGAGGGCTCGAATACAAGTGCTCGATCATAGATGAGTCAGCGGAAGCAACAGTATCTGAGTACAGACATAAGTTAAACAAGTTTGCCTTAAGAAGGCAAGCACAAACTGGGATACAGATCAAAAGAGGCGCAGGCCTCCTGCCTGGGATCCTCCTAAACTACTCATGGTCGTCGTCAGCAGCCTGCACGTAGCCGTAGGCACCTCCAGTGTAGTAGGAATCATCATCGACGGTGGCGTCTAGCTCCAGGGCTCCAGCATCTGGTTTCGACAACCAGGTAGAAGGGAAAGGGGAAAAGAGGGAGAAAAGCAACCGTGAGTACTCATCCAAAGTACTCGCAAGGAAGGATCTACACTACATATGCATGGATATATGTGTAAAGGGCCATATCAGTGGACTGAACTGCAGAATGCCAGAATAAGAGGGGGATAGCTAATCCTGTCGAAGACTACGCTTCTGGCAGCCTCCGTCTTGCAGCATGTAGAAGAGAGTAGATTGGAGTCCTCCAAGTAACATCTCCAAGTAGCATCTCCAAGTAGCATCTCTAGTCGCATCTCCAGTCGCATCGCATAGCATAATCCTACCCGGCGATCCTCCCCTCGTCGCCCTGTGGAAAAGCGATCACCGGGTTGTCTGTGGAACTTGGAAGGGTGTGTTTTATTAAGTATCTGATTCTAGTTGTCATAAGGTCAAGGTACAACTCCAAGTCGTCCTGTTACCGAAGATCACGGCTATTCGAATAGATTAACTTCCCTGCAGGGGTGCACCAACTTACCCAACACGCTTGATCCCATTTGGCCGGACACACTTTCCCGGGTCATGCCCGGCCGCGAAAGATCAACACGTCGCAGCCCCACCTAGGCTCAACAAAGAGGCCAGCACGCCGGTCTAAACCTAAGCGCACAGGGGTCTGGGCCCATCGCCCATAGCACACCTGCACGTTGCGTACGTGGCCGAAAGGAGAACTAGCCGCCTTAATACAAGAGCAGGCTTACGTTCCAATCCGGCGCGCGCCACTCAGTCGCTGGCGTCACGAAGTGCTTCGGCTGATACCACGATGCCGAGTGCCCATATCTTTCCCACGTAGTTGGTTAGTGCGTATAGGCTCCTAGCCAACTCCGCAAATACCAAGATCTCGTTAAGCGTGTTAAGTATCCGCGAACGCCGAACAGGGCCAGGCCCACCTCTCACCTAGGTGGTCTCAACCTGCCCTGTCGCTCCGCCACAAAGATCCACTCGCGGGTGCTCCACCAGCCGACCCGACTTTAGTCTCCACATGTATCATGTATAAAGTATATAGTATATACCCGTGATCACCTCCCGAGTGATCACGGCCCGATAGTATAGCACGGCTGACGGACAAGAATGTAGGGCCACAGATGAATATACTAGCATCCTATACTAAGCATATAGGATTGCAGGTAAATGTAACAACAGTAGTATCAAGGACAGGCTATGCATCAGGATAGGTATAACAGAAAGCAGTAACATGCTACACTACTCTAATGCAAGCAGTATAGAGTAGAATAGGCGATATCTGGTGATCAAGGGGGGGGGCTTGCCTGGTTGCTCTGGCAAGAGAGAGGGGTCGTCAACTCCGTAGTCGAACTGGGCAGCAGCAGCGTCGGTCTCGTAGTCTACCGGAGAGAAGAGCGGGAAGAAACAATGAATACCATGTAAACAGATGCATATCGATGCATGACAAGACAAGTAACGATGCTAGGCGTGCCCTAGCATGGTATGAGGTGGTACCGGTTAAGGGGGGAAAACATCCTGGAAAGTATTCCCGGTGTTTCGCATTTTCGGGCAGAGGAGCCGGAGGGGGAAAGTTGCGAGTTTGATAGGTTAGGCGGGTGTGGCGGACGAACAGACTGCGTATCCGGATTCGTCTCGTCGTTCTGAGCAACTTTCATGTTGAAAATATTTTAATCCGAGTTACGAATTAAAAGATATGATTTTCTAAAGATTTTATTAATTTCTGGAATTTAATTAATTATCTAATCCAACATTATCCAGAATAGTAAATGTTGACGTCAGCATGACATCAGGGTGATGTCAGCAGTTAACGTTGACCATTGACCTGGTCAACCTGACGTGTGGGTCTAGTGGGACCCACCTGTCATACTCTGTTAGTTTATTAACAGTAGTTAATTAGGTTAATTAGTCATTAGGTTAATTAACCTTAATTAGTTAATTTAATCAAAATTAATTACGTTAATTATTAGCTAATTAATTAATTAATTTTATTATTAATTATTTATTTATTATATATATATATATTTATTTATTTTTAATTCCTTTTTTTATAAACGTTCTGGGGAGGGGCCCACTGTCATAGGCCCCAAGGGGCTGGTGGATCGGGCGTTCGGGTGCGGGCGTGCGCCCGAGGGTCGTAGCGGGCGACGGGTGCCGTGTGCAGGGGGGCAGGCGCCACTCGAGCGGGCGCATGCCCGAGGGCGCTGGGCGCGCGCGGCGCACGCCGGCGCTGGCGATCAGGCAAAGGGAGGCGGCGGAGGGTCGACTGCGGTGGCGGCGGGGGCGCACCCGACTGGGCGTTCGCCCAG
>NC_041386.1:217681860-217755759 GCF_002162155.2 Triticum dicoccoides | reverse complement strand
CGTGGGGAGGGGAGTGGAAGCGAGTGGGGGGTGCGGGCTAGGGTTCAGTTCGGTGGGGGGGTCGGGGTGACCTAGTAGGGCGCCGGGGTGGGTCGGCCTTGTCGGCCTGATTGGCCCAGAGGCCAGCTGGGCCGAGGCCCAGATGGGGGGGGGGTTGTTCTTTCTATTTTTGTTCTAGTCTTTCCCTTTTTCTTATCTTCTTTTCTTTTCTGTGTTAATTTTATATTTCAAATAGCTTAGTTTTATAAAATACATTTGTTGTACCAAAATTAGTATTAACAAATATGCCACCACCACAATTAACTTGGCACATAAAATAAAATAGTTTGTAAGTGTTTAATATTTTAAAATCATTTAACTAATTGTTTTTGCTACTATTTTATTCATTTTGAGTATTTACATATTTTATACAAGTGTGGTTTCTCCACCATAATTACCTACGCATTATTTGGCACAACCAGAACATTTTAGTTTTATTATTTGAAAACTTTTGTTGTTTGCCTATATTTTAAATTTGAATTTGAATTGTTTTGAACTAACACGAGTTTAGCAACAGTAACCTAGGTGACGTGGCATCATTAGCGCAGGGTTACTGTAGCTTGATTACCCGGGCGTCACAAGGATGTTGATGCTGCTGCCTCCATCCATGAGTACCTTAGTAAACTTGTACCCACCAACCTGAGGTGCCACTACCAAAGCCAAGTGACCCGGATTATCAACCCGGGGCGGGTGATCCTCTCTGCTCCACACAATAGGCTACTCCGACCAACGTAGATAACGTGGAATTGCCGGTTCAACGGCATTGACAGCCCTCTTGTGGAGTTTCTGGTCTCTCTTACATAAACTGGTAGTAAAGACATGATACTGTCCGCTACTCAACTGCTTCGGGTTGCTCTGATAGCCGGATTGTTGCTGCTGTTGATTCCCTTGGCTGTGTTGCTGATTATATCCTCCCTGGTGACCAGGATGACCCTGACCATGAAAACCTCCTCCGCTTGAATCGGCGCCCAGGCCCTGAAAGCCGCCTCCACCTGAGCCGCCACTCGGGCCATGACCCCCATCAAATGCGTTTGAATTTTAAACGCGTTCATGATCGTGCAATCCTTCCACAAGTGGGTGGCTGGCTTCTCCCGGGTGTCGTGTCTTCGACAAGGTTCATTCGACAACTCCTCAAGGGTGGGGCCTGACCCGCCCGATCGAGGGGGTTGTCTGCCCTTGCAGCGCTGATTACCACCCTGCGCATTAGTATTAGCAACAAACTCATCAGCCTTATGCTTATTACCTCCTTGATTTGCCGGGTTATGCTGGTGACCCTTGCCACTGCCGTTCTTCTTTCCCTTCGTTGCTTTTTCTTCATCAGATGTCAGGTCTTTGGTGGTATCAGAATCGTCATACTTGACAAGAGCCGCCATCAACATTCCCATGTCATTAAAGTCACGTTTAAGCCGCCCCAACTTCTGCTTCAGAGGTTCAAAACGGTAATTTTTCTCCAACATCAAAACTGCTGAGCCAGCATCCATCTTATCAGATGAATGTATTATCTCCTTGACCCGGCGCACCCAATGGGTTGTAGATTCTCCATCCTCTTGCTTGCAATTGGTCAGATCCACAATCGACATTGGCTGCTTACACGTGTCTTTAAAGTTCTGGATGAACCGTGCCTTCAACTCTGCCCATGAGCCGATGGAATTGGGTGGTAATCCTTTCAACCAGGTCCGAGCCATTCCATCCAACATCATGGTAAAATATTTGGCCATTGCAGCATCACTAACCTCCAACAGCTCCATAGCCATCTCATAACTGTCAATCCAAGCCCTCGGCTGTAAGTCAGCTGTGTAGTTAGGCACCTTATGAGGTCCCTTGAAATCCTTCGGCAACCGCTCATTGCATATGGCTGGGACTAGGCAAGGTACGCCTCCGGTTCTTGTAGACACTCCTGCCTACCGAGGTTGCTGGATAAGCCGGAAAGGTTTGGTGAGCCGCCTGCTCTGCTTCTATCTGAGCCGCCCGTTCCGCCTCTTGACGAATCCTCTCCTGATCCGCTAAGTTACGAGCTCCAGCCCGCACCGGCTCATACCTATATGGCCGGTTGTGACGTTGAGCATTACTTGACATCTCTGCAGATTCCATGTGCCTACTGTAACTCGGGCTCCGGCTTGGGCGAGGAGTTGAATGAATCCTGTCTCCACTGTAGGAGTATGCATCCTGCTGGGCCAAAACTGTCTGAAGTAGTTCTCTTACCCTCTGCATTTCAATTGCTGCTGGCGAGTCGCCTTCCATCGGGAGAGCTGCCAATCGAGCCGACGCCGCAATGAGGTTCTCCATGGGGTTGGAGAAGTGACCCGGGGGTGTTGATATATAACAAGGAGGAGATGTATTCATGCGCGGTGGCTCCATGGTGCGTGGCTGAACTGGTGCACCGAGCGTCGTGACCCGGTTTGCCTCTGGCGGGTTGCTCCCTCCAGCTCTGGGTGTATGGAACAGATTCCTCGGATCCAGTGTTAGAGGCAGACGCGACTGAGTTTTCTGACGCCTCCTCCTCATGACTTCGTTTGACGCATTAAGATCCACCGAGAGCCAGAAGGTTTCTGCTTGAAGCTGTTGAGCACGAGCATCCAAAGCTGCTCGTTCTGCTGCCATCTTGGTTTCCTCCGCGGCTAGATTTTCCTTAGCTTGCACCATCTCCTCCCGCATGCGTGCCACTTCCGCGTCATGCTGGGCTTTATCTGCCGGCTCTACCATAGCGGTTAACAGAGTCGTCAGTTTATCCATGAGGTCCATGAGAACCTGAGCCGAGGGGCGCGCGGGGTCTCCTGACCTGGCAGCTGCCGACCCAGTGGCTATTGCTGTCGCTGCGGTGGAGTTCTGCCCTGGCTGCTTCCCTACCATGAAGACTCCGGCCCAATTCGGTGGCTCAAGGGGTTCCGGAATACTGCTGCCATCGGAACAGCCCCCGAGCATGCCGTCTTGTAGTTGGTACAATGAGTCCGTCTCAGCTGTTGATGATGCAGTATCAGAGCAGATGGCCGTCTCCCCGCCTTCCATTGATCCTTCGGAGTATTCACCGCCATGGATGCAGCCTACGAAGGCATGCTTCACGACAGATTGAACACGAGCGGACCCGGCGCGCTGAGCCATTTCGATGAGGTCGGTGTGGACATCCGGCTCAGGTCCTGACTCGCCAATCCGGCCGATGAAGACGTGAATTCCGCCGAAGGGGACCCGGTACCCGTACTCGATTGAGCCGGCCTCGGGGCCCCAGCCTTCGTCATCGATGTAGATCTTGCCGCGGCGACTCTTGGTCATCCGGCCCACAACGTATCCCTTGAGCCCTTCGAAGTTTCCCTTCAAGAACTCAAATCCACCATGCGTTGGCCCCATGGTGGGCGCCAACTATCGTGGAGTTGACATGGCAGATGTCCAAGAGCAAGGACTTAGTCGTAGGGCCATCGCACTAGGAAGCTTAAAGGGGTTAATTGGGATAAAGGACACAAGAGAGTTTTATACTAGTTCGGCCCCTTACAATGAAGGTAAAAGCCTACGTCTAGTTGGGATTGGTATTGCCGGGGTTTCGACTTCCAAGAGGCTCAACTCACCGGCTTGGTTATCGACTTGGTTGTTTCTTGCCCTAAACCGCCACCGGGTCGTCCCCTTATATACACGGGTTGACGCCAGGTGGCCTACAGAGTCCCCGCCGGCTCATAATCGTGTCCGGCTCGGTGACTTTCTTTACATGTCTTTCTGTACAAGTATTTCCTTACATATGGCGGTTTACATTACAATATCGGGCCTCAAGCCGGCCCCAGGCCTTTGGGCCTTCTATAAGCCTTAATAAACTACAAACTTGGATGTTTACTGAGCTTCTTGCGTAACCCGCCATTGAAGCTGACCCGTCCCCTCCTGGGCGGGTCTCAACTGATAGTAATATCCCCAACAAGACTCTTGCTCAAACTCGTGGGAGCTTTTGTTTGGGTCGGGGTGGAGCATCTTCTTCATCATCTCGTTCTTCTTCTTGGCCTTCTTCATTATTGGCGTTGTTGTTCTCTTTTTGGTGGAGAAGGAGGTTGATGAGGTTCATCTTGGTGTACTTCCTCGTTTTCTTCATCTTGATGTGTCCCACTTGTGGATGCTTCCGTATCAACTCTTGGTTCACCTTGTCGTGAGGTAGAAGCTTCCACTTGAGCGGACGAGGTACTATCCTTTACCTCCATTGGACGAATCTTGCCAATAGACAAGTCTTGGATTTATTCCGAAGGATCCTTATCTCCTACATCAATTGGCAATTGCTCTACTTGCAAGCCGTTAGATTCATCAAACTTCACATCTATCGTCTCTTCAACCTTTCGGGTGAAATTGTTGTAGACACGGTAAGTGTGAGAGTTTGAGGCATAACCAAGTAGGAAACCTTCATGAGATTTAGGAGAAAATTTTGAACGACGATGCTTATCAAGAATGTAGCATTTTGAGCCGAATACTCGAAAGTATCCAACTTGGGGTTTGTTACCAGTGAGAAGCTCATATGCCGTCTTGCCGAGTAGCTTGTGAAGATACAAGCGATTTGTTGCATGACAAGCTGTCTCAACCGCTTCCGCCCAAAAGTGTTTTGGAGTCTTGTACTCATCAAGCATCATTGTCTCCATCTCAATAAGAGTTTGGTTCTTCCTCTCAACAACTCCATTTTGTTGAGGCATGTATGTAGCCGAGAACTCATGTGAAATCCCTTCTTCGTCAAGAAAGGTATCCACATTTGTGTTCTTGAACTCCGTTCCGTTGTCGCTGCAAACCTTCTTGATCTTCACTTCAAATTGATTTTGGGCCTTCCTAGCGAAGTTCTTGAAGATCTTTTGGACCTGCGATTTATCATTAAGAAAGAACACCCACATAAATCTTGAAAAATCATCAACTATAACTAGACCAAATGAGTTACTACCAAGACTCTTGTAGGTATTGGGACCAAAGAGATCGATATGAAGTAGCTCGAGCGGTCTTCTTGTGGTTATAATGTTCTTCACGGGGTTTCTTCCTCCAACTTGTTTTCCTACTTGACAAGCAGTACAAAGTCTATCCTTATCAAATATAAAATCTTTTACTCCAAGGATATGATCACCTTTAATAAGCTTATCAAGATTTTGCATGCCCACATGTCCTAACCTTCAATTCCACAACCAACCTTTCAAGGATTTAGCAATTAGGCAAGTTCTAGGTTGAGCCTTTTTAGTGAAATCAACAATGTAAAGATCACCTCTACGTGTACCGGTAAAGACCATTTTATGATTATCTCTATGAAACACTTGGCAATCTACTTTAGTAAATAGGACATTGAAACCAAAGTCAGCAAGTCTAGATACGGAAAGTACATTGTAGCCAAGAGATTCAACGAGCATAACATTTTGTATGGAGCTATCATGTGAGATGGCCACCTTACCAAGGCCAACCACCTTACCCTTTGAGTTGTCACCAAAAGTGACATACTTTCAAGGGCCATCATTTTCAGCAAGCTCATGAAACATATCTTTATCTTCGGTCATATGGTCGGTACACCCACTATCTAGAACCCATTCCTTTCCTCCAGCCATGTAGCCGCGAAGATTAGCCATAAGACCAAAGTGTCTCATTGCATCATCAAGATCATAGTCACTATCATCATCCTCATCATAGTATCCATGTTCAATATCGTCATGTGGTGGATAAATTCCTAGAGAGAGTGATTCATTAGAAGTATGGAAGTAACAATGGTCATCTCTATGAATTCTAATGACTTCGGAAATGATATTTCTAATGATTCCAGCATCTCCTTTGGCACTCGTAAGATTAGTAAGCTCAAATAAACAATCACCAAATTTCGGATCATTGGAACTCATCTTACTCAAGGCAATAGACTTATGAAGGATCTCATCTAAGTTCTTCAAGGAATAGTTTGGAAATCATTCCTCAAGGAATCTCCATATGGTGTTGGCACAATCAAGAGCAGGCAATCAAGCAAGCAAGTTCCTGGGCAAACCTCTAGTGATTAAATTGACAGTTCTAAGATTACGGATCATGTCAATAGACTCATCAAGGGTAGGATGCAAAGGATCAACATGAGGTGCACAAGGGCTAGTAATGTACTTGTTCAAATGATATTCATTGAAAATATCAAGCATCTCATTTTCCACTCATGAAAGTACTCTCCATCAAGTATAGGCACTCTATGTCTAAGACTCCCCAATGTAGGCTCATCCATCTTCCTCCAACGGTGTTTAAACCAAAGCAATGGAGACCAATGCTCTGAAACCAATTGAGAGGATCAAGAAGAGGTGTCGAGAGGGGGGTGAATAGACTCTTAGTAAGAAAAGTTGCACTTTTTAATTTCTTTAAGTTGAAGTGGAGTTTTGGCACAAGTTTAAACATTCACAATGCATATCAAGCAAGCATGATAAGAGTATATGAGCAGCGAAAAGTAAATCATGCAAGTTGCGAGAATGTAAAGGGATGGGATTTGAGTGTGCAAACGCAATTGGAGACACAGAGATTTTTTGTGTGGTTCCGATAGGTGGTGCTATCATACATCCACATTGATGGAGACTTCAACCCACGAAGGGTAACGGTTGCATGAGTCCACGAAGGGCTCCACCCACGAAGGGTCCACAAAGAAGCAACCTTTTCTATCCCACCATGGCCTCGCCCACGAAGGACTTGCCTCATTAGGGTAGACCTTCACAAAGTAAGCGATCTCCTTGCCCGTACAAACTCCTTGGTTCAACTCCACAATCTTGACGGAGGCTCCCAAGTGACACCTAACCAATCTACGAGACACCACTCTCCAAAAGGTAGTAGACGGTGTGTTGATGATGAACTCCTTGCTCTTGTGCTTCAACTGATAGTCTCCCCAACACTCAGCTCTCTCTCATAGGATTGGATTTGGTGGAAAGAGGGTTTGAGTGGAAATCAACTTGGGGAAGACTAGAGATTAAGATTTATGTTGTTGGAATGGAATATCTTGACCTCAACACAAGTGTAGGTGGTTCTCTCTCAGAAAATATATGTTGGAAGTGTAGGCATGTTCTGATGGCTCTCTCCACGAATCAAGAGTGGGTGGAGGGGTATATATAGCCTCCACACAAAATCTAACCGTTACACACAAATCACCAAACTCGGTGGGACCGAATTAGACAACTTGGTCGGACCGATTTAGTTCATAATGTGACCGTTAGACATTTCGGTGGGACCGATATGATCAACTCAGTGGGACCGATGTGCTAGGGTTAGGGTAATACCTTGTCTCGGTTTGAACGGTTACGCAAACTCGGTGACTCCGATTTTGGTAATAGGCAAAACAAAGAGTTGGTCAAGAAAACTCGGTTGGACCGATTGCATATCTCGGTGGGACCAAACTTATTGCAATAGGTAACAGAGAGTTCGCAAGCCCATCTCAGTGAGACCGAGATTCCATCGGTGAGACCGAATTGACTAGGGTTTCTGGCAGTGGCTATGTCAAGTGAACTCGGTGGCGCCGGGTAGGAAATTTCGGTGGGGCCGAATTTGACTTTTGGTTTGATACATATGTGGATATGGGAAAGTGGTTGAGGGCTTTGGAGCATATCACTAAGCACTTTGAGCAAGTAAGCCATTAAGCAACACCTCATCCCCTTTTAATAGTATTGGCTTTCCTATGGACTCAATGTGATCTTGGATCACTAAAAGCAAAATGTAGAGTCTTGAGCTTTAGAGCTTGAGCCAATCTTTTGTCCTTAGCATCTTGAAAGGGTTCCATATCCTCTTGTCCATGCCACTCCATCTGTTGAACTTGTCTGAAATATACTAGATGAAAACATTAGTCCAACAAGAGATATGTTAGCATTAATTACCAAAACCACCCGGGGAGCACGTGTGCTTTCAGCTCCACCTCCTCCCGCAGGAACTAGGTGTAGCGCGCAAGGTCGCTGTCACAGGTGCGGGAATCCGCTTCCGCCTCCTGCCTTTGGGCGGCAGTGGCGGAGAGGGTGATGACCCCGGCGGTCGACGGTGGGCTGGCGGCCATGGTGGCCAACGACGGGGTGGCGGCCACGACCACCACCTCCCTCCTTCGGGCCGCGGTGTCGGACCGAGTGATGGCCACGGTCGCCGGCAGTGGGGTGGCAGCCACGACGGCCACCTCCCACCTTCGGGCCATGGCGGCGGAGCGGGCGATGGCCCTGACTTTCAACGGTGGTGTGATGGCAATGGCGGCCGGCAACAGCTGCTGATGGGCACCGACGGCGGAGCGTGTGGTGGGTATTCCGTGCACACCCAACATGGACGCCACGCGCACTACACTATGCCGGGGACTGCGCCGCCGCCACGGTGTAGCCTCCCAGCTGGAGCTGTCCTCTGATGACGGCGGAGTGGCTGAGCGACGATGATGGACCGGTGCCATTGGCGAATGTGGGAGAAGCAGACGAGATAAGCTACAGGGATGGAGGGGAAAATGCGACGCCGGACTCGCTGGCCGTGAGGGTTTTTCTAGCAGGCCGGTAAGCATTGGGATTTTGGGGGATTTCACCGAGTCGGGCGGGAAGCTTGCATGGGAACCTACGAGGTTGCATGGGAACGGGCTCACTGACAATTCATTGGCGCCACCGTTTGGCAAAAAGAACGCCCCCATGCGCTGTGCAAGCTTGCGATGTAAGCCGTCTGCGGCAGCGGGGTGACAAGACGTGCGAGAGGAGGACGAAAGGCCACATACACATATGGTTAATAAAATCATTTGCGATTTAATTACCTATTATACCACCGTCCTGGTTTATAAGTATGATTTAACTAATAAAATATGAATGCATAACGCCAAAGATTATATAGTTGGATTTGTATTTGAACATTGTTTCCGATTATATTTTTTTTAAACATGCATTAACATTCTATTGGTTAAATTTGAGGGCAAAGTATGGCATGAAATATAAAGGAGACTATACACTAGACGAAGGTGGTACACACGGCCGCTCTCTACGCAGCGACGCAACTGTCGGCCGGCTTGTAGGCGACCATTTCCTACATGTTCAACTGCTCTATGCGTGTGGTTACTTGCGGTTCAGGCGGCCATAGTGTGCTTTGCTCGCATCCATCCACGCGCGCTCTGCTCTCGCGTCCCTCCTGGTGCTCTGCCCCCATCCCTCCATGCGCGTTGCCAGTGTTTTGGTCCGGCGCACGATCATGCACGTTCATGTGCAAGCGGTTGCGCCGGGCGCGGCGCGATGATGCAGGTACCCGCTGCAAAAACTGCCATGCGGACACGCCGAGAATCAACGCCGCCCGGCCCCCTTTTATTCATCCGGCCATTTACCTTCATCTCTCATCTCACACGACACAATAAGCACACCCACGAGGACACATACAGAGAGGACATCCAGCGGTTCCAATGGCCCTCCCCATGGCTCCAATGGCGCTCGTAGCGGCTGACAACGACAACGGCGGGCAGTTCACCACACATCGTGTAGTGGACAGCCACGTGAGCGGGAAGGCCCTCTCTGTGGTGTACACGAACGATCCGATCTCGGTGGAGAGCTCCATCCAAACTATGGAGCAGTTCCTTGCCGAGGACAAGTACCGAGTGGTCAGCTTCGACCTCGAGTATACCAGGTTTATCAACAGCTCCGACTACATTTTCGCTACGGTGGACACCACCAACGATCTAAAAGCGCTCAAGGTTTCGGACTTGAAATGTCTGAATCTTGTCAACATCCAAGCACCACTACAAGGTCTGGGGCAGCGACAAAAGCAAACTGAACTCCCTGGTTGACCTCGCCTCGGCCATCATCGACCCCTACTACGCGAAGATGAAGCAAGAGAGCAATAAGGACAAGAACGCCTGGCACGGTGTGTGGCATGAGAGACTAGATGAACAACAACTCAAATACGCGGCCATGGATGCGTACACAAGCTACGAGATGTATAGGCAGATCGTTGACATGAGGAACTGTCTTCTTCCTGATCCAGACGAGGGATCGAGCCACATAGCAGCGGCAGGAGCGTCACAAGAAGTAGATGACTAGACGATCATTTCTCCTACTTTAGAATGCATGCAATTGTTTATTGAGGTGTGTGCGAATGATCTGTATAGTCACTTATGTAATTGGATGTTTATTTCAGTTATATATATAAATGTTATTCTACTATAGACAGAGCAATTCACACGGCTTATTAGCAGCAATCGTCTGTGTTATTATTGGCCTTCGCGCACATTTTAGATTACGGACATGTTTGCCGCGTATCACACACATCTTGTTCAGTTGATCGGTTTCCATTGTGTTGCCTAATCACACATAGTTCATCCCAGTGAACCGTATGCTGTATATCGCACACACTTCATCTGGCTGGCCGTTTCTTTTGTGCCTCCTCATCCCAAATAGTTAATTGAGCTGAACCGCATGCCCTGCATCGCACACGCAACTAAATTCTGAACCGAGTTTGATGCATCTGTCATCGCAAACGTTTTGCACATTTTTGACGGGTTTTTTACACCACCATTTGCGATTATGGCATCGCACACAGTTTTGTCGAAGGGTCTCTGATCGTAGTGTCGCGTTTGGACCATCCTACAGTAGTGGTACGTAGTTGTATTTACTTTCTTGCAGCATTGATGTACGTACGTGTACATGATATAGACGGGACTACATGACATGCTACATCTGCGCCTCTACTACGACACGTGCCGCTCCTTACTCGGCCACAGTTCATCACTGTAGAGAGACCAATCGACCAGTATGTACGTACACGTTCGCGACAACACTATGTACGCTTTGACCGGGTGGGTCCCAGCTATTTGGGAGGATAAGGACACACACTTCCTTGCGTGCGAAGATATATCCGGTGGGTCCCAACTATCAGGGGGAAGACTCTTTTTTTGCATGTACTATGGACACACTTCCCTGGTGGGTCCCAGCTGTCAGGGGGGAAACGTTTTTTTTCGCAAAATACAAAGTCCCTTCTGGTGGGTCCCTGCTGTTTGGTGGAGGAATAATTATTTTATGCGTAATAGGAGGCACTTCCTTGCTGCAGCCGTGGACCCACCTGTCAGCCTCTCCACGTACAGCCCTATTCCGATGGAAGTCATTCCTTGACCACATTGACCACACCGCGCCGAGATCACCAAGGTTGTGGACAATGACAAGGCCTAGGAAGGGGACGACACGGAGCCAGGGAAGATGCGGTAGTGGATGCCCACGCGGAGAGGAGTATGAGGGTTTACTGCTTTGGCTACAGTGTGAGGTTGTCGTTGCCGGAGAATGACAGGAGGTCTGGGTGAGTACAGGGATGGCTAGGCCAGCGATGGTAGTAGGGTGGGGCGGTGAGGCCTGTGCGGCAGCACAGCCGGCCACGGGAGGCAGGAGCAGGCGGCACGACCCGCGATGGTCTGGGCGACTGGAGCAAGAAGACCAGAGGTTGAAGAAGCACGAGAGCCGTCGGATGGACATCATACGGTCACCGCAAGGAGAATCTTTTATATTGACTAAGTTGACAAAGACCTGCGTCCGCGTCAACTTAGCAGGCCCACAAGTCAGCCTTCAAATATGGTGCGTCCCACCTAGCAACTGGGGTATCATTTTTTTAGCGTAATAAGGAGGCACTTCCTTGCATTCGAAGATATAGCTGGTGGGTCCAAGCTGTCAGCAGGGGAATGCTTTTTTTGTGAAATACAGAGGCCCTTCCAATGGGTCCCCGCTGTCAGGTGGAGGAATAATTATTTTGCGCGTAATAAGGAGGCACTTCCTTGCTACGGCCGTGGACCCAACTGTCAGCCTCTCCACGAATAGTCCTCTTTCGATGGAAGTCGTTCCTTCATGTTGACCATGACGCATCGAGAGCACCAAGGCGGGGACGACAGCGAGGCCTAGGAAGGGAATGACCATGAACCTGGGAAGACTCGGCAGTTGTTTCCCATGCGAAGGGGAGTACGAGGGTTTACTGCTTCAGCTGCAGTGTGAGGCTGGCGTCGCCGGAGTATAACAGGAGGTCTAGGTGAGTAGAGGGATGGCTAGGCCAGCGATGGGAGCACGGTGGGGCGGTGAGGCCTACGCGGTAGCACTGCCGGCCGCGTGAGGAGGGAGCAGGTAGTCCCGCCGGTGCTTGTTTGAGCGGATGGAGCAGGAAGAGCAGAGATTGAAGAAGCGCGATGGACGTTGGATGGGCATCCAATAGTCACTGCTCTCGTGTGTTGACTAAGTTGACACGGCGTTGCGTGGGCACCAACCTTCTATTTTAGGAAAGCGTACGCGTCAACCTATAGTAGGCGCACAAGTCAGCCTCAAATGTGTGGAAAACAACATACAACCCATCGGCCATTATTTCTAATAATTTACAGCCCATTGGCTAATTCTTAAGGATTTTTTGAGCCCATAATCTTTTTGTTAGCATTACAACCCATATTGTGGCCATGGTTAAAAAATTATATGAATTTTTGCATATTTCGGTGCGGTCCCAACTATTTTTAATCCCGAAATTTCGAGTCATGTTCAAATTAATTTGAAAAATAATTTTATATCAATATAAAATCCTACTAATTGTCCACGCATAAAAATCAATGAAATTTAAAATCTTGAAATGAAAAAAAGAAATTTGAAACTAATTGTCGGTTTGATGTGTTTTAAAAATGTACAACTCATTTCTCATAACTGATAGCCCATTTTCTGGGCAAGCCGAATGAAACTCTTCTCGTCTTGAAAGATTTGTAGCCCAGTGGGGCTGGCAAATCAAGTAGGCCTCGGTTGGGTATTCTGCAAAAGAACAAAAAACCGGGCTAGCCATTTTCAGAAAGAAAAAAACTACTGGGCTGGTCTTGTGGTAAACTAAAAGAAAAGGGTGGCTAGACAGACCAGAGTGTCCCGCACAGCCCAGTTGACACCCTGCTTCCATCTCAAAAACAAAAAGAACTAGACGAGCTGCTGGGTCCTTGGTGTCAGCCGGTCGTTGTGCAATTATATCATTTATTGACTACATTGACAATGGCATGGGACCCAGATGTCAGAAATCCATTAGGAGGAACCATTTTTTTGGCTTGAAATAAGGAGGCACTTGCTTACGTACTGCCATGACCCTGGTGGGTACCTGCTGTCATCCTCTCCACATACAATCATCTCCTGATTGTGTACGCGTCAACCTTAGTAGGCCCACAAGTCGGCCTCTAAACCCATGGCGGACAAATACAACCCATTTAAGAAAACCCAGCCCATTCCATACGTTCAAATGGAAAGTTCAACATTCAGAGCAAAGTAACAGGTCTGATCTAGATATAGAGTACTGAACTTCCACGTTGACAACCATCATAGCCAGGTTAACTATCTACTCCCACTAATATTCTAGTAGTGTACAAGTACTAACTTACTCTTAGCTAACTAGACGATGCCGACAGCCATGTGCGATACACGCTAAACGCCGACACCGACATCCTTCTCCTCGCCTTGGACTTGCCAGAGGTGCGATAGGGCGCGTTGCTCGCACATGTTGGCCCTTTCCATGCCGGCATGGTCCATCGAGGCATCAACTTCTAAGGGGGAAACCCAGTTGATGAGCTGGTAGTAAAACTGGCATCATGAATGGGTGTGTGCCCGACAGCCTCCAAGGCTATTTGTCGGGTGCGGGCCTCCACATAGTCGGCCCAGTTGTGGGAGCTCTACTCGCGACATAGAGCGTCGGTGCGCTGCTGCTCCATGCCCCGCTGGCGGTGCAAATCGGTGATACACTGCTTCTCCGCTAGGCGGTTGCAGTCCAACAAGTCCTCATGCTCTGCATTGCCATCTAAAGACCGATAGAATGCCTCCTCCCTCCGTCCGCCTTTCGGTGAAAAACCGAACACTAGTTCCGGTGGTGACTGCCTTCGGCGTGGCTTATTACGGACGGGCGGGGGCATGGCGGACATGGCGAGAGTGAGGGCAAGTGGCAAGCAACAAAGGGCCGGTGGGTGCTTATGAGGATAGGACGAGTTGGGTGATGGTGCCACCAGAGGACGCGGAGAACCAGTAATTATAGGAGGAAGGTTGGTGAACCAGCGTGTCGCGAGAAATGTGGCGGTCATCGTAATTCAATGCATAAGCAGGCATGGCTTAGCACGCCATCTTGCCATGGAAAACTAGAAAAATTAAAATTATGACTGTATCATCCCGTCCCGCCCCGTCAGTGGTGCGTCTCGTCCGTGCTGGGTCGCATGTCGTCATGACGGTCAAACTAGTGCGCTCGATTCATCCAGTTGAGATACGTGCGTGATCCACTGGTTAATCGCGTAGGATCGAGTCGGTCAGATAGTGTACGTTGGGATCGCAATAGTTGATGAACATTCAGTGGGAGATAAGGCATTTGCGAATGTTTTTGCTGGCAGTTTCTTCATATTTGCATGGCATTTTCTTCAGAACAACATGTCAGTTTCTTTTGAGGTAGGCATTTTTATTCAAAAAACTGCCACCTTCGGATCTTGCGTCGCAACTAAAACTGCCAGGAGCATATTAGTAGGCTAGCTAGTGATCAATCACTAACTTGTAAACACTGAGCGAACAAAACTAAGGAACTTCTAGTAACTTGTAAACACTAAGCACAAAGAAATAAGGATCATGTTGTGCACAGTAGCAAGAGCCAATCCGTTCGAAATGTTCACACGAGACTCAGGGGCCTGGCATTGTAATATGTTCACATTAGTAGCCCAAATTCACAACCAACTAGTATGATTCCCATATATAAGATAGACATGTTAATGCATCTCAATGATTCACAGATCATATACAAATATGTAGCTCCAAAAGCAAAGATCTAGAAAAACATCGTTCTTGCTACTAACATGGATGCTTCTCTGCGCCAACATTTAGTACAGAGTGAAAGACAAATTTGTTTGTGAAGTATAGAATTCCTCTTGCAAACGTAAGTGGTTTCACCAACAGCTGGAACCATAGGAATAAACCACACATGATGGAGGAACATCCACTGCAATATGATTTGGTCTTCTCTCGATCACACGGTGAGACTATTTTTGGAATACAAACTTTAACTTAGGCAAAATGATGCCCATTGTTTAATTAGACCAAAGCAATGAAGCACCTAGTGTTGGCCAATAAATAGTACAGTACTACTTTTGTGCTGTCCATGAATTGACTATCCAATCTTTTCGTGTCTATTTTCAAATGGCATTGCATGCAGTGACTATATTCTCTTGTGCAGTTCCACCAAAATTGAGGTCACTTTGTTTCTTTGCCAAATAGTAACGGGTAGACATTTGACTGCACAAATATCAAGCAGCTAGTAAACATATACCACACCTTGTATTTTCGGTTTAAACACGTCTCTTCTCGTCGTTTCCCCTTACCATCTGTCATGTTTTGCATTGGACAATTTGATATTGTCATGTTTGGCCCTGGACAATTTCGTACTGAATTGATTTGCTGGTACAGAGAAGACATATAGCGCCTATTCTTCATTAGACCAAGGATATCCATGTTCGCAGTGATGGAAGAGGTGAGATCAATACAATAGAAATTGAGCATCCTATCATTGAATCATGTCCGACACCTCCAGTGTAGGTCCACCCTGCCAATAAATTCACATGCAAACCACTAATATTACAATATAATGAAAGTACAAAAGAGTAGCAATCGCAAGCAAACCATGTACCTTAATAATGAACAGCTCATAGTGCCACTAATTGGATATACTGATTTGGAAGAAAACATGCTCATAATGTTGAACCATTTGGACTTCTTGTGTAGTTCCACTAAAATCGAGCATCCCTGTTTGCACAAATATTGAAAGTGTGATTACTATAAAAGTGGCACTAGTTGAAGCATTGACTCACAAATATAAGCATTCCAATTTCTTAATGGGAGAAGGTAGCAAGACTATTTCTAACCACCTGTTTGAAGGAATAAATAACGCAACAATGGCTGATGTCAGGAAGGAAAACATAGTATTTTCTGAAAGATTGAGCCATCCCTGACCTTTCCTCTTCTTTTAAGCATATTTTGTGTAGTTTAACTAAAATAAAATGCCATCACCACCTTGACAATTCAGTGGCACTGTACAAAAAGCAATGACTTACCATTACATCATGATGTCGGTATGTGATCGACAGGCATAAGAGACAAACATGCAGCCCTCCTCCGATAACATAATGAACATTAATTTTAACAAAGGTGTGACTAGCTTTACCGGCACAATTTGAGTGAACTCTACACCCTCTGTTCCTTAATATAAGACGTTTTCGCAGTTCAATTTAAAGTACCCAAATGTCTAGTATTTAGAAAAAAAGTAGTAGCATTCTTGAGCACATATCTGGGAAAGCTTGCCGCACCTTATATATGTCCATATGCTAATGCAACACCATTCGAATAGTACAAATATACACTAATCCCGTGGCTAGTGCAACAGAAGAGTAGTTTTTTATTACGGAGTACAATACAATGGTTTTACTAAATAGATTTACATAAGCTAGCACTGGAAGATTTCTATAAGCATTAACTGTACAAAATGTAAAGGTAACAAGTTTCAGCATTGATATACTAGCTGTGCAACAACATTAAACCAAATACAAAAGTCTGAAGGTAACTAGCAGTATTAACCATTTCAGCGTTGGTGTACAATACAATTTTTTTGCAAACCATGTACCTTCAAGGTAAATATCATTTCGAACTTGAGGGGACTTGAAAAATTGCTATCCCAATCTTGATAATCGATCAAACATAAAAACTTGATGGGCCGAATCAAGAAAACAGCCGGAGGAGGAGGTGCCTACTCTTGACCTTTCCTCTTCTCGTCAAAATTTTTTGTGCAGTTGAACCAAAATAAAATGACATTAGCGCGTTGGCATTATAGTGGCACTGTACAAAAAATGACTTATCTCATGAAAGTGAGGTATGTAATCTATAAGCATGAACAATGCAAAAATCTGAAGGTAGTAACAAGTTTCATCGTTCATATACTGTCTGTGCAACAACATTAGAGTGCCTTAGCTGAAAAATCTTTAATACGTCCACAATCAACAGCTAACCCTGAAATAATCTAGTGACTGATAACCCACAAGTATAGGGGATCGCAATAGTTTTCAAGGGTAGAGTATTCAACCCAAATTTACTGATTCAACACAAGGGGAGCCAAAGAATATTTGCAAGTATTAGCAGCTGAGTTGTCAATTCAACCACACCAGGAGATTAATTATTTGTAGCAAAGTGATCAGTAGCAAAGTAATATGATAGTTTTGATAGTAGTAGCAACAACTATAGTAATGGTAACAGTGATATCAATGATTTTGTAGCAAGTGCAATAGTAACAATAGTAGTAGTAACTTAGCAAGAACAACATGAGAGAAATTTGTAGGTATTGGATCAGTGAATTCGTTGGATGATATTCATCATATAATAGTCATAACCTAGGGCGATAGGGCACTAGCTCCAGTTCATAAATATAATGTAGGCTGTATTCTGTAAATAATCATACGTGCTTATGGAAAGAACTTGCATGACATCTTTTGTCCTACCCTCCTGAGGCAGCGGGGTCCTATTGGAAACTAAGGCATATTAAGGGATCCTTTTAATAGAGAACCAGAACAAAGCATTAGCACATAGTGAATACATGAACTCCTCGAACTACGGTCATCACCGGGAAGTGTCCCGACTTCTGTCACTCTGGGTTTGCCGGATCACAACACGTAGTAGGTGACTATAACTTGCAAGATCGGATCTAGAACATAGATATAATGGTGATAACATAAATGGTTCAGATCTTAAATCATGGCACCCGGGCCCAAAGTGACAAGCATTAAGCATGGCAAAGTCATAGCAACATCAATCTTAGAACATAATGGATACTAGGGATCAAGCGCTAACAAAACTAACTCGACTACATGATGAATCTCATCCAACTCCTCGCCAACCAGCGAGCGTACGAAGGAATTACTCACTCCCGGTGGGGAGCATCATGGAATTGGTGATGGATAAGGGTTGGTGATGACGAAGATCGAAGATCCCCCTCTTTGGAGCCCTAAACAGACTCTAGATCTGGCCTCCCGATGAAGAACAGGAGGTGGCGGCGGCTCCATCACATGAAACAGGATAATTCTTTCCCTAATTTTTCTCTCCAAATATGTGATTTTATAGTATCAGGGTTGGAGTCTGTGGGGTCACCAGGTGGGGACAACCCATCTGGGCATGCCTGGAGGGGGGGCGCCCTGGTGGGTTGTGCCCACCCAGGCCCCCCTCTGGTGGTTCTTGGCTCCAGAAATTCTTATTTATTGTATAAAAAATCCTTGCAAAGTTTCGTTCCAATCCAAGAACTTTTATTTCTGCACAAAAACAACACCATGGTGGTTCTGCTAAATAGAGCGTCCATCCGGGTTAGTCTCATTCGAATCGTGCAAATTAGGGTCCAAAACAAGAGGAAAAGCATTAGGAAAAATAGATATGACGGAGACGTATCAACTCCCCCAACCTTAAACCTCTGCTTGTCCTCAAGCAATTCAGTTGATAAACTGAAAGTGGAAAAGAAAAACTTTTACGAATTGTTTTGCTCTTGTTTACATAAATAAGTTTAAGTAGCACCCAGGTTTTCATTGTAAATTATAACTAACCATGTCAACAATAACTCTTAAAAAATATATTAACTCATATCAATGACACAATCAACTAGCGAGCAATAATAAGATATCTCAAACAACAACACTTTGTCAAAACAACCATGATATAATATGTGTTGGAAATATGCCCTAGAGGCAATAATAAAAGCATTATTATTATATTTCCTTGTTCATGATAATTGTCTTTATTCATGCTATAATTGTGTTATCCGGAAATCGTAATACATGTGTGAATAACAGACACCAACATGTCCCTAGTGAGCCTCTAGTTGACTAGCTCGTTGATCAACAGATAGTCATGGTTTCCTGACTATGGACACTGGATGTCATTGATAACGAGATCACATCATTAGGAGAATGATGTGATGGACAAGACCCAATCCTAAACATAGCACAAGATCGTATAGTTCGTTTGCTAGAGTTTTCCAATGTCAAGTATCTTTTCCTTAGACCATGAGATCGTGTAACTCCCGGATACTGTAGGAGTGCTTTGGGTATGCCAAACGTCACAACGTAACTGGGTGACTATAAAGGTAGACTACGGGTATCTCCGAAAGTGTCTGTTGGGTGACATGGATCAAGACTGGGATTTGTCACTCCGTATGACGGAGAGGTATCACTGGGCCCACTCGGTAATGCATCATCATAATGAGCTCAGAGTGACCAAGTGTCTGGTCACGGGATCATGCATTACGGTACGAGTAAACTGACTTGCCGGTAACGAGATTGAACGAGGTATTGGGATACCGACGATCGAATCTCGGGCAAGTAACATATCGATAGACAAAGGGAATAGCGTACGGGGTTGATTGAATCCTCGACATCGTGGTTCATCCGATGAGATCATCGTGGAGCATGTGGGAGCCAACATGGGTATCCAGATCCCGCTGTTGGTTATTGACCGGAGAGTCGTCTCGGTCATGTCTGCTTGTCTCCCGAACCCGTAGGGTCTACACACTTAAGGTTCAGTTACGCTAGGGTTGTAGGGATATGTATATGCAGTAACCCGAATGTTGTTCGGAGTCCCGGATGAGATCCCGGACGTCGCGAGGAGTTCCGGAATGGTCCGGAGGTAAAGATTTATATATGGGAAGTCCTGTTTCGGACATCGGGACAAGTTTCGGGGTTATCGGTATTGTACCGGGACCACCGGAAGGGTCCCTGGGGTCCACCGGGTGGGTCCACCTGCCCCGGGGGGCCACATGGGCTGTAAGGGGGTGCGCCTTGGCCTAATGGGCCAAGGGCACCAGCCCCACATAGGCCCATGCGCCTAGGGTTTAAGGGGACAAGAGTCCTAGGAGGGTAAGGCACCTCCTAGGTGCCTTGGGGGGGAGGGAAACCCCCCCTTGGCCGCCGCACCCCCTAGGAGATTGGATCTCCCAGGGCCGGCCACCCCCCCTTGGCACCCCTATATATAGTGGGGGAGAGGAGGGACTTCATACCTGAACGCCCTGGCCTTTGGTTGCCTCCTTCTCCCTCCTCAACACCTCCTCCACCTCCATAGTGCTTAGCAAAGCTCTGCCGGAGTACTGCAGCTCCATCAAGACCACGCCGTCGTGCTGCTGCTGGTGCCATCTCCCTCAACCTCTCCTCCCTCCCTTGCTGGATCAAGAAGAGGAGACGTGGCTGTTCCGTACGTGTGTTGAACGCGGAGGTGCCGTCCGTTCGGCGCTGGTCATCGGTGATTTGGATCACGTCGAGTACGACTACATCATCACCGTTCTTTTGAACGCTTCCATGCGCGATCTACAAAGGTATGTAGATGCATCTGATCACTCGTTGCTAGATGAACTCCTAGATGATCTTGGTGAAACGAGTAGGAAAATTTTTGTTTTCTGCAACGTTCCCCAACAGTGGCATCATGAGCTAGGTCTATGCGTAGTTCTTCTTGCGCGAGTAGAACACAATTTGTTGTGGGCGTAGATTTGTCAACTTTCTTGCCGTTACTAGTCCTTTCTTGCTTCAGCGGTATTGTGGGATGAAGCGGCCCGGACCAACCTTACACGTACGCTTACGTGAGACCGGTTCCACCGACTAACATGCACTAGTTGCATAAGGTGGCTGGCGGGTGTCTGTCTCTCCCACTTTAGTTGGAGCGGAATCGATGAACAGGGTCCTTATGAAGGGTAAATAGAAGTTGACAAATCACGTTGTGGCTTTAACGTAGGTAAGAAAACGTTCTTGCTAGAACCCTAATTCAGCCACGTAAAACTTGCAACAACAATTAGAGGACGCCTAACTTGTTTTTGCAGCAAGTGGTTTGTGATATGATATGGCCAAAGTTGTGATGAATGATGAATGATCTATATGTGATGTATGAGATGTTCATGCTATTGTAATAGGATTCACGACTTGCATGTCGATGAGTATGACAACCGGCAGGAGCCATAGGAGTTGTCTTTATTCTTTTAATGACCTGCGTGTCATCGAGAAACGCCATGTAAATTACTTTACTTTATTGCTAAACGCGTTAGCCATAGTAGTAGAAGTAATAGTTGGCGAGCAACTTCATGGAGACACGATGATGGAGATCATGATGATGGAGATCATGGTGTCAAGCCGGTGACAAGATGATCACGGAGCCCCAAGATGGAGATCAAAGGAGCTATGTGAAAATGGCCATATCATGTCACGTTTATTATTTGATTGCATGTGATGTTTATCATGTTTTGCATCTTGTTTACTTAGAACGACGGTAGTAAATAAGATGATCCCTCACAATAAAATTCAAGAAGTGTTCCCCCTAACTGTGCACCGTTGCGACAGTTCGCTGTTTCAAAATACCACGTGATGATCGGGTGTTTTATTCAGACGTTCACATACAACGGGTGTAAGACAGATTTACACATGCAAACACTTAGGTTGACTTGACGAGCCTAGCATGTACAGACATGGCCTCGGAACACAGAAGACCGAAAGGTCGAGCATGAGTCGTATAGAAGATACGATCAACATGAAGATGTTCACCGATGTTGACTAGTCCATCTCACGTGATGATCGGACACGGTCTAGTTTAACTCGGATCATGTAATACTTAGATGACTAGAGGGATGTCTAATCTAAGTGGGAGTTCACTAATAATTTGATTAGTTGAACTTAATTATCATGAACTTAGTCTAAAATCTTTGCAATATGTCTTGTAGATCAAATGGCCAACGTAGTCCTCAACTTCAACGCGTTCCTAGAGAAAACTAAGCTGAAAGACGATGGCAGCAACTATACGGACTGGGTCCGGAACCTGAGGATCATCCTCATAGCTGCCAATAAAGATTATGTCCTACAAGCACCGCTTGGTGACGCACCCGTTCTCCCTACAGAACAAGATGTTATGAACGCTTGGCAGGCACGTTTCGATGACTACTCCCTCGTTCAGTGCGGCATGCTTTACAGCCTAGAGCCGGGGCTCCAAAAGCGTTTTGAGAGACATGGAGCATATGAGATGTTCGAAGAGCTGAAAATGGTTTTCCAAGCTCATGCCCGGGTCGAGAGATATGAAGTCTCCGACAAATTCTTCAGCTGTAAGATGGAGGAAAACAGTTCTGTCAGTGAGCACATACTCACTATGTCTGGGTTGCATAACCGCTTGACTCAGCTAGGAGTTAATCTCCCGGATGATGCGGTCATTGACAGAATCCTCCAGTCGCTTCCACCAAGCTACAAGAGCTTTGTGATGAACTTCAATATGCAGGGGATGGAAAAGACCATTCCTGAAGTATTTGCTATGCTGAAATCAGCAGAGGTAGAAGTCAGAAAGGAACATCAAGTGTTGATGGTCAATAAAACCACTAAGTTCAAGAAAGGCAAGGGTAAAAAGAACTTCAAGAAGGACGGCAAGGAGGTTGCCGCGCCCGGCAAGCAAGGTGCCGGGAAGAAGCCAAAGAATGGACCCAAGCCCGAGACTGAGTGCTTTTATTGCAAGGGAAGCGGTCACTGGAAGCGGAACTGCCCTAAGTACTTAGCGGATAAGAAGGCCGGCAAAACAAAAGGTATATGTGATATACATGTAATTGATGTGTACCTTACTAGTGCCCGTAGTGGCTCCTGGGTATTTGATACCGGTGCAGTTGCTCACATTTGTAACTCAAAGCAGGGGCTGCGGAATAAGCGGAAACTGGCAAAGGACGAGGTGACGATGCGCGTCGGGAATGGTTCCAAGGTCAATGTGATCGCCGTCGGCACGCTACCTCTGCATCTCCCTTCGGGATTAGTTTTAAACCTTAATAATTGTTATTTAGTGCCAGCTTTGAGCATGAACATTGTATCGGGATCTCGTTTAATTCGAGATGGCTACTCTTTTAAATCTGAGAATAATGGTTGTTCCATTTTTATGAGAGATATGTTTTATGGTCATGCTCCTATGGTGAATGGTTTATTCTTTATGAATCTCGAACGTAATGCTACACATGTTCATAATGTGAGTACCAAAAGAAGTAAAGTTGATAATGATAGTCCCACATACTTGTGGCACTGCCGCCTTGGTCACGTAGGTGTCAAACGCATGAAGAAGCTCCATGCTGATGGACTTTTAGAGTCTCTTGATTATGAATCATTTGACACGTGCGAACCATGCCTTATGGGTAAAATGACCAAGACTCCGTTCTCAGGAACAATGGAGCGAGCAACCGACTTATTGGAAATCATACATACTGATGTGTGCGGTCCGATGAGTGTTGAGGCTCGCGGTGGCTATCGTTATGTTCTCACCCTCACTGATGATTTAAGTAGGTATGGGTATATCTACTTAATGAAACACAAGTCTGAAACCTTTGAAAAGTTCAAGGAATTTCAGAGTGAGGTTGAAAATCAACGTGGCAGGAAAATCAAGTTTCTACGATCAGATCGTGGAGGAGAATACTTGAGTCACGAGTTTGGGGCACACTTAAGAAAATGTGGAATAGTTTCACAACTCACGCCGCCTGGAACACCTCAGCGTAATGGTGTGTCCGAACGTCGTAATCGCACTCTGTTAGATATGGTGCGATCTATGATGTCTCTTACCGATTTACCGCTTTCTTTTTGGGGCTATGCTTTAGAGACTGCCGCATTCACTTTAAATAGGGCTCCGTCGAAATCCGTTGAGACGACACCGTATGAATTATGGTTTGGGAAGAAACCTAAGTTGTCGTTTCTAAAAGTTTGGGGATGCGATGCTTATGTCAAGAAACTTCAACCTGAAAAGCTCGAACCCAAATCGGAAAAATGCGTCTTCATAGGGTACCCAAAAGAAACTATTGGGTACACCTTCTACCTCAGATCCGAAGGCAAGATCTTTGTTGCCAAGAATGGGTCCTTTCTGGAGAAAGAGTTTCTCTCGAAAGAAGTAAGTGGGAGGAAAGTAGAGCTTGATGAAGTATTGCCTCTTGAACCGGAAAATGGCGCAACTCAAGAAAATGTTCCTGAGGTGCCAGCACCGACTAGAGAGGAAGTTAATGATAATGATCAAGATACTTCTGATCAAGCTCCTACTGAAATTTGAAGGTCCACAAGGACACGTTCCGCACCAGAGTGGTACGGCAACCCTGTCTTGGAAATCATGTTGTTAGACAACGGTGAACCTTCGAACTATGAAGAAGCGATGGCGGGACCAGATTCCGACAAATGGCTAGAAGCCATGAAATCCGAGATAGGATCCATGTATGAAAACAAAGTATGGACTTTGACTGACTTGCCCGTTGAACGGCGAGCCATAGAAAATAAATGGATCTTTAAGAAGAAGACAGACGCGGATGGTAATGTGACCATCTATAAAGCTCGGCTTGTCGCTGAGGGTTATCGACAAGTTCAAGGGGTTGACTACGATGAGACTTTCTCACCGGTAGCGAAGCTGAAGTCCGTCCGAATCATGTTAGCAATTGCCGCATTCTATGATTACGAAATATGGCAAATGGACGTCAAAACGGCATTCCTTAATGGTTTCCTTAAGGAAGAATTGTATATGATGCAGCCGGAAGGTTTTGTCGATCCTAGGAATGCTGACAAAGTGTGCAAGCTCCAACGCTCGATTTATGGGCTGGTGCAAGCATCTCGGAGTTGGAACATTCGCTTTGATGAGATGATCAAAGCGTTTGGGTTTACACAGACTTATGGAGAAGCCTGCGTTTACAAGAAAGTGAGTGGGAGCTCTGTAGCATTTCTCATATTATATGTAGATGACATACTTTTGATGGGAAATGATATAGAACTCTTGGACAGCATCAAGGCCTACTTGAATAAAAGTTTTTCAATGAAGGACCTTGGAGAAGCTGCTTATATATTAGGCATCAAAATCTATAGAGATAGATCAAGACGCCTCATAGGTCTTTCACAAAGCACATACCTTGATAAGATATTGAAGAAGTTCAATATGGATCAATCCAAGAAGGGGTTCTTGCCTGTGTTGCAAGGTATGAAATTGAGCTCAGCTCAATGTCCGACCACGGCAGAAGATATAGAAGAGATGAGCGTCATCCCCTATGCCTCAGCCATAGGTTCTATTATGTATGCCATGCTGTGTACCAGACCTGATGTAAACCTTGCCGTAAGTTTGGTAGGAAGGTACCAAAGTAATACCGGCAAGGAACACTGGACAGCGGTCAAGAATATCCTGAAGTACCTGAAAAGGACTAAGGAAATGTTTCTCGTTTATGGAGGTGACGAAGAGCTCGTCGTAAAGGGTTACGTCGACGCTAGCTTCGACACAGATCTGGATGACTCTAAGTCACAAACCGGATACGTGTATATTTTGAATGGTGGGGCAGTGAGCTGGTGCAGTTGCAAGCAAAGCGTCGTGGCGGGATCTACATGTGAAGCGGAGTACATGGCAGCCTCGGAGGCAGCACATGAAGCAATATGAGTGAAGGAGTTCATCACCGACCTAGGAGTCATACCCAATGCGTCAGGGCCGATCAAGCTCTTCTGTGACAACACTGGAGCTATTGCACTTGCCAAGGAGCCCAGGTTTCACAAGAAGACAAGGCACATCAAGCGTCGCTTCAACTCCATTCGTGAAAATGTTCAAGATGGAGACATAGAGATTTGTAAAGTACATACGGACCTGAATGTAGCAGATCCGTTGACTAAACCTCTCCCTAGAGCAAAACATGATCAACACCAGAATTCCATGGGTGTTCGATTCATCACAATGTAACTAGATTATTGACTCTAGTGCAAGTGGGAGACTGTTGGAAATATGCCCTAGAGGCAATAATAAAAGCATTATTATTATATTTCCTTGTTCATGATAATTGTCTTTATTCATGCTATAATTGTGTTATCCGGAAATCGTAATACATGTGTGAATAACAAACATCAACATGTCCCTAGTGAGCCTCTAGTTGACTAGCTCGTTGATCAACAGATAGTCATGGTTTCCTGACTATGGACACTGGATGTCATTGATAACGAGATCACATCATTAGGAGAATGATGTGATGGACAAGACCCAATCCTAAACATAGCACAAGATCGTATAGTTCGTTTGCTAGAGTTTTCCAATGTCAAGTATCTTTTCCTTAGACCATGAGATCGTGTAACTCCCGGATACTGTAGGAGTGCTTTGGGTATGCCAAACGTCACAACGTAACTGGGTGACTATAAAGGTAGACTACGGGTATCTCCGAAAGTGTCTGTTGGGTGACATGGATCAAGACTGGGATTTGTCACTCCGTATGACGGAGAGGTATCACTGGGCCCACTCGGTAATGCATCATCATAATGAGCTCAGAGTGACCAAGTGTCTGGTCACGGGATCATGCATTACGGTACGAGTAAACTGACTTGCCGGTAACGAGATTGAACGAGGTATTGGGATACCGACGATCGAATCTCGGGCAAGTAACATATCGATAGACAAAGGGAATAGCGTACGGGGTTGATTGAATCCTCGACATCGTGGTTCATCCGATGAGATCATCATGGAGCATGTGGGAGCCAACATGGGTATCCAGATCCCGCTGTTGGTTATTGACCGGAGAGTCCTCTCGGTCATGTCTGCTTGTCTCCCGAACCCGTAGGGTCTACACACTTAAGGTTCAGTTACGCTAGGGTTGTAGGGATATGTATATGCAGTAACCCGAATGTTGTTCGGAGTCCCGGATGAGATCCCGGACGTCGCGAGGAGTTCCGGAATGGTCCGGAGGTAAAGATTTATATATGGGAAGTCCTGTTTCGGACATCGGGACAAGTTTCGGGGTTATCGGTATTGTACCGGGACCACCGGAAGGGTCCCGGGGGTCCACCGGGTGGGTCCACCTGCCCCGGGGGGCCACATGGGCTGTAAGAGGGTGCGCCTTGGCCTAATGGGCCAAGGGCACCAGCCCCACATAGGCCCATGCGCCTAGGGTTTAAGGGGACAAGAGTCCTAGGAGGGTAAGGCACCTCCTAGGTGCCTTGGGGGGGAGGGAAACCCCCCCTTGGCCGCCGCACCCCCTAGGAGATTGGATCTCCCAGGGCCGGCCACCCCCCCTTGGCACCCCTATATATAGTGGGGGAGAGGAGGGACTTCATACCTGAACGCCCTGGCCTTTGGTTGCCTCCTTCTCCCTCCTCAACACCTCCTCCACCTCCATAGTGCTTAGCGAAGCTCTGCCGGAGTACTGCAGCTCCATCAACACCACGCCGTCGTGCTGCTGCTGGTGCCATCTCCCTCAACCTCTCCTCCCTCCCTTGCTGGATCAAGAAGAGGAGACGTGGCTGTTCCGTACGTGTGTTGAACGCGGAGGTGCCGTCCGTTCGGCGCTGGTCATCGGTGATTTGGATCACGTCGAGTACGACTACATCATCACCGTTCTTTTGAACGCTTCCGTGCGCGATCTACAAAGGTATGTAGATGCATCTGATCACTCGTTGCTAGATGAACTCCTAGATGATCTTGGTGAAACGAGTAGGAAAATTTTTGTTTTCTGCAACGTTCCCCAACAATATGACAGCACTAATATCTCGCTAGCCCTTTCCGAGACCGCAAAACATAAATCAGAGCACCCCCAAAGTTCAAGCAGTGACTAAACATTGTAATTCATGGTTGAAAAGATCCAGTCATGATGCACCCAACATTAGCTACAAACAATGCATGAGTATGACAATAGTGCTCTCAGGTTCTGGCGTTATTTGAGAAGGTGGTGACACAACATAAAAGTAAATAGATAGTCCCTTCATAGAGGGGAGCAGTGATTTATAGAGGTGCCAGGGCTCAAGTTTTTAAAACAGAGGTAAATGAAATTTTGAGAAATGCACCCTTCTTGTTTACTTCCCGACCATTACTTATCGGTATCTTCCATGCTAAACACATTAGTGGCAGTTCCCAAGTGATAAAAGTAAAGGTTTACTGCCTTCCCACCAACAATCGCACTCCACGGCTTTTCCAAAACAACGGCTACCGTCCATACCAACAACAGTCCTGGGGGAGTTTTGTTTAATTATTTGCAATTTGAGTTTGGGACTGGGAATCCCTATTACCGCCCCTCTCGTGCAAGGACGAGTGAATCAACACTCATCGTGAGAATAATCCGCTTAGCATGGAAGATACTGACTACCTCATGTCGCTCCATGAACAATCCAAACACACAAAAAAGGATATTTATTTGAATTTTTAGATGTGGAATGTGCAAATTTACTTAGGACGACAGGGTAATACCGCATATAGGTAGGTATGGTGGACTCATCTGGAATAACTTGGGTTTCAGGATTTTTGATGCAACAAGTAGAATTCCGCTTAGTACAGGCGAAGGCTAGCAGATAGGTTGAGAAGCGGCCAGTGATGTCTACTACACAACCTTCTTCTTGTAGACGTTGTTGGGCCTCCAAGTGCAGAGGTTTGTAGGACAGTAGCAAATTTCCCTCAAGTGGATGACCTAAGGTTTATCAATCCGTAGGAGGCGTAGGATGAAGATGGTCTCTCTCAAGCAACCCTGCAACCAAATAACAAAGAGTCTCTTGTGTCCCCAACACACCCAATACAATGGTAAATTGTATAGACGCACTAGTTCGGCGAAGAGATGGTGATACAAGTGGTATATGGATAGTTGATAAAGGTATTTGTAATCTGAAATTATAAAAACAGAAGGTAACAAGTGATAAAAGTGAGCGTAAACAGTATTGCAATGCGTGGAAATAAGGCCTAGGGTTCATACTTTCGCTAGTGTAAGTTCCCTCAACAATACTAACATAATTGGATCATAAAACTATCCCTCAACATGCAACAAAGAGTCACTCCAAAGGCACTAATAGCGGAGAATGAACGAAGAGATTATGGTCGGGTATGAAACCACCTCAAAGTTATTCTTTCCAATCAATCCATTGGGCTATTCCTATAGGTGTCACAAACAGCCCTAGAGTTCATACTAGAATAACACCTTAAGACACAAATCAATCAAGACCCTAATGTCACCTAGATACTCCAATGTCACCTCAAGTATCCGTGGGTATGATTATACGATATGTGTCACACAATCTCAGATTCATATTCAACCAACACATAGAACCTCAAAGAGTGCCCCAAAGTTTCTACCGGAGAATCACAACGAAAACGTGTGCCAACCCCTATGCATAGGCTCATGGGCGAAACCCACAAGTTGGTCACCAAAACATACATCAAGTGGCACGTGGTATCCCATTGTCACCACAGATATCCACGGAAAGCCATACATCAAGTGTTCTCAAGTCTTTAAAGACTCAATCCGATAAGATAACTTCAAAGGGGAAACTCAATTCATTACAAGAGAGTAGAGGGGGAGGATAAACATCATAGGATCCAAGTATAATAGCAAAGCTCGCGATACATCAAGATCGTATCATCTCAAGAACACAAGAGAGGGAGATCAAACACAGCTACTGGTACATACCCTCAGCCCCGAGGGAGAACTACTCCCTCCTCGTCATGGAGAGCACCGGGATGATGAAGATGGCCACCGGTGAGGGTTCCCCCCTCCGGCAGGGTGCCGGAACAGGGTCCCGATTGACTTTTGGTGGCTACGGAAGCTTCTGGCGGCGGAACTCCCGATCTATGTTGCGTTCTGGAAGTTTTAGGTCACGTAGGTATATATGGGCGCAGGAGGTACGTCAGGGGAGCCACGGGGGCCCCACGAGACAGGGGGCACGCCCTAGGGGGGAGGCGCGCCCCCCACCCTCGTGAGCACCTCATTCCTTCCTTGACGTAGGGTCCAAGTCCATCGGGTGTGTTTCCTTCCAAAAATAACTTCTCCAGTTGATTTCGTTCCGTTTCGACTCCGTCTGATATTCCTTTTCTTCACAACACTGAAATAGGCATTAAACAGCAAATCTGGGCTGCGCCTCCGGTTAATAGGTTAGTCCCAAAAACAATATGAAAGTGGAAAATAAAGCCCAATATTGCCTAAAACAGTAGATAATATAGCATGGAGCAATCAAAAATTATAGATATGTTGGAGACGTATTAGCCAGCTAGAGAGCGAAAACGGTCAGGAACATGCATTATGCATAAGTAACATTGGATAGTAGCATGAGTAGGATATGAACACCATGAACATAAATATCATAGAGGCTATGTTGGTTTTGATTCAACTACATGCATGAACACGTGCCAAGTCAAGCCACTCGAACATTCAAAGGAGGATACCATAACATCATACTACATCACAATCATTTTAACGCAATGTTGACATCCAAGATAAATCATTATCCACTCCTATCTACTTAAGCATGGCATGAGAAACTATAATCTCTAATTATCATTGCAAACATGTTTGATCATAATAGGCTGAATCGTAGATACTAGGTTAAACATATTTACAAAAACAGAACAAGTTGAATTCATACCCGTTTCTCTCTGCCACAACTAGTTCAACACATATCGTCATTATTGCCTTTCACTTGCACGACCGGACAATTTGAAAATAATAATAGTGCAAGAGTGTCGTGGACTAAGCTGGAATCTACAAACATTTTATTTAAAAAGGAGAAGACAAGGTAATATGGGCTCTTTGTTAGATCAACAATAATGCATATAAGAGCCACTTAACATTTTCATCGTGGTGTTCTCCTCGATATGACTCAGTGAAAAGAAAAGTAATTCAGAGAAACACACTAAAATATTTTTGGAGTTTTTGGTTTTTCTTGAACAAGCAAATAAAAGGGAAAAACAAAAACAAGAAAATCTATTTACACGATAAAGCTCCTAACAAGCAGAAAGAAGAACAATGAAATCTTTTTGGGTTTTTTTTCTTTTTAATACTACAATTAACTAAGATAGAAAGAAAAACCAAAAAGAAGCAGGAAATATTTTTGGACTTTCTCAAAGTTTTTCACAAGAAGAAGGCGAGAAAATAAATCTAGCATGGATGGTACAATGAAAAAGTGTGGACACCGACAACTGGAATGCAAATGTGTGAACATGAATGTAATGTTGGTGGGAATATGTACTCCCCCGATCTTAGGCTTTTGGCCTAACTTGGTAATCACCACTCGAAGAAGCCATCTGGTCCCACGTTGAAGTGCTGGGGCGCGGGCACCTAAGGGTCCCACTCCTGAGGCTCCTCATGTGCCGCAGCCAGGTTGTTCTAGTAAGCGACAATGTCCTCTAGCCAGATCCTGTATCCACCCCTGGCAATAGGATCAAACAAAGCAGGTGCAGGCAACAGAATAACATCACGAGTAATCTCACTAAAAAACAAGTTATAAGGAACATCCATCGTGGTGTTCTCGCTATCAATAAATTCGTGGTGTGCCATAGCCGAGCGATCTAGGTAAACCTTGGACAAGGGATAATCATGCTGGCGTATCTGAACGTTACAGTGACTCGCCAAGCGAGTAGCATAAATACCACCATGTATTTTACCCTTGGATCTGTTAATGTGGAGGCGACGTGCCACAATAGCTCCCAAGATATTGGTGTTGTTGCCGTAAAGTGCACGGTGTAAAACAACAAAGTCTGGAGCACTGAGTGCACCCACCTTCTCTCTAGCGAGCAAACACTTCGTAATGAATAGAGAAAAATAATGCATAGCCGGAAAGTGTAAATTAGTGGCAATGACACCTGACACCCCACTCTCATCCCTCACTGTCAAAGTGCGGTAAAAACTATCAAACTCCGCGTGCCTACGCTCTCTTAAATCACCGTCAGAAGGGATCAAGCATATGTCACAAAATTCAGTAAGTTGTATCTGACGGGTTTCAACATATAAATTAAACAGCACCTCAGGAGGATTATTCCTACTTATGAAATGAAAATTTTGTGCAAAGGAATTTGTGAGGAGATGATAATGTTCGCATTCAGCTGCGATGAAGTTGGTGAGGCCAACATTAGCAGCATATTCTGCAATCTCTTAACGGATTCCGGCTCCCTCCATGAATGGGTTATGCGGCCATTCGCACGGCCATACCTCCGCCATTCTCCGGGTGCAGAGAGCACTGTCAGATGACTCCCCAATAACTCCCTTGGAGTTCTTCTTGGATCAAACTTCCTAAAGATACTCATCTTTTTCCTATAAATAAAATTCTTAAATTTTTAGTCCACAAAATCTTTCTCAACAAAACTTCACAAGAATGATAACAACTACTCATAGGGATTCATAGAGGCCATATCAAGCATTCAAACTACTTAGAACTCTAAGAATTCAACATGCAAGCTCATCTACATCAGCACCAAGAGTAACTAATTATTTAAAATATAAACCACTAAAGCAAAAAGTAATTGGACCAACGAGGGAGTCACATACCAAGCAACAATTCCTCGAAACAATTTTGGAAATGGAGCTTTGAGCAAAGGGATCGAAATCCATGGGTTTGAGAGCAAGAACACGAGAGAGAGAGAGAGAGAGAGAGAGAGCAATGGTGATTTTTTCTGGAGGTAGGTGATGTGGGATGAAGGGATAAGTGAGGGGCCCATGTGGGGACCACAACCCACCAGGGCGAGCCTGGGGCTGCTGGCACGCCCAGGTTGGTTGTGCCTACCTGGTGCACCCCCCTCTGATGTTATTTGTACCAAAATTTCTTAAATATTCAGGAAAAATCGTATTAAATTTTCAGAGCATTCTGAGAACTTTTATTTTTGGGTCATATTTTATCGCACGGGAAATTCAGAAAACACATAAAACATGGCATTTTATTTTATTTAACTAATAAAAAGAGAAAACAAAAGATAGTGATAGAAGGTAGTGCTTACTAAATTCATTAACATCATACCTCTCAAAAATGATTCATTAATGAGGTTGATCAAGTCTTATTAACAACCACTTTCGATTAGCATGAAACCGAAGAACATTCGTAAAACACTAAGTTACCTCAACGGGGATATGAATGTCCCCAACAATAAGCATTTCACATTTCTTTTTGATAGTAGGTAGAGGTAGTTGAAATCTTCCAATAGTGATTGTCGGAGATTTTTCAATAACATTAATACCATTCACTTGGAATTGTCTCTTCAGAAAGTGCACCATATGCTCATTACCATTGATATGAAAAGTTAACTCGCTTTTATTACAATCAATAACATCCCCTGCAATATTCAAAAAGGGTCTACCAAGGATAATCGACATGGTGTCGTCCTCGGGCATCTCAAGTATAACAAAGTCAGTTAAGATAGTAACATTAGCAACAACAACGGGCACATCCTCACAAATACCGATAGGTATGGCAGTTGATTTGTCAGCCATTTGCAAAGAAATTTCAGTAGGTGTGAGTTTATTCAAATCAAGTCTTCTATATAAAGAGAAAGGCATAGCACTAACACGAGCTCCTAACTCACATAAAGCAGTTTTCACATAATTTCTTTTGATGGAGCAAGGTATAGATGGCATTCCCAGATCTCCAAGTTTTTTAGGTACTCCATCCTTAAAAGTATAATTAGCAAGCATGGTGGAGATTTAAGCCTCCGGTATTTTTCTCTTGTTGGTGACAATGTCTTTCATGTACTTTGCGTAAGGAGGCATTTTTAAGATATCAATCAAGCAGGTACGCAAAAATACTGGCCTAATCATCTCAGCAAAGCGTTCAAATTCTTCATCATATTTCTTCTTAGTTGACTTAGGTGGAAAAGGCATAGGATTTTGAACCCATGGTTCTCTTTCCTTACCATGTTTTCTAGCAACAAAGTCTCTTTTATCATACATTTTGTTCTTGGGTTGTGGGTTATCAAGATCAACAACTAGCTCTATTTCGACATCATTATTTGGTTCTCTATCCCTCGTTTGAGTATCCTCATGAAATTCATCATTATCTTTTTCATTATCAGAGGATGAGTGTTCATTACCAGATTGAGTTTCAGCATCAGAAATAGAAACATCATTAGTAGCATCAGGAGATTTTTCTACTTCGGGTTCACTAGAGGCATGCAAAGTCCTATCATTTTTCTTCTTCCTTTTCTTCTTGGAAGGACTAGATGCATCAGTGTCAATTCTTTGAGAATCTTGTTCAATTCTCTTTGGGTGTCCCTCAGGATAAAGTTGTTCCTGAGTCACTTCGCCTCCTCTAGTGGCTACTCTAATAGCAAAGTCATTTATATTATTGTTCATTTCATCAAGAAACTCTCTTTGACATTTAGCAACTTGTTCTAGTTGAGTTTGAACCATAGAGGCATGCTTTCCTACACTAACATCATTGGTAATTCTAAATAAAAAGTCACTCAAGCGAGCAATCATACCATAATTGTACTTCAATTGTTTCATAACATTTGCATTAAAGTGATCTTGCTTTCAAATGTAATTGTCAAACTCATAAAGGCATTGACTAGGATGCATATTATAAGGATTGTCATTATCATTCAATTTCATTAAAGAATTTACCTCTACCACCTTAGGCAGTGGTGGTGTTTCAAGCCCGCGTATTTCTTCAATAGGAGGTAAATTTATGACATCCTCAGCTTTAATACCTTTTTCTTTCATAGATTTCTTTTCCTCTTGCATATATTCAGGACTGAGTTATAGGATACCCCTCTTCTTTAGAGTTGGTTTAAGCGGTGGTTCGCGAAGAGTCCAATCATCATAATTTTTCAATATGTTATTCAATAGTTCTCCATCTTGTCCAACATTTCTTTCCCTGAAACACAACCAGCACAACTATCTAGGAAATCCGTAGAAGCATCGGTTAGTCCATTATAGAAGATATCAAGTATTTCATTTTTCTTAAGAGGATGATCACGCAAAGCTTTAAGCAATTAGAGAAGCCTCCCCCAAGCTTGTGGGAGACTGCCTTCTTCAATTTGCGCAAAGTTAAATATTTCCTGTAAGTCAGCTTGTTTCTTATCAGCAGGAAAATGTTTTCTAGAGAAGTAATAAATCATATCATAGGGGCTACACACATAACCAGGAGCAAGATTATTGTACCATATTTTAGCATCACCCTTTAATGAGAACGGAAATAATTTGAGAATATAATAGTAGTGAATTTTCTCATCATGGGCAAAAAGGGTGGTTATGTCATTTAACTTAGTAAGATGTGCCACAACAGTTTCAGTTTCATAACCATGGAAAGGATCAGCTTCAACCAAAGTAATTAACTCTAGGTCGACAAAGAATTCATAATCCTTATCATTAATAAATATAGGTGAAGTAGAAAACTTAGGATCACATTTCATTCTAGCATTCAAAGATTTTCTTTCAGTTTGCATAATAATTTCTTAAGATCATCCCTATCATTACAAGCAAGAAAACATCTAGTTGTCTCCTCATCCATAACATAACCTTCCGGTATCTTAGGCAATTCATATCTAGGAGAACTAGATTTAGTAGGTGTTTCAAGATTTTTAGTTTCAAGCTCTTCATCAGTTACAACAATTTCATCAGTTTCAGCATTCACAAAAGCTTTAGTTCTAGCAATTTGTTCATCAAGAAATTCACCTTGTGGCACATTACCATCAAGCAAGGTAGTAGCATCATCATGAGTATAATTCATAGTAGAAGTAGCATCTTCAATGACTTGCGACATGTCAGGATTAATAGCATGTGGTGGTGTTGCAAATCTACTTATAACAGAAGGTGAATCAAGTGCTGAGCTAGATGGCAGTTCCTTACCTCCCCTCGTCTTTGAGGGAAAAATCTTAGTCTTAGCATCCTTTATATTCTTCATAGTGATAATTTAATAATAATCCCAAGTGAAACAACAAATATAGCTATGCTCTCCGCCAACAGCACCAGAAAAAGGTCTTGATAACCAACAAGTATAGGGGATCACAACAGTTTTCGAGGGTAGAGTATTCAACCCAAATTTATTGATTCGACACAAGGGAGCCAAAGAATATTTGCAAGTATTAGCAGCTGAGTTGTCAATTCAACCACACCTGGAGATTAATTATCTACAGTAAAGTGATTAGTAGCAAAGTAATATGATAGTTTTCATAGTAGTAGCAACAGCAATAGTAATGGTAACATGATAGCAATGACTTTGTAGCAAGTGCAATAGTAACAATAGTAGTAGTAACTTAGCAAGAACAATATGAGAGAAATTCGTAAGCATTGGATCAGTGAATTAATTGGATGATATTCTCATATAACAGTCATAACCTAGGGCGATACGACACTAGCTCCAGTTCATAAATATAATGTAGGAGTGTATTCCGTAAATAGTCATACGTGCTTATGGAAAGAAGTTCCATGACATCTTTTGTCCTACCCTCCCGTGGCAGCAGGGTCCTATTGGGAACTCAGGAATATTAAGGCCTGCTTTTAATAGAGAATCGGAACAAAGCATTAGCACATAGTGAATACATGAACTCCTCAAACTACCGTCATCACCGAGAAGTGTCCTGACTTCTATCACTCAGGGTTTGCCGGATCATAACACGTAGTAGGTGACTACAACTTGCAAGATCGGATCTAGAACATAGATATAATGGTGATAACATAAACAGTTCAAATCTGAAATCATGGCGCTTGGGCCCAAAGTGACAAGCATTAAGCATGGCAAAGTCATAGCAACATCAATCACAGAACATAATGGATACTAGCGATCAAGCCCTAACAAAACTAACTCAATTACATGATGAATCTCATCCAACTCCTCACCGACCAGCGAGCCTACGAAGGAATAACACACTCCCGGTGGGGAGCATCATGGAATTGGCGATGGAGAAGGGTTAGTGATGATGAAGATCGAAGATCCCCCTCTCCAGAGCCCCAAACGGACTCCAGATCTGGTCTCCGGATGAAGAACAGGAGGTGGCAGCGGCTCCGTCTTGTCAAGACACGATAATTCTTTCTCCCTGATTTTTCTCTCAAAATATGTGATTTTATAGTATCAGGGTTGGAGTCTACGGGGCCACTAGGTGGCGACAACCCACTTGGGCGCGTCTGGAGGGGGGCACCCTGGTGGGTTGTGCCCACCCAGGTGCCCCCTCCGGTGGTTCTTGGCTCCAAAAATTCTTATTTATTGTATAAAAAATCCTTGCAAAGTTTCCTTCCAATCCGAGAACTTTTATTTTTGCACAAAAACAACACCATGGTGGTTCTGCTGAATAGAGCGTCCATCCAGGTTAGTCTCATTCAAATCGTGCAAATTAGGGTCCAAAACAAGAGGAAAAGCGTTAGGAAAAGTAGGGTCCAAAACAAGAGGAAAAAAGTTAGGAAAAATTAGGGTCCAAAACAAGAAAAAAAGCATTAGGAAAACTAGATACGAGACGTATAAATGACTTTAAATGGCATTGCTTAAATTTATCGGTGGCATTAGACTGAGTGCGACATTAGTTAAATGTGGCATCACTTTAGCAGTAGCATTGCTTGACTTTACCGCTGGCATTATACTAACAACAAAAAAGTGGCCATAATAGCATGCGAGACCCATTCGGACAATGGGCGCACCAGTAAGATGTACCTCCACGGACGCATAGAGTGGCAAGGGAGGGATGGTTGCCCATAGCAACAAATATCCAGGCAACATATGTGGATTATGTCTCATTTTTGTTCTCTTTAGCCACCTTTTTCCTATGTGAGGACGACAAACCAATTGACCTGGTCAGTCTCTATTGCGTTGTCATGCCTTTCTACCCTTTTTCAACCAAGGGACACGAGACTTGTTCCTTAGCTACTGATTTTCCCCTTTTCAACCTAGATGCGGGTTCGATGCCTAGTCTCTTCGACAGTACTTTATCCCTTCCTTTCCATATACAACCTAGACATGGATTAGTCTGCATGAAGTAGGGTTTCCTTTAATAGTGGAAATTAAGGTTTTTGTCTGCGTGACCATCAGAGTAGAGGATAGCAAATTGGGGAGATGGTGGAGAGGAAAAAGATCCACATGCAGCGACGTGGCAGATGGGGCAATAGACCAAGGGTATGGTTTGAAAAGAGGTAGCATACCTGAGGGTCGGCGGGAAGTGGCTTCGCTCGTGGTCTTCGTCCTCCGCACACACTACGGCAGCGAGGTTGGGTACAGAGGCCATCCCGCGCGGGCGCTATGTCTAAGAGGACGACCTTGTCGTCAGTGCATGACCTCACTCGCCAACGACGAGTGCGTCAATGTTGCATGTCCTTTTCTTCCCCGGTGGATTTGTGACTACCAGTGAGGAGGGAGAGAGAGGGGCACCACCATCTTTTTAGATCTGGAGAGAGGGTGATAGTGTGAGAACCAAGTGGGTAGCCCTTAGCAAGAAAGTGTTGAAGCTCCAGCCTATATATCTTTTTTGATACTAGTACTAGAGGTGGAGTAGTGGTAGATTAGTTTATATTTTCTCTGCATACAGTACGGGTTAGTCGTGCTTCAAAACTGAATGGCACACCATTAAAAAAATGAAGTCGAGAAATAATACGGCACCTCGGGCCAACGCGGCCAGATCGCATTGTGCACGAGAAATGACACACCATGTTTCGTTGACATGTGATCCCGTTCCAACATGTCGGTGAGACGATGGCGAGTCCTTTTGTACAATTTCCGAATGGACGTCTATGTAGGCCGGTGTCAGGACCCCGATTCTAAGTCACACTGATCTAGCATGTAGCACCTCATATCACTTTGTGGCCTCACGCACGGTAGTCCCACGGGTGTCACCTTACCATGGCCCGGGACCGTTTGCGCCTTTTGTCTCACGTATATGATAGTGTCGCTAGCATCCATATGACAGAGAACCCGGGCCGACATGACTAGTCGTTAACCTAAAGTGGAACTAACTTACGGGGACAAGCATACATGAATCAACATCGAACATGTCTTTCAACAGCGTATGAATCCGGGCTGTAGCAACTGGGCTAATAGGACTCCGGGAACCCGAGCTGTAGCAGGCTAACAGGACTCCGGATGTCTCCACATGACATTTCCCTGAAGGGACAGACACATGAACGAAGTGAATCACATGTCGGCCAGTCAAGTGTTCCGGGGCAGTAGAGCTGGGCTAGCAGGACTCCAGTGAACTGGGCTATAGCGGACTACTATGGCTCATGGAAGCACAAGACTACATTTCCCCATAAGAGAGGCTACCAAGGATAAACAACTAGATTGTCGGATCCCACACATACCAAGCATTTCAAACATACACACAATATGCTCAATATGGGTAAATACAACATAGCATCACAACAAAACTCTACAACTCAAAGTACTTTATTTAGAAGGCTCTAGAGAGCCATACATCATATGTTCATACAGGTAGGGGTCACATGACCCGACACTCAAGTCATACAAACATACAAGCACATGCGGAAGCAAACTTGTCTGAGTATAGACAACTAGAAAGCAAGAAGGCTTGACGAAGCATGTCTATCTACAAGGCCCTCCACGGCTCGGGATCACCACCTGGGTGGCAAGTCACTCATCAACGTCGATATCTACATAAAACCCGTCGGAGGGGGCGGTGTTCTCTTCTGCAACAGTAATTAAGCAAACATGAGTACAAAGGTACTCAGCAAGTCTTACAACAGATCCTACTATACATGCAACATTCTCAAAAAGGATAGTGGGGTTATTGCAGCAAGTCATCTTTGACTCTTGGCTAAGCTATCCTACTAGACAACAATTTGTAAATATTTTGCGCACACGAGTCCGCTACTCACCACAACAATACACTACCGTGGACCCTCCTCCGTCATCCTATGGAAGGGCCATCCACGGCACTCACACTTGTCTTGAGGCTTTTAGGAGTATCCATTTACTTGTCTATGAACTGTATAGGCAACCAAGTAGTCCTTTACCGCGGGTGCGGCTATTCGAATAGATGATGTTAACCCTGCAAGGGTGTTCTTCTTCATACACGCTCTCACCACTTATCATCGTTTACACGATATGTACTCGACAACCTTCAAGCAGAAGCCCAACGAGGGTGTCGGCCACGTCCTACCTAAACACTCAAGTCTCTAGTCCAGGTTCATCGCCTATCCAGGTTCCATCTGCTGGGAGTCCGGCCGAGGTTTCCACATATGGCCCCGAACGATGTGTACAAGGTTCCCGAGACACCAAACGGGCGCCCGTCATGCTCGGCCATGGTGTATCTACCGCATCATAGCCCACCCCTAGGGTCAGCGCTACACGCGGCCGCTAACACATATCCTACAAACACCAGAAACTAGTTGCAACTCCTGTACAGAGGACTAGGGTGGTTAAGAAGCCGAGAGGGTCAATTAAGGATCCCAATGCATGGTAGTAACTGGTTCTTAAATCACACGTACAGATCTCGGGACTTAAGGATGGTTCCAATGAAACAACCCACCATGTACTCCCACATGGCCTCTCATCGATACCTTTACCAAATTGTGTTCAACGCATCACTCACATTACCGACATATTCATTTCACTCTAGCCCATCACCTAGATGAACCAGACCTGATACAACTCTAAGCATACCAGGCATAGCAAGGTAGGAAACACAGACATGGTTCAATCAACTCCTACACATGCTAGTGGGTTTCATCTAGTTACTGTGGCAATGATAGGTGCAATGATAGGTGCAATGATAGGTCATGCAGAGGAAAAGGTTCAACTACCGCATCACACAGCAGTTTGAAACATTGTTGTCTTAATGAAGTAAAAGAGAGCAGGAGCGAGAACATGGGATTGTATCGATATGATCAATGGGGCTGCTTGCCTGATGGAGTGGTAGTAGGGTACTGCCCTTCAGTTGGATATTCGAAGGTATCCTCGGAGGCAGAACCTACCACGAAAGACACAACGGAACTCAATCATCACATGACAATATGAAAAAATATGATGCATGCTATGACATGGCAATATGGTTGTTTTTTGGCTAATGCATTCTAAAACAGGTTGGTTTGAGTCCATTTGAATCAAAGATTCAAATATAAGCTCACGACATGAGGTCACATTAGTGCATTAGCTTGTTTAAATTAAACGGCAAGGTTAAAGTGTTCTGACATGCATGAAACCATTACAGATGCAAAGATTGGATTTTTCTGATCATTTTTCATATATAAATCTTTGCATTTGGAGTTACAGATTTATTTCTATGAATTTTTGAAGCTTAGAACATTTTTTGGAATTTCCTGTATAAGAATAAATCCAGTAATTGAATTACTGCATCAGCATTGCGTCAGGGTGACGTCAGCAGGTCAAAGGCGCCAGCCCAGGTCAAACTTGACAGCTGGGACCCACATGTCAGTGTAACAACTAACTACCATAGCTAGTTAGTGTTATGTTAGCACTAATCTAAGTTAATTAGGGCCTGGGCCCACATGTTAGCGAGTCAACCAATTAACTAAGTTAATTAGCGCTAACTGATCTGACACCTAAACTAAATAGGGGCATGGCCCACACGTCAGTGATCCTAGGGGGAGGTCAAACCGGGCCCACCCAAGGTCAAACTGGTTCAGCAGGGTCAAACTCACCGGCGTTTAGCCAATCGCAATGCCAGACGCGGCGGAGCGGTGCGGGTTTTGTCCTGCGACGACCAAATGGGCGGCGGAGACCATCTACGGGTAGCTAGGAGCAAGCCGCATTGAGTGGTGGAAGTGAGTGGAGCTGGGGTGGCCGGAAACGTCGCCGGCGACGAGTGTGGCGGCGGCCGGAGCTCCGACGATCTCGAACTCGTCTCTAGGAGGCACGGCGAGGAGCGTGGAGTGATGCTACGGGCTCTTGCGGGTGCGGTGAAGACGATGGCATGCTCGGTTTCGAGCCAACGTGGCTGTGGCCACAACGGCGACGTGCGGTGGCGGCGGCGGGTGCGGCCAAGCTTGGTGCGGTCGCTGCGGCGCTCGAGAAGGCAAGTGGAGACGATGGGGAGGTAGCTGAGCTCATAGTGATCACGGCGGAGCAGACGGCGAGGTCGGGGACGAGCTGGTGCGGCGGTGACGGCGGAGGGGATCTCCGGCGGCGTTCGGTGAAGGCAAGGTTGAAGAAGACGACGTAGGGCGTGCGAGCGCCCGGGGCTCGGCTAGCTCAACATAGCGGACGACGGCGAAGCTCAGGGACACGACAGGGTGGCCCAGGGATGACGGTGGCTGCGAGAGCTACGGCGGCGCGGGCGCGGGAGCGTCGGCCATGGTGAGGAGAGGGCGAGAGAGAGGAGCAGGGGAGTGTTGCGGGGTCGAGGCGGCAACATGGAGCTCGCCCAGGTGTCCAGGCGATCGAAGCGGCAAGCAGGTGGCGCGGTGGCGAGCTCTCGCACGCCGGCGTCACCTCTTGCCTACCTTCCTGGCGGGAGGAAGCAGCTGGCTGGCATGAGCCAGCATAGTGCTGGGCCGCCAGGTGGGCCGGCCAGGTAAGTGGCCTCTAGCCTTTCTCTCTCTCTCTCTCTCTCTCTCTCTCTCTCTCTCTCTCTCTCTCTCTCTCTCTCTCTTTATTTAACTATGTTTTGTTTTATTTCTTCAGGTTTGTGGCATTTCTAAAAATAGCTAGGCATTTTCAAAAATCACCAAACTTCACATGGCCACTGTTTGGAATAAATCCAACATGGAACATTTTAGTTTAGGATTATTTGAGCATTTAAAATATACATTAGCATTTAAATACCCAAATTCAAATAGCTAAAGATTTAATCCAGTGACCTTAGGATGGCCTAGCAATTTGTGCATCATTTTTGTCAGAGGTTTAGGACCAAGGCAAAGATGATGAATATTTTAGAAGGGCATTTGAGGTTCATTGAAAATATTTTTAGTAAACCCTAGTTCTTATCAGGGGGGTGCTGGGGGTTCTGTCATCCCCATTTCCAAGTTTCTGATAAATTAAACATGATGCAAGCTCTCTAATGCATGAACTGGCTAGGGTGTGACAACTCACCCCCACTCAAAAGAATCTCGTCCCAAGATTTAGGGTCCGGCGGGAAGAAGGTGGGGTACTCAAGTCGAAGACAATCCTCCCTTGCCCAAGTGGCTTCTTTCTCAGAATGGTGTGACCATTGAACATTGAAAAACTTGACGTTATGGCATTAAGTGGTACGCTCGGCTTGATCAAGGATACGAACGGGATATTCCCGGTATGTGAGATTATCTTGGAGATCAAGCGTTCCGTGGTCCACTCCACGGATAGGATCCGAGAAGCAACGCCTTAGTTGAGAGACGTGGAAGACATCATGAACTCTGGAAAGATGCGGAGGAAGTTCCAATTGGTAGGCAGCTTCTCCTCGTTTGGCAAGAATGCGAAAGGGACCAATGTAACGAGGAGCCAATTTGCCTTTATACCGAATCGTTGGGGTAACCCGAAGGTAAGCCTTCTCGTCGACTTCAAAAGTCATGGCCTTATGTTTACGATCATATTGGCTCTTTTGACGGGATTGGGCTATTTTCAACTTTTCACGAACAATGCGAACTTGCTCTTCTGCTTCCTGGATCATATCCGGGCCAAAGAATTGTCTTTCCCCGGTTTCTGACCAGTTAAGAGGCATTCGACACCTTCGTCCATAGAGAACTTCAAAAGGAGCTTTGCCCAAGCTAGATTGATAGCTATTGTTGTAAGCAAATTCAGCAAATGGAAGGCATTTCTCCCAATCCATTCCGAATGAGATAACTGAAGCCCGGAGCATATCTTCCAGAATTTGATTGACTCGCTCTACTTGACCACTTGATTGAGGGTGGAAGGCGGTGCTAAAGGAGAGACGAGTCCCCATAGCATTTTGGAAACTTTCCCAGAATCGAGAGGTGAAGAGACTCCCACGGTCTTAGTTAATCTCCAATGGAACACCATGAAGAGACACTATTCGAGAGATATACAGGTCTGCCAGCTGGCTAGCGGTTATACTCTCCCGAACAGGTAGGAAGTGGGCTACTTTGGAGAGACGATCGATGACAACGAAAATAGCATTATTCCCTTTCTTAGTCCTGGGAAACCCGGTGATGAATTCCATACTCATTTTATCCCATTTCCATTCAGGAATAGCTAAAGGTTGAACGGTGCCAGTAGGCTGTTGATGCTCTGCCTTAACACGACGACAGACGTCGCAATTTGCAATATATTGAGCGATTTCTCTCTTCATCCTAGTCCACCAAAACCTCTGGCATAGGTCTTCATACATTTTAGTTCTACCGGATGAATGGTGAGAGGAGAATCATGAACTTCCTTAAGGATCAGTTGTCGTAGTTGCTGTTTCTTGGGAACCACTGGGCGGTTCTCAAAGAAGACAACACCTTGATCGTTCACAGAGAAACATTTAGCAACTCCGCTAGCAATGTTCTGCTTGATCCGAGATATCCCCTTATCATACCGCTGGGCGGTTATGATCTGATCCATGAGGGTCGGTTTCGCCACCATGGTAGATAGGAATCCTTGAGGAATAATGTGAAGATTAAGCTTCCGAAATTCCTCATGGAGAAGTGGTTGACCTTGTTGTAACATCAGGTTGTTACAATAGGATTTACGACTTAGTGCATCAGCCAGAACATTGGATTTTCCGGGGGTGTAAGTTATCCCTAAGTCGTAATCCGAGATCAACTCGACCCAACGTCTTTGCCTGAGATTCAAATCCGGTTGGGTGAATATATATTTCAAACTTTGGTGATCGGTGAAGTTCTCGCAATGATTACCGAGAAGGTAATGTCGCCAAGTTTTAAGTGCATGGACTACAACTGCAAGCTCTAGATCATGTGTGGGATAGTTTTCCTCGTGTGCGTGTAACTGCCGTGAAGCATAGGCAATTACATGACGATCTTCCATGAGTATGCAACCTAGTCCTTCTCCCGAGGCATCTTAATAGATAATAAAGTCCTTGGAGAAATCTGGTGGTACCAGTACGGGAGCAGATGTCAGGCATCTTTTCAGTTCCTGAAAGCTGAACTCGCACTGTGGGGTCCACTCGAACTTTTTATCTTTCTTGAGGAGTTCAGTTAGAGGTTTAGCAACCTTGGAGAAATTCCAAACTTGCTTGACTGTTTCAGGTGGAGTCCAATCAAGGACAGCTTGAACTCACTCAGGATTGACAACAATACCCTTACCAGAGATTACATGGCCTAGGTAGGTCACTTCTAGCAACCAAAATTCACATATGGATAATTTGGCATAAAGGCGATGCTCTCGAAGTTTCTCAATACTAGCCTTAGATGTTCGGTATGTTCTTCCTCATTCTTGTAGTAGATGAGTATATCATCGAGGTATACCACGACGAATTTATCGAAATACTCCATGAAGATCGAGTTCATTAACCGGGAGAAGGTGGCTGGGGCATTGGTTAAACCGAAGGACATGACGGTGTACTCGTATTGGCCATAACGAGTAACAAAGGCCATTTTGGGAATGTCCCCGTTCTTGATTTTGATTTGATGGTAGCCCAACCTCAAATCCATTTTGGAGAAGACTGGGGATCCAACAAGCTGATCATACAGATCGTTGATCCTGGGAAGCGGATACTTGTTCTTTATGGTGACCAAGTTGACGGTTCGATAATCTACAACCATCCGATCCGTACCATCCTTCTTATTGACGAAGAGGACGGGGCAAGCCCACAGAGAGGAACTAGGACAGATGAAACCCTTTTTCAAGGACTCATCGAGTTGTTTCTTAAGCTCAGCTAGTTCTAGGGGTGCCATCTTATAGGGTCTTCTAGAGATTGGAACGGTTCTCAGTACAAGATCTATCACGAACTCGACATCCCTGTCAGGTGGAACACGTGGCAATTCTTCTAGAAAGACATCCGGGAAGTCACGGACTACCGGAATATCTTCAAGGTCTGGAAGAGGGTTGGCATTTAGGGAGTAGAGCTAACGCTTGGCCACTCGGGTTAAGACATTGACTGTCTTGCCCGATGGGTGAGTAAGTTGAATAGTTCTAGTGGCACAATCAATCTTAGCATAATGGGCTGACATCCAGTCCATACCTAAGATGATATTTATGTTCGAGGACTTGAGGGCTATTAAGGATGCAAGGAAGACAAGCCTCTCTACAAGAATCTCATTCCCATGGCTTACTCTAGAAGTTTTCCATCTAGAGCTAGGGGTTTGTATTTCCATGGTGGTGGGCATGTCACAAAATGTGGTGTTATGCAACCGAGCATAGCTCTCAGATATTAATGAATGAGATGCTCCAGCATCGAAAAGAAAAGATGCCGGATGGCAGTTAACAAGGAGCGTACCGAGGACGACGTTAGGATCATCATGAGCCTCCTCTGCCGAGACATAGTTAAGATGGCCATGTGTAGTGGTGGCTGGCTTGGCATAATACACCTTTCCCGCTGGCTTACCACGGCCAATGGACTTTCCAGACTGGTTGGGGTTGTTGTTCTGGGGACACTCTCGACTGTAGTGACCCGGCTCTCCGCACTTGAAGTATGTCACAGTGTTGGTGCGCGAAGCAGCATTGGCGGCCGGTCCACCATAAGCCTTAGGCGGTGTGTACTGCTGGGTTGGGCGAGGCGCCTCATAGGATGGCCTCGAAGTGAACCTGGGTGGCAGAGCTGTGTTTGGAATCCACACCCGGCGCTTCTGAGAACCAGAGCCGGATGAAGAACCAAAAGCACCGGAATGCTTACGTGTAGCCTCAAAGTCAATTTGACCGGTCTCAGCACTGATGGCTTTGTTCACAAGCTTCTGGAAGGAGGTGCACTCGTGCAAACGGAGGTCATGGCGAAGCTCGGGGCTAAGTCCCTTTCGGAACCTCGCCTGCTTCTTAGCATCGGTGGACACTTCCTCAGGTGCATAACATGCCAAGTTCCCAAACTCACGGCTGTAGGCATCCACGGCTAGTCTGCCTTGGGTGAAGTTACAGAATTCCTCTCTCTTGCGATCCATAAGACCCTCCGGAATGTTGTGTTCACAGAAAGCCGCGCTGAATTCATCCCAAGTGGTAACCTGGCCGGCTGGGCGCATAGCTTCATTGTTTTCCCACCAAAAGCTAGTAGGGCCCTCAAGGCGATAAGCAGTGTAAGTGACTTTGTCAACTTCGGCTACGCGTGCAGAACGTAGCTTATGGGTAATTCTGCGAAGCCAATCATCCGCATCGAGAGGCTTGGCAGAATGATGGAAGGTTGGTGGAGTCAGCTTGATGAAATCGTTGAGAGACACCAAGTCGTTCCTCTGAGAACGTGCAGTATTCTGCTCGATGCGTTCTTACAACCGGTTGGTCTCGCGTTTATTCCTTTCTACCTCCAACATGACTTCAGCCAAGGAAGGTGGATGGGGCAGATTCCCATCCCTAGCTCCACTGGCTTCACCCTGCTCCTGAACAGTAGGGGTGCTTCGGGTGTTCACCATCCTAGGAAAACAAAACAACGGTTTAGACAAGGATGGCAAAACCGTGGCATAAGAATGCAGAATGTAATGGATGACACAAAATGCAGAGATGTTCATCCGTACGACATGGTAATACAGAAACTGCCATATATATATACCATCAGTCATACACACCATACATAGTTTAGTACAAGCCCAAGCTCAAGTACAACTACGGTGAGGAACATTACATCTCATCAGAGGCATTCCAAGCTCCCATACATTATTTTTCTACACCTCCGGAATTCAGTACACACTAGGTCATATTCCACCAGACGTGCAGGACTGTGGAAATACAACTGTTACAATACTAGTGAAACTACTACCGGCTACCAGCTCAGATGTCTCCGTAGTAATCTTCATAGAGATTACCACCATATCCTGGGAGCTGAACATGATCATCTGGAAATAGTCGGTTCTATGGAGCTTGCGGTCCATAAGGACTCGGATGTGGCCTTGGTCCAACAAACGGTGGCAGATGGGGCCCATGGGGAGGGGTGATGCCTCCTAAATCACGCCAGCCCATCCAATCCGGCAGACCAGACGCAAACCGTGTCAGAGTGGCCCAGTGATCAGCTCGAATGTTGAAAAGCTTCATATGCAAGGCACGATTCTCACGGTCCTTGTCCTCAAGCATCTCTGTGGTGGTGCGGATTAGCGAATCCTCATGGGAGGAGTCAGTGTAGAGAGCCTGGTAGTAACCTTCTGCACCAGGAAGTGATGCTGGCATATTGCGGAACTCAGTGTTCCGAAGCAAAGGAAGTCTAGCTCGCATGACGGTCATCATCGAGTAAGCTACGTCCTGCACGGACGTCTCGATGGTAATCCCAAGTCTATATGAACAATGGAGGGATTCAGTAGCTCCAAGATAGGAAGGGTATATCCTGACTGTGCAAAGATATTGGCTCGGGTTGAAGTCTCGATATTGCTCCTTAACGGTATATTCAGGATACCATCGATAGCCCGCCTCGGTCATCACACGGACTAGCATGGCTGTGTGACCAGGTACATCAAGGCATCGAGTCAAACGAACCACTTGATTCTGGGTGCGGTTGGCCATCTGAAAGCACAAAATAATGCAAAGGCATTAGAATTTTCTAGGAGAAATCGGACAGCATAACGGCTGTAAATGCTCAGAAAAAGATTTGATACATTCATAACGGTTGGCAAAACCACTCAACAACATCATATCAAGGTTCTGGTTTCACTAACAACATACTAAAAGTAGTAGAAACTGAACTGAGGCCTAGAACCAACAATCCTAAGATTCTACGGATTAGTAACACGTGAACCTGATAGAAGATGAGATCCTAGTCCTTAACCCACGTAGAAAGAGAAGAGGATGACTCAGATCAGAGGGCATAAGGTAAAGGAGTAAAATAGCCTTACGTTCCCTCCCACAATCAATTCCCCTACATATAACTAAAGCATTTCTAGACTGGACATCGACCAGTTCGGCATAATGAACCTACAGGCAGTCCGGCTCTAATGCCAACGCTCTTAGGACCCCGATTCTAATTCACACTGATCTAGCCTGTAACACCTCATATCACTTTGCGGCCTCACGCACGGTACTCCCACGGGTGTCACCTTACCATGGCCCAGGACCGTTTGCGCCTTTTGGCTCACGTATATGATAGTGTCGCTAGCATCCATATGACAGAGAACCCGGGCCGACATGACAAGTCCTGAACCCAAAGTGGCACTAACTTACAGGGACAAGCATACATGAATCAACATCAAACATGTCTGTCAACAGCGTATGAATCTGGGCTGTAGCAACTAGGCTAACAGGACTCCGGGAACCCGGGCTGTAGCAGGCTAACAGGACTCCGGATGTCTCCGCGTGACATTTCCCTGAAGGGACAGACACATGAGCGAAGTGAATCACATGCCGGCCAGTCAAGTGTTCCGGGGCAGTAGAGCTGGGCTAGTAGGACTCCGGTGAACCGGGCTGTAGTGGACTACTATGGCTCACGGAAGCACAAGACTGCATTTCCCCATAAGAGAGGCTACCAAGGATAAACAACTAGATTGTCGGATCCCACACATACCAAGCATTTCAAACATACACACAATATGCTCGATATGGGTAAATACAACATGGCATCACAACAAAACTCTACAACTTAAAGTACTTTATTTAGAAGGCTCTAGAGAGCCATACAACATATGTTCATATAGGTAGGGGTCACACGACTCGACACTCAAGTCATACAAACATACAAGCACATGCGGAAGCAAACTTGTCTGAGTACAGACAACTAGAAAGCAAGAAGGCTTGACGAAGCATGTCTATCTACAAGGCCCTCCACGGCTCGGGATCACCACCTGGGTGGCAAGTCACTCATAAACGTCGAGATCTACATAAAACCCGTCGGAGGGGCGGTGTTCTCTTCTACAACAGTAATTAAGCAAACATGTGTACAAAGGTACTCAGCAAGTCTTACAACAGATCCTACTATACATGCAACATTCTCAAGAAGGATAGTGGGGTTATTGCAGCAAGCCAGCTTTGACTCTTGGCTAAGCTATCCTACTAGACAACAATTTGTAAATATTTTGCGCACACGAGTCCACTACTCACCACAATAATACACTACCGTGGACCCTCCTCCATCATCCTACGGAAGGGCCATCCACGGCACTCACACTTGTCTTGAGGCTTTTAGGAGTATCCATTTACTTGTCTATGAACTGGATAGGCAACCAAGTAGTCCTTTACCGCGGACACGGTTATTCGAATAGATGATGTTAACCCTGCAGGGGTGTACTTCTTCATACACGCTCTCACCACTTATCGTCGTTTACACGACATGTACTCAGCAACCTTCAAGCGGAAGCCCAATGAGGGTGTCGGCCACTGATATGTCTCCATTGTATCTACTTTTCCAAACACTTTTGCCCTTGTTTTGGACTCTAACTTGCATGATTTGAATGGAACTAACCCGGACTGACGTTGTTTTCAGCAGAATTGCCATGGTATTATTTATGTGCAGAAACAAAAGTTCTCGGAACGACCTGAAACTTCACGGAACGTCTATTTGGAAATAATAAAAAATCCTTGCAAAAGATGAAGACCAGGGGGGCCACACCCTAGCCACGAGGGTGGGGCGCGCCCCCTACCTCGTGGGCCCCCTGGAGCTCCTCCAACCTCAACCCCAACTCTATATATTTGCTTTCGGGGAGAAAAAAAATAAGAGAGAAGGATTCATCGCGTTTTACGATACGGAGCCACCGCCAATCCCTAAAACCTCTCGGGAGGGCTGATCTGGAGTCCGTTCGGGGCTCCGGAGAGGGGAAGCCGTCGCCATTGTCATCATTAACCTTCATCCATCACCAATTTCATGATGCTTACCGCCGTGCGTGAGTAATTCCATCGTTTGGCTTGCTAGACGGTGATGGGTTGGATGAGATTTATCATGTAATCGAGTTAGTTTTCTTAGGGTTCGATCCCTAGTATCCACTATGTTCTGAGATTGATGTTGCTATGACTTTTCTATGCTTAATGCTTGTCACTAGGGCCTGAGTGCCATGATTTCAGATCTGAACCTACTATGTTTTCATCAATATATGAGAGTTCTTGATCCTATCTTGCAAGTCTATAGTCACCTATTATGTGTTATGATCCGTTAACCCCGAAGTGACAATAATCGGGATACTTACCGGTGATGACCGTAGTTTGAGGAATTCATGTATTCACTATGTGTTAATGCTTTGGTCTGGTACTCTATTAAAAGGAGGCCTTAATATCCCTTAGTTTCCGCTAGGACCCCACTGCCACGGGAGGGTAGGACAAAAGATTTCATGCAAGTTCTTTTCCATAAGCACGTATGACTATATTCGGAATACATGCCTACATTACATTGATGAATTGTAGCTAGTTCTGTGTCACCCTAGGTTATGACTGTTACATGATGAACCGCATCCGGCATAATTCTCTATCACTGATCCATTGCCTACGAGCTTTTATATATTATTCTTCGCTTATTTACTTTTCCGTTGCTATTGCTATCATCACTACAAAATACCAAAAACATTACTTTTGCTATCGTTACCTTTTGCTATCATTACCTTTTGCTATCGTTACCACTACTATCATATTACTTTGCTACTAAATACTTTGCTGCAGATATTAAGTTTCCAGGTGTGGTTGAATTGACAACTCAGCTGCTAATACTTGAGAATATTCTTTGGCTCCCCTTGTGTCGAATCAATATTTGGGTTGAATACTCTACCCTCGAAAACTGTTGCGATCCCCTATACTTGTGGGTTATTAAGACTATTTTCTAGTGCCTTTGCCGGGGAGCATAGCTCTATTCTTTGAGTCACTTGGGATTTATATCTGCTTATCATTATGAAGAACTTGAGAGATCCAAAAACCAAGATTTATCCCTCAACTACGAGGGGAGGTAAGGAACTGCCATCTAGCTCTGCACTTGATTCACCTTCTTTTTTGAGTAAGCTTGCGACACCTAAACCTGCTTCTGCTATTCGTTCTGATATGTCGCATGTTATTGATGATGCCACTTCTGCTATGCATGATACTTATGATGAAACTACTTCTATGCTTGATACTACTGTGCCACTTGGTGAATTTCTTGATGAACAACTTGCTAGGTTTAGAGAGAATGAAAATATTGAAACTGATAATATTGATGAAAGTGATGATGAAGACTCTTCCCCTAATAAATATGAATCTGTTATTCCTGAGGGTTATGTTTTTGAAAAAGAAGCTGCTCTAGCTATTTTAGCTTGCAAAGATAGATACGAGCCCAAGAGGTTATTAGCTAAATGGAAGCAACAATCTCTTAATGCTAGAATGAAACCTGACCCTGCTTTTGCTACTTCACCTATCTATGTTACTGATAAGGATTATGAATTCTCTATTGATCCTGATATAATTACTTTGGTTGAATCTGATCCTTTTCATGGCTATGAATCTGAAACTATTGTGGCACATCTTACTAAATTAAATGGCATAGCCACCCTGTTCACTAATGATGAGAGAACTCGCTACTTTTATATCCTTAAAATATTTCTGTTCTCATTAAAGGGTGATGCTAAGATATGGTTTAATTCTCTTGATCCTAGTTGTGTGCGTAGTCCCCAGGATATGATTTATTACTTCTCTGCTAAATATTTTCCTGCTCATAAGAAACAAGTTGCTTTAAGGGATATATACAACTGTGTGCAAATTGAAGAAGAGAGTCTCCCACAAGCTTGGGGGAGGCTTCTCAAGTTACTTAATGCTTTGCCTGATCATCCTCTTAAGAAAAATGAAATACTTGATATCTTTTATAATGGTATAACCGATGCTTCCAGAGATTACCTGGATAGTTGTGTTGGTTCTGTTTTTAGGGAAAGAACACCGGATGAAGCTGAAATTCTATTGAATAATATGTTGACAAATGAAAATAATTGGACACTTCCTGAGCCACTTCCTGAGACAGCTCCTGAGCCTATTCCTAAACCAACTCCGAAGAAAAGGGGTATTCTATTTCTTAGTCCTGAAGATATGCAAGAGGCAAAGAAATCTATGAAAGAAAAAGGTATTATAGATGAAGATGTTAAGAATTTACCTCCTATTGAAGAAATACACGGTCTTAATTTACCGCCTGTTGAAGAAACATATGATCTTAATCCTTCACCTATTGAAGAAATACATGGTCTTGATAACTCGACACAGGTAGTAAAGGTAAATTCTCTCTATAGATATGATAAAGCTGAAATCCAATTTACTAAGTTTGCTAGCCCATGCTTAGATGAGTTTGATAAATTTATGGTTGAGTAAGAAGACTTCAATGCTTATTTTGGTAGACAATTGAAATACAATTCAGATATTCTTGAACACTTGGGTGATTATATGGCTAATGTCAAAGGTGAACTTAAACTTATTAGTAAACATGCTTCTATGGTTACCACTCAAGTAGAACAAGTACTTAAAGCTCAAAATGACTTGCTCAATGAATTGAATAGTAAGAATAATGATAATGTTGTTAGATTTATGACTAGAGGTGGTAGAATGACTCAGGAACCTCTGTATCTTGAAGGCCACCCTAAGAGAATTGAGCAAGATTCTCGGAGAAATAATATAGATGCACCTAGTCCTTCTAAAAGGAAGAAAAAGAAAAATGATAGGACTTTGCATGCTTCTAGTGAAACTATTGCTGATACACCTAAGAATCCAAATGATATTTCTATTTTTGATGCTGAAACACAATCTGGTAATGCACCTGAAACTAGTGATAATGTTAATGATAATGTTCATGTTGATGCTCAACCTAGTAATGATAATGATATAGAAATTGAACCTGCTGTTGATCTTGATAACCCACAATCAATGAATCAACATTATGATAAGAGAGACTTTGTTGCTTGGAAACATGGCAAGGAAAGAGAGCCTTGGGTTGAGAAACCCATGCCTTTTCCTCCCAAACCATCCAAGAAAAAGGATGATGAGGATTTTGAGCGCTTTGCTGAAATGATTAGACCTATCTTTTTGCGTATGCGATTAATTGATATGCTCAAAATGAATCATTATGCCAAGTATATGAAAGATATTGTTACTAATAAAAGAAAGATACCGAAAGCTGAAATTTCCACCATGCTTGCTAATTATACTTTTAACGGTGGAATACCTAAGAAACTAGGAGATCCCGGAGTACAAACTATACCATGCTCCATTAAAAGAAATTATGTTAAACTGCTTTATGTGATCTTGGAGCTGGTGTTAGAGTTATGCCTCTCTCTTTATATCATGGACTTGATTTCAATAAGTTGACACCTACTGAAATATCTTTGCAAATGGCTGATAAATCAACTGCTATACATGTCGGTATTTGTGAGGATGTGCCTGTTGTAGTTGCAAACATTACTATTTTAATGGACTTTGTTATTCTTGATATTCCCAAGGACGATAGTTTGTCTATTATTCTTGGAAGACCCTTTGTGAATACTGCAGGGGATGTTATTGATTGCACTAAAGGCAATGTCACTTTTCATGTTAATGGTAATGAGCATACGGTACACTTTCCGAGGAAACAACCTCAAGTTCATAGTATCAACTCTATTGGAAAAATTCCATCGATTATATTTGGAGGTTTTGAATTTCCTCTTCCTACTGTCAAGAAGAAATATGATAATCTTATTATTGGGGACGTGCATATCCCCGTTGAGGTAACATAGTGTTATTCGAAATTTCTCCGGATCCATGTTATTCGGAATGAGTTTGTTAACAAGACCTGATCAACCTTGTTAATGGATTCCTTTTGATGAGCATGAGATGGATGAAACTAGAAGGCACAACCTTCTGTACCCTCCTTTTACTTTCTGTTATTTATATTAAATAAAATAAAAATAGTATTTTTCTGTCTGTTATCTGAATTATCTGTGCAATATAAAAATACCCCGAAAATAAAAGTTCTCCAAATGCCCTGAAATTTAAATATGATTTTTTCTAGAATATTTGAGAATATTTCGCACTGAGAACACAATAGTAGGGGCATCCACCTGGCCACGAGGGTGGAGGGCACGCCCTACCCCCTGGGCGCGCCCCCTGCCTCGTGGGCGCACGGCGGACCTCCTCCACTTATTCCTGCACCCATACACTTCTTCTTCCTCCCACAAACACGAATATCCAGCTAAAGCATGAGTTCTAACTCATTTTGCTGCGATTTTCGATCTCCTTGCTCAAAGCACCTCTCACAAAACTGCTTGGGGAGATTGTTCCTTGGTATGTGAATCCTCCATTGGTCCAATTAGTTTTTGTTCTAGTGCTTTATTCATTGCAAATTTGTGCTGCCTAGGTGACCCTGTTATTGAGCTTGCATGTCAAATTTATATGGTCCCAAGTAGTTCTAATGCATGATATCGGCTCTAGGAACTTGTAGGAGTTGTTGCTATCAATATTGTTGAGTTTGGCTCACTTTTATTTGAAGTTACTAAAAATTTCAGAATTTTTCAGAAAATAATGAAGAGATTTTTGAGGGGCTCATCGAGCCGAAGCTCGAAGGAAAAGCAAAATGAAAAAGCAGAGAGGCCCAAATATAATTTGCCTCGCACCGCGAAGGTTCGGCCATGTGAATGGCCTTCCGATGATTTCTTGGGAGCAGACAGGATTTATGATGATTTTTATGAATTGGCTGAGAATGCAGGCCTCACCGCCTTCCTCCACGACCAACGCGAACAGTATCTATTACTCACCAATATCTTTGTGCAAAACTTTCATGTCCATGCTAGGAGCTCACCACCTATGATGGAGTTTTATTTATATGATGAGCATAAGGAGATGTCACTTTATGATATTTTTCGGGTTTGTTTGATCCCTTTCGAGGACACGATTGAGGAACCACATCGCGGTGATGTGGATGGGTTTATTGATACCATCACTGTAGGGCAAACGTGGAAGGTTCCTGATGCACGAATCACTAGCATACATTTTCCTGTTTTACGCTACTTTGCAATATTTGCTAGTCATTGCTTAATTGGTCGAGGAAACTGTGGAAACCTTAGTGTTTCTGATATTATTATTTTGTTCCACGGTTTATTCTGTGATAACTCTGTTAGTATGGGCGGTATTATTGCTAAACGGTGAAGTCTGAACCGTACAAAGGGCCCCATCTTTGGAGGCATCTATGCTTCACGCCTAGCTGTACATTTTAACATACCTATTAGGCATTATGAGAAGTAAGAAAAATTGTTGCCCACTGTTTATCTAGATTATAAGAGTATGGTGGCACACGATTTTATTGTTAAGAATAGGGAAGGGGAGCTTACATACAAATTGTTCTTTCATAAACATCATCCTGAGACTATTATCCTGCCTGCTCCTTCCTTGTTTGATTTATCTGCAGGCCAGTACCTTGTTCCGTTAGAGGCTATTCACGCCTACCGGAACCCTACATCAGCCACAGAGCCAGAGTTGGAACCACAAGTTGATCCTCCACGACAGTCTAATTACCATTGGGATCCGGAGATGATTTCCAACCAGTGGCAATCAGAGTCTTCTTCTTCGCAATATGACCCCAACTATTACTATGGATATCCGCCAGGCCAGCCATGGCCATATACCAACTTAGGCCAAAACCATAAGCTTGGGGGAGTACATATTTCCCACCAATATTATATTCATGTTCACACACTCATTGCTAGATGTCGGTGCTCATACTTTTTCATTGTATCATCCATGCTAGTTTATTTCCTTTTTATGCTTTCTTCTTGTGTGTTTAATAAACCTTAAAAAAACCAAAAAAAATTAGTTGTAGCTTTTAATTAGTTTACTTTCCATGCTTGTAGTAGTAAATTAAAAGAAAACCCCAAAAAGTTTCATGTTCTTCTTTTTGCTTGTTGGGAGCTTTCCCATGTAAATAGTTTTGTTTCTTTTCCGTTCTTTGGGGGTCGATAGGAGAAGACCATAATTAAGTTGTTGAAGTGGCTCTTATATGCATTATTGTTGATGTGACAAAAGAGCTCATATTGTCTTGTCTTCTCATGTTTATTGAATGCTTGCAGATTCCAGCTTAGTCCAATGCACGTGCACTATTATTATTATCCACATCATTCGGTCATGCAAGTGAAAGGCAATTATGACAATATATGATGGACTGATTGAGATGAGAAAAGCTGGTATGAACCCGACCTCTCTTATTTTTGTAATATGATTAGTTCATCGTTCCTGATTCAGCCAATTATGAATAAACATGTTTGCAATGACAACTAGAGATGATAGTTTCTTGTGCCAACATGCTTGATTAGCTAGGAGCTTATAATGGTTTACCTTGCGTGCCAACATGCTATTAAAATGGATGTGATGTGGTATGACAAGGTGGTATCCTCCTCTGAATGATTTAAGTGACTTGACTTGGAACATGTTCACATATGTAGTTGAAACAAAATCAACATAGCCTTCACGATATTTATGTTCATGGTGGATTATATCCTACTCATGCTTGCATTCGGTGCTGATTAATTTTAATGCATGTTCATGACTGTTGTCGCTCTCTAGCTGGTCGCTTCCTAGTCTTTTTCTAGCCTTCATCTGTACTAAGCGGGAATACTGCTTGTGCATACAACTCCATAAACCCCAAAGTTATTCCATATGAGTCCACCATAACTACCTATATACGGTATCTACCTGCCGTTACAAGTAAATTTGTATGTGCCAAACTCTAAACCTTCAAATAAATATCATGTTTTGTATGCTCGAACAGCTCATATATCAACTAGGGTTGTCCGTATCTTCCATGTTAGGCGGGTTATTCTCAAGAGGAGTGGACTCCGCTCCTCACTCACGAGAAAATGGCTGCTCACCGGGATGCCCAGTCCCATGCTTTATGCAAACTAAATCAAAATAATTGCAAACAAACTCCCCCTGGGACTCTTGTTAGTTGGAGGCACTCGTTGTTTCGAGCAAGCCATGGATTGATGCTTGTTGGTGGAGGGGGGTATAAACTTTACCATTCTGTTTGGGAACCGCCTATAATGTGTGTAGCATGGAAGATATCGCCATCTCTTGGTTGTTATGTTGACAATGAAAGTATACCTCTCAAAATATTATTAACCTCTATTTCAAAACCGAGATCTGGCACATCTACAAATCCCTGCTTCCCTCTGCGAAGGGCCTATCTATTTACTTTCATGTTGAGTCATCATCCTCTTATTAAAAAGCACCAGTTGGAGAGCACCGCTGTCATTTGCATTCATTACTGTTAGTTTACATTGAGTATGACTTGACTGGATCTCTTTTACAATGAATTACAATGTCTAGTCAATCCTTGATCTTTAAAGGTGCTCTGCGTTTATGTATTGCGGTCTCAGAAAGGGCTAGCGAGATACCATCTTGTTATATCGTATTGTTTTGAGAAAATGTTGTCATCCGAGATTTATTATTGCTCGCTAGTTGATTATGCCATTGATATGAGTAAACATGAGACCTATGTGTTATTGTGAATATTGTTAGTTCATAATCTTTGCTGAAAACTTGAATGTTGGCTTTACATATTTACAACAACAAGAGCAAACAGAGTTTGTAAAAATTTTCATTATCACTTTCAGTTTGTCAACTGAATTGCCTGAGGACAAGCAAAGGTTTAAGCTTGGGCAAGTTGATACGTCTCCATCGTATCTACTTTTCCAAACACTTTTGCCCTTGTTTTGGACTCTAACTTGCATGATTTGAATGGAACTAACCCAGACTGACGTTGTTTTCAGCAGAATTGCCATGGTGTTATTTATGTGCAGAAACAAAAGTTCTCGGAATGACCTAAAACTTCACAGAACGTATATTTGGAAATAATAAGAAAATCCTTGCAAAAGATGAAGACTAGGGGGCCCACACCCTAGCCACGAGGGTGGGGGCGCGCCTGCCCCCCTAGGGCGTGCCCCCTACCTCGTGGGCCCCCTTGAGCTCCTCCGACCTCAAACCCAACTCTATATATTTGCTTTAGGGGAGAAAAAATCAGAGAGAAGGATTCATCGCGTTTTACGATATGGAGCCGCCGCCAAGCCCTAAAACCTCTCGGGAGGGCTAATCTGGGGTCCGTTCGGGGCTCCGAAGAGGGGAATCCGTCATCATTAACCTTCCTCCATCACCAATTGCATGATGCTTACCACCATGCGTGAGTAATTCCATCGTAGGCTTGCTGGTCGGTGATGTGTTGGATGAGATTTATCATGTAATCGAGTTAGTTTTGTTAGGGTTTGATCCCTAGTATCCACTATGTTCTGAGATTGATGTTGCTATGACTTTGCTATGCTTAATGCTTGTCACTAGGGCCTGACTGCCATGATTTTACATCTGAACCTATTATGTTTTCATCAATATATGAGAGTTCTTGATCCTATCTTGCAAGTCTATAGTCACCTATTATGTGTTATGATCCGTTAACCCCGAAGTGACAATAATCGGGATACTTACCGGTGATGACCGTAGTTTGAGGTCATGTATTCACAATGTGTTAATGCTTTGGTCCGGTACTCTATTAAAAGGAGGCCTTAATATCCCTTAGTTTCCGCTAGGACCCCGCTGCCACGGGAGGGTAGGACAAAAGATGTCATGCAAGTTCTTTTCCATAAGCACGTATGACTATATTCGGAATACATGCCTACATTACATTGATGAATTGGAGCTAGTTCTGTGTCACCCTAGGTTGTGACTGTTACATGACATCCGGCATAATTCTCTATCACCGATCCATTGCCTATGAGCTTTCCATATATTGTTCTTCGCTTATTTACTTTTCCATTGCTATTGCTATCATCACTACAAAATACCAAAAACATTACTTTTGCTATTGTTACCTTTTGCTATCGTTACCACTACTATCATATTACTTTGCTACTAAATACTTTGCTGTAGATATTAAGTTTTCAAGTGTGGTTGAATTGATAACTCAGCTGCTAATACTTGAGAATATTCTTTGGCTACCCTTGTGTCGAATCAATAAACTCAGTGAGGTGTCTGTGGGGTCGAGGCGGCGACGTGGAGCTCGCCCAGGTGTCCAGGCATTCGAAGCAGCAAGCAGGTGGTGCGGTAGCGAGCTCTCGCGCGCCGGCGTCACCTCCTACCTGCGTGCCTGGCGGGAGGAAGCAGCTGGATGGCACGGGCTAGCACAGTGCTGGGCCGCCAGGTGGGTCGGCCAGGTAAGTGGCCTCTGGCCTTTCTCTCTCTCTCTCTATCTCTCTCTCTCTCTTGTTTTATTTAACTCTGTTTTGTTTTATTTCTGTAGGTTTGTGGCATTTCGAAAAATAGCTAGGCATTTTCAAAAATCACCAAACTTCACATGGCCACAGTTTGGAATAAATCCAACATGGAACATTTTAGTTTAGGATTATTCAAGCATTTAAAATATTCATTAGCATTTAAATGCCCAAATTCAAATAGCTAAAGATTTAATCTAGTGACCTTAGGATGTCCTAGAAATTTGTGCATCATTTTTGTCAGAGGTTTAGGACCAAGGCAAAGATGATGAACATTTTAGATGGGCATTTCAGGTTCATTGAAAATATTTTTAGTAAACCCTAGTTGTTATCAGGGGGGTGCTGGGGGTTCTGTCATCCCCATTTCCAAGTTTTTGATAAATTAAACATGATGCAAGCTCTCTAATGCATGAACTAGCTAGGGTGTGACAGCCGGGGCAGCTCTTCCTGTACCATGGCAACCGTCCACCGCCTCTTCACCTTTCCCTCTCGATTCAGAACTACTGTTGCACACTCTTCCTCCCTCCATTTGCCTTCACCCTTCCTTCTGCCATTGTTCGATCATCTTCTCCATGGAAGGAACAGGCCGAAAATGACCCCGTTATTCTTTCCCCGATTTGAAAGATGACATGGTAGAGGAACTCACTGATTGGCGCGATGTCATCACCTCGGCTAGCATGGCAGGTTCATTCAAGACCATTCTTAACTCAACAAATAACATCATTACAAAAAACCCAAGGGTTCAGGAGCGGTTTGATCTCCCCTATCTTCTTCGCCATGACCCTATTCGCTGGCGCGGGGATGACGGAAGCCTTGCCTTCTGCAAGTTGATGCCACTTGATAATGATACATGTGATGTTAAGATGCCATCGCTTAAGGGTAAGGCATGGGTAGGTGCAAATGAAAATTGGGTTGTTTATATTGGCTTCAACTGTGACTGGGAATTTGTGAATGTGTACACTCATCACCGGGTTCCACTTCCAAAAATCTCATAGTGCCATGAGGTTGAGCACACCGACGATCTACGTAGGTTCAAATACGATCATGGTGACTGTCGTCTACAGAAGATAGCAATTTGTCGAGTTCCCAACTGCTCTTGGGATTACACGAACCATCATGTTGTTTCTATCTTCGACAAGCTTGTTGTCGTCCTTACTTCCACGCCTCGATGGATATTGCTCAAAAATCAACTTCTGTACACGGATGAGTACTGTGATGCAATTCAATACAAGAGTCTTCTATTCATGGCACTGTTTTTGCATGGAATCCTTATTTTTCGGTACGTTTGTCTTCCACCTTAATTAGAATTGTTTCATCCACGTGCATGCGAGTTAGTATCCCCATACTAATTAACCTTCTTGTGTTTCCAAGGTCCCGTGAACATTCCACCACCTATACTTGGAAATTTTTTAAACCAAGGGGGAGATGACGATGGTGATGATCATGAGCATGAGGGCAAGCAGGACCTACATACTCAGTGGCACCTGGCAACTTATTTCGATGGATCACCTCTTCTTGTATGTATATAGGGTACTGCTGATGTTATTAAGGAAGCAGGCATTGTCTCCCATGGTCGCACTCTCCGGACCTATTCCAACATCCGTTGCAGGGTATTCGGGATGGATACTAGTGTGCTAGCACCATCACCTTCTCCCTGGTTCAATATTGATAGTCTTGGACAAAACTCACTCTTCCTTGGACTAAACTATCCAATGATGGTGAAAGTCGATCTAGCTACTGTTGGCACAACGTTACTACCATTTATGAGAACCAACTATATTTATACATTGGACATTGCTATGGTTCCCTACCCTGGCTATCACAACATGCGTCCTGATATAGGCCGCTTCAGCCTTGGTGATGAGTCCTGCATTGGTTTCGACATTGACAATAGCTGGCCCTTCCCAGAGGCTTACTTATGGTTCAAAGCAAGCATTTCCAACACCGAGGATAGGTTGAGTTGAAGTTCATTTCATTGCTTGTTAGTTGTTGTGTGATAAAAACCTTAGTATTTACTAGAATTTTTTGCTGGAAATAATCTATAATCCAACATGTATCCTCGTTGTCGTTGTGTGTTCATGACTTGTTGTATGTAATGAATGGTACATTTGCATATGCATGTGATAAACTCAATTTATGAATGGTTTTCGAGTCACTTCCTGGAGTGTGAGTACCATAGTATTATAGCCAACATCCGGTTATATGAAGTTCCCACATCACATAGAAACAACCTAATAGTATGGTAATACAATAGTTAGTCGTAGTAGTAGTAGTATACCATCAACTAGAGCTAGGTGTCGCGCAGAGGTTGATAACCCACAAGTATAGGGGATCGCAACAGTTTTCGAGGGTAGAGTATTCAACCCAAATTTATAGATTCGAAAAAGGGGAGCCAAAGAATATTTGAAGGTATTAGCAGTTGAGTTGTCAATTCAACCACACTTGGAGATTAATTATCTGCAGAAACATGATCAGTAGCAAAGTAATATGATAGTTTTGATAATAGTAGCGGCAACAATGGTAACGGTAACACTGATAACAGTAGTTTTGTAACAAGTGCAATAGTAACGATAGTAGTAGTAACTTAGCAAGAACAATATAAGATAAATTCGTAGGCATTGGATCGGTGACTTGTTGGATGATATTCATCATGAGACAGTTATAACCTAGGGCGATACGGCACTAGCTCTAGTTCATCAATATAATGTAGGCATGTATTCTGTAAATAGTCATACGTGCTTATGGAAAGAACTTGCATGACATCTTTTGTCCTACCCTCCCGTGGCAGCGGGGTCCTATTGGAAACTAAGGGATATTAAGGCCTCCTTTTAATAGAGAACCGGAACAAAGCATTAACACAGGGTGAATACATGAACTCCTCAAACTATGGTCATCACCGGGAGTGGTCGCGACTATTGTCACTCCGGGGTTGCCGGATCATAACACGTAGTAGGTGACTATAACTTGCAAGATCGGATCTAGAACATGGACATAATGGTGATAACATAAACAGTTCAGATCTGAAATCATGGCACCCGGGCCCAAAGTGACAAGCATTAAGCATGGAAAAGTCGTAGCAACATCAATCTTAGAACATATGGGATACTAGGGATCAGGCCCTAACAAAACTAACTCGATTACATGATGAGCCTATGAAGGGATTACTCACACCCGATGGGGAGCATCATGGAATTGGCGATGGAGAAGGGTTGGTGATGATGAAGAACGAAGATCTCACTCTCCGGAGCCCCAAACGGACTCCAAATCTGTCCTCCCGATGAAGAACAGGAGGTGACAGCGGCTCCATCTCGTGGATCACGATAATTCTTTCTCCCTGATTTTTTTTGGAAAAACAGGGTTTTATAGTGTCGGTTGTAGGGTCTGCGGGGCCACCTGGGCGCTCTAGGAGGGGGCACCCTGGTGGGTTGTGCCCACCCAAGTGCCCCCTCTGGTGGATCTGGGCTCCAAAAATTCTTATTTATTGTACAAGAAATCCTAGCGAAGTTTCGTTCCATTCCGAGAACTTTTATTTCTGCACAAAAACAACACCATGGTAGTTCTGCTGAAAACATCGTCAGTCGGGGGTTAGTTTCATTCAAATCATGCAAATTACAGTCCAAAACAAGAGAAAAAGTGTAAGGAAAAGTAGATACGTTGGAGATGTATCAACTCCCCCAAGCTTAAACCTTTTCTTGTCCTCAAGCAATTCAGTTGATAAACTGAAAGTGAAAAAGAAAAACTTTTACGAACTCTTTTACTCTTGTTTGCATAAATAAGCTTAAACAACACCCAGGTTTTCAGCCAACATTATAACTAACCATGCCGACAATAACTCTTAAATATTATATTAACTCATATCAATGACATCATAATCAGCTAGCGAGCAATAATAAGATATCTCAAATGGCAACACGTTGGCAAAACAACCATGATATAATATGACAATAGTGGTATCTTGCTAGCCCTTTCTGAGACCGCAAAACATAAATTCAAAGCACCTCCAAAGTTCAAGCAACGACTAAACATTGTAAATCATGGTAGAAAAGATCCAGTCATGATGCACCCAACATTAGCTACACACAATGCATAAGTCATGACAGCAGTGCTCTCGGGTTCTCGCGCTTGTTTTAGAAGGTGATGGCACAACATAAAAGTAAATAGATAGTCCCTTCGCAGAGGGAAGCAGTGATTTGTAGATGTGCTAGAGCTCAAGTTTTTAAAATAGAGGTAAATGATATTTTGAGACATGCACTCTTCTCATTTACTTCACGATGATCAGGCATCAATATTTTGCATGCTAAGCATGCTAGTGGCGGTTCCCAAGCGATAAAAGTAAAGGTTTTGACTCCATTGGGAGTTTTTGTTTGATTATTTGTAAGCCTTTTCTATTTGTAGTTTGGGACTGGGCATCCCTATTACCACCCTTTTCTCGTGTGATGGCTAGTGAATAAACACTCAACTTGAGAATAACCCACTTAGCATGGAAGATACCGACCACCTCCTCTCGTTCCATGAATGATCCATGCACACAAAAGGATATTTATTAGAAGTTTTTAGAGGTGGCACATGCAAATTTACTTAGGATGGCAGGGTAATACCGCATATAGCGTTTGGTAGTATCGTTTCCATTTTTTACAATAAACTCTTGCTTTGCCCAATAGAAACACAAACACTGCTTGAAAGAGTTGGATGTCGAATGCCTAAAAAAGACGTCTGTAAAAGAATTAACCCGCTTTCAACTTTCATTTCAAGAGAAATCTATTGATTTGATAGAAATTCGTTTCTCTTTTCCTGTCTGTATGATTTTGATTTTCGATGAATGAGCCTTTGGTAATGCTTTTATCTCTATTCTATGTCGTAGGAGCCTATCCCTTATTTAAAATTTGAAAATTCACTTCTTTATTTTATTTAGGACTCTAATATGTCCAAGGTCAATATGGAAATTCTTTTAGAGGTTTTCCCTTACTTTGTCCGTGTCAACAAACAATTCGTAATACCTCTACTTTTTCAGAACAGGTCCGAGTCAATCCAATTTCTCGATTCAATAGAAGGCCAAAGAGGCGCATATGGTACCCAAATAAGACTAGGATAGATATGTCAAAAGCAGGTCTAATTACACCTGTTCCTAATCCTAAATAGAATGTAAGGACGTAGGGATTTGATTGCAACTTAATGGGCGTGCTCTCAAAGGATACAAACAGGGATTCACAAACAAAAAGGGGAATTCGTAGTCACTTTTTCCTTTCGGCCTCCGCGAATATCTTTGCTTCGGAACAAAACCCTGCAATCAAATAGATTGTCCAAAGGGCACCATATTCTAGGAGCCCAAGTTATGCTTGGAATCCCATTTTAAGGATTCTTGTGGTTCGGGGGAATCTAGCTACAAGAGAACCAGGAACAGGGAGCTCTCCCCTTTTTCCGCCCGACTCTTTGATCTTAAGAATGCTGGTTTTAAGAACGAGTGATTGCCCTTCTCCGATCCTTACTGCCCACTAAAAATACTAGCCAATCTTATTTTTTTGCACATAAAGAAATAAAGAAGTCATTGCAATTGCCGGAAATACTAAGCCTCGGTTCAATACATAATGATTGGGGCCAACTTTGGTTGGTTAATCCGATCAGTTCATCGATGGTCGTTTGAGCTTTTTCTGGGAGTATGGCATCAGTTACATACTTCAGTGAGGGATTTTTAGGAGCGTTTAGGCGATATATATTTAGTCTATTTTGGCTTTTACTGTCTTAAATTTTGAATTGTTTTTACTTCATTTTGTCTATTGTATTCTTTTTCAAGAATGCCGCCACTCGGATTCGAACTGAGATGCTTGAGCACTGCTTCCTAAGAGCAGCATGTCTACCAATTTCACCAAGGTTTTTGATGTACAAGCAGAATTCCCACTTAGTACAGGCGAAGGCTAGCAAATAGATTGAGAAGCGGCCAGCTAGAGAGCCACGGTGATGAACATGCATTATGCATAAGTAACATTGGACATAAATATCATAGAGGCTATGTTGGTTTTGATTCAAATACATGCATGAACATGTGCCAAGTCAAGCCACTCGAACATTCAGAGGAGGATACCATATCATCATACTACATCACAATCATTTTAACGCAATGTTGATATCCAAGATAAATCATTATCCACTCCTAGCTACTTATGCATGGCATGAGAAACTATAATATCTAGTTGTCATTGCAAACATGTTTAATCATAATGGGCTGAATCATGGATACAAAGTTAAACATATTTACACAAACAGAACAAGTCGAGTTCATACCCGTTTCTCTTTGCCATGTCCAGTTCATCGAATATCGTCATTATTGCCTTTCACTTGCACGACCAAACGATATGAAAATAATAATAGTGCAAGAGTGCCATGGACTTAGCTAGAATCTGCAAACATTTTATTCAACGGGAGAAGACAAGGAAAAATGAGTTCTTTATTAGATCAATAGTTATTCATAAGAGAGCCACTCAACATTTCCATCGTGGTCTTCTCCTCGATGCAACTCAAATAAAAAGAAAAGAAATTCAGAGAAACACATTGAAGTATTTTTGGAGTTTTTGGTTTTCTTGAACAAGAAAATAAAAGGGAAAAGCAAAAGCGAAAAAAACTATTTACATGGGAAAGCTCCCAACAAGAAAAAGAAGAACAAGGAAATCTTTTTGGGTTTTCTTTTTAATATTACAACTAAGCATGCATAGAAAGTAAACTAACTACAACTATTTTTTTTTCTAAAATTTTTCAAACACACAAGAAGAAAGCAAGAAAAGAAAATTAAGCAGGGATGATACAATGAAAAAGTGTGAACGCCGACGGATGAAATAAGTGAACATGAATGTAATGTCGGTGAGAAACACATACTCCCCCAAGCTTAGGCTTTTGGCCTAACTTGGTAATCTATCAGTAATCCAGATAGTAGTCGGCGTGGTAGCTCACGGTGGCTCTTGGTGCGGATGCCTCAGCCTGTCGTGCTGCCTCCACTACCGCGTTGTGAGCTCGGGCCTCGCTCTCAAGAACAAAATATCTTCCTTTGTTGTGATAGTAAAAAAGAGCAGGTGCAGGCAAATATGTGGGCACAACATATGTTTGGTTAAACAACAGATTGTAAGTGAAGTTATGGATTTTTCCTTTGAGGATCTTATGACTTTTTAAAGCACCAAGGTCTAAATACTTCTTGGGTAGGATAGGGTCAAAGGGCAAAGGTGAAACACCCAGCCCTTGTGCTAAACATGTGACATAAATTCCACCATAGAAACAACCACTATTAGAATTATGCTGCAGTCTACATGCAGCAATTCCTGCAAGATTATAATTCCTATCACCAGTGAGAGCGGTGTGTATGAGTCTCAAGTCTAGAGCACAAAGCGTACTACAGTCTTGCTTGCCTACTATACATTTCCCATTAAATAATGCAAAGTGCTCAATTGCGGGAAAATGAATGCTCTTTATTCTACATTGTGTTACTCCCCTCGTCTCACCGTAGCAAAGACTAGTCAATAATGATTGGTACTCAGCCCTTGGCGGTTCGTCAAGCGAACCCCAGAATGGGAGTTTGTAGTGGTGAGCAAAACTCTCTAGTGAGATGGTAAATGGATTTTCATAAATCTTAAATGACACCCTAGACTCATGGGGATGGAATGTAAATCCTTTGACAAATGATTCAGTAAGAGTGTGGCGTTGCTCGCACTTATCTGAAATGTAGGGACCGAGACCGACATTGTGAACATATTGCTCAAATTCCTCGTTAATGCCCACACACATCATATAATCATCGCAGGGCCATAAGCATGTTTTGGTGGCTGCATCTCGAATGGAACTTCCACTTGGTTCGACATAAGACAGACGAGTGGAGTTGTCACTAGAAGATGCCCCCGAGGATCTCTTCCTCGAAGAACTCCTTCCAAATAGGTTCATCATGTTCGCGTAAAATTTTCTGAAAATTTTTTAGTGACAAAATTTTGTCAACAAAACTTTATAAGATTGATAGCAACTACTCATAGGGATACATAGAGGCAATAGCAAGCATTCAAACTACTTAGAACTCTAAGAATTCAACATGTAAGCTCATCTACAGCAGCACCAAGAGTAGCTAGTTATTCAAAATATATACCACTAAAACAAAAACTAATTGGACAAACAGTGGAGTCACATACCAAGCAACAATCCCCTGAAACAGTTTCGGAAACGGAGCAGCAAAGAGATCGAAATCCACGGGTTTGAGAGCAAGAACACGGGAGAGAGAGCAATGGAGATTTTTTTTCTGGAGGTGAGTGATGATGTGATGTGAAGAGATAAGTGAGGGGGCCCACGTGGGACCACAACCCACCAGGGCGCGCCTGAGGGTCCTGGCGCGCCCAGGTGGGTTGTGCCCACCTAGTGCACCTCTCTATGATATTATTTGCACCATAAATTCTTAAATATTCAGAAAAATTCGTATTAAATTTTCACAGCATTCTAAGAACTTTTATTTTTGGGTCATTTTTTTATTGCATGGGAAATTCAGAAAATAGACAAAACATGGCATTTTATCTTATTTAACTAATAAAAATAGAAAAAAAAGGTAGGGACAGAAGGTAGTGCTTACTAAATTCATCGACTTTATACCTCTAAACAATGATCCATTAATAAGGCAGATCAAGTCTTATTAACAACCACTTTCGATTAGCATGAAACCGAAGAACTTCCGTAAATCACTAAGTTACCTAAGCGGGGATATGAATGTCCCCAACAATAAGCGTTTCATATTTATTTTCGACAGTAGGTAGAGGTATTTGAAAAGTTCCAATAGTGATTGTCGGATACTTTCAATAACATTAATACCATTCACTTGGAATTGTTTCTTTGGAAAGTGCACCGTATGCTCTTTACCATTGATATGAAAAGTGACCTTGCTTTTATTGGAATCAATAACAACCCCTGCAATATTCAAAAAGGGTCTACCAAGGATAATTAACATGTTGTCGTCCTTAGCCTTCTCAAGTATAACAAAGTCAATGAAAATAGTAACATTAGCAACAACAGCGGGCACATCTTCACAGATACCGATAGGTATGGCAGTTGGTTTGTCAGCCATTTGCAAAGATATTTCAGTAGGTGTGAGTTTATTCAAATCAAGTCTTTCATATAAAGAGAAAGGCATAACACTAATACTAGCTCCTAAATCAGGCGAAGCACTTTTTACATAATTCTTTTTGATGGAGCAAGGCATAGTTGGTATTCCCGGATCTCCAAGTTTTTTAGGTCCTCCATCTTTAAAAGTATAATTAGCAAGCATAGTGGAGATTTTAACTTCCGGTATTTTTATTTTATTATTGATGATGTCTTTCATGTACTTTGCATAAGGAGGCATTTTCAAGATATCAGTCAAGCGAGTACGCAAAAATACTGGCCTCAGCATTTCAGCAAAGCGTTCAAATTCTTCATCATCTTTCTTTTTAATTGACTTAGGTGGAAAAGGCATTGGTTTTTGAACCCATGGTTCTCTTTCTTTATCGTGTTTTCTAGCAACAAAGTCATTTTTATCATATATTTTATTCTTAGGTTGTGGGTTATCAAGATCAACAGGTGGTTCTATCTCAACATCATTGTCTTGTTCTTTTTCATTATTAGGTTGAGAGTCTTCATGAACATCTCTTATCTTTTTCATTATCACTAGGTGAATGTTGATTACCAGACTGAGTTTCAGCATCAAAGATAGAAGTTTCATTATCACTATCAGGAGGTTTTTCTATTTCAGGTTCATTAGGAGCATGCAAAGTCCTATCATTTTTCTTTTTCTTTTTAGTTTTAGAAGAACTAGGTGCAGTGGTGTTGTTCCTTTGTGAATCATGTTCAATTATTTTTGGGTGTCCCTCAGGATAAAGTGGTTCCTGGGTCATTTTACCTCCTCTAGTTTCTACTCTAACAACAAAGTCGTGTATATTATTATTCATTTCATGTAGCAATTATCTTTGAGATTTAGCAACTTGTTCTAACTGAGTTTGAACCATAGAAGCATGCTTTCCAACACCTCTAACATCATTTGAGATTCTAAATAACAAGTCACTCAAGCGAGCAATCATATCATAATTGTATTTCAATTGTTTCATAACATTTGCATTGAAGTGATCTTGTTCTCTAATATAGTTTTCAAACTCATAAAAACATTGGCTAGGGTGCATATTGTGAGGATTGTCATTATCATTGAACATCATAAAATAATTTACCTCTACCACCTTGGGTGGTGGTGGTGTATTAAGCCCATGTATTTCTTCGATAGGAGGTAAATTTTTAACATCCTCAGCTTTAATACCTTTTTCCTTCATGGATTTCTTTGCCTCTTGCATATCTTCAGGACTAAGATATAATGTACCCCTCTTCTTTGGAGTAGGTTTAGGCGGTGGTTCAGGAAGAGTCCAATCATCATATTTTTTCAACATGTTATTCAATAATTCTTCAGCTTGCCCAATAGTTCGTTCCTTGAAAACACAACCAGCACGACTATCTAGGAAATCCCTAGAAGCATCGGTTAGTCCATTATAGAAGATATCAAGTATTTCATTTTTCTTAAGAGGATGATCAGGCAAAGCCACCCCAATCTTGTGGGAGACTCTCTTATTTAATTTGCACAAAGTTAAATATTTCCTGTAAAGTAGCTTGTTTCTTATGAGCAGGGAAATATTTTTCAGAGAAGTAATAAATCATATCCTAGGGACTACGCACACAACCAGGAGCAAGAGTATTGTACCAAGATTTAGCATTACCCTTTAATGAGAACGGAAATAATTTGAGAATAAAGTAATAGCGAGTCTTCTCATCATGAGTAAAAAGGGTGGCTATGTCCTTCAACTTAGTAAGATGTGCCACAACAGATTCAGTTTCATAACCATGGAAAGGATCAGATTCAACCAAAGTAATTAACTCTGGGTCGACAGAGAATTCATAATCCTTATCATCAATAAAGATCGGCGAAGTAGCAAACTTAGGATCATAGTTCATTCTAGCATTCAGAGATTTTTCTTTATACTTGCATAATAATTTCTCTAGATCATCTCTATCCCTACAAGCAAGAATATCTCTACTTTTCTCCTCATTCATAACATAACCTTCCGGTACCATAGGCAATTCATATATAGGAAGGCTAGTTCTAGCAGGTGTTTCAGGAGTTTCACTTTCAAGCTCATCATCAGATTCAACAATATCATGTTGTATTACTTTAGCAATTTGTTCATCAAGAAAATCACCAAGTGGCACATCATCATTATCAAGCAAGGTACTAGCATCATCATAAGCATCATTCATAGCAGAAGTAGCATCATCAATAACTCACGACATATCATGATTAATAGCATGTGGTGGTGTTGCAAGTTTACTTATAACAGAAGGTGAATCTAAAGAGGAACTGATGGCAGTTCCTTACCCCCCTCGCCTTAGAGGGATAAATCTTAGTCTTAGCATCCTTCAGATTCTTCATAGTGATAAATTCATAATAATCCCAAGTAACTCAACAAATATAGCTATGCTCCCCGGCAATAGCGCCAAAAAAGCTCTTGATAACGCACAAGTGTAGGGGATCGAAATAGTTTTCGAGGGTAGAGTATTCAACCCAAATTTATAGATTCGACACAAGGGAAGCCAAAGAATATTTGAAGGTGATAGCAGATGAGTTGTCAATTCAACCACACCTGGAGATTAATTATCTGCAGCAATGTGATCAGTAGCAAAGTAATATGATAGTTTTGATAATAGTAGCAGCAGCAATGGTAACGGTAATAGTGATAACAATAGTTTTGTAACAAGTGCAACGGTAACGATAACAGTAGTAACTTAGCCAGAACAATATAAGATAAATTCATAGTCATTGGATCGGTGACTTGTTGGATGATATTCATCATGAGACAGTTATAACCTAGGGCGATACGGCACTAGCTCCAGTTCATCAATGTAATGTAGGCATGTATTCCATAAATAGTCATACGTGCTTATGGAAAGAACTTGCATGGCATCTTTTGTCTTACCCTCCCGTGGCAGCGGGGTCCTAATGGAAACTAAGGTATATTAAGGCCCCCTTTTAATAGAGAACCGGAACAAAGCATTAACACACGGTGAATACATGAACTCCTCAAACTAACATCATCACCGGGAGTGGTCACGACTATTGTCACTCCGGGGTTGCTGGATCATAACACGTAGTAGGTGACTATAACTTGCAAGATCGGATCTAGAACATGGATATAATGGTGATAACATAAATGGTTCAGATCTGAAATAATGGTACCCAGGCCCAAAGTGACAAGCATTAAGCATGGCAAAGTCATAGGAACATCAATCTTAGAACATGGTGGATACTAGGGATCAGGCCCTAACAAAACTAACTCAATTACATCATGAATCTCATCCAACTCCTCACCGACCAGCGAGTCTGCAAAGGAATTACTCACTCCTGGTGGGGAGCATCATGGAATTGACGATGGAGAAGGGTTGGTGATGACGAAGTACGTGGACCCCCCCTCTCCGGAGCCCCAAATGGACTCCAGATCTGGCCTCCCAATGAAGAACAGGAGGTGACAGCGACTCCGTCTTGTGGACCGCAATAATTCTTTCTCCCTGATTATTTTCTAGAAAAATAGGATTTTATAGTGTCGGTTTCAGGGTCTGCGGGGCCACCAGGTGGGGACAACCCACCTGGGCGCGTCAGGAGGGGGGCGCCCTGGTGGGTTGTGCCCACCCAGGTGCCCCCCTCCGGTGGATCTTGGCTCCAGAAATTCTTATTTATTGTATAAAAAATCCTCGTGAAATTTCGTTCCATTCCAAGAACTTTTATTTCTACACAAAAACAACACCATGGTAGTTCTGCTGAAAATAGCGTCAGTCCGGGGTTAGTTTCATTCAAATCATGCAAATTAGAGTCCAAAACAAGAGGAAAACCATTAGGAAAAGTAGATATGTTGGAGACGTATCAGAGGCCGAGAAATATTATGATAGTGTGAGGTGGGCACGTATGATGTAGGCACTGGGCTTGCCGTGTTTCCTACTCCTCCGGTCTAAATGTGGAGAAGATTTGGTCGAGTTCTTCCTCCTTTTGCTAACACGTGGGACATCCAGCATCCAGGTCGTGTCATGCAAGAAAGTGGAGTGCTAGTTGAAGCCACGTGATGTGCATCTTGGGTGAAGTTGTAAATATAATCTTACTCTTGAGTAACTCCAAAAGCGGCCACCGAAGATCTTTATTGGATATGTTTTTCATCACCAGCACATCGAGGTGAAAGGTGTGTAGATTCAGTGGGTCGTCTTGCGTTTTCACTAACATGTGGGACCGCATGTGAGCAAACAGACGATGGGCACACTCCGCACGTGTGCTGGCTGGCTGGGGAGAGAGAGAGGGGGGGGAGGAGGGCTGAGCATGCACTCGAGGAAATTTCGCGACAATGTGAGTAGTATTGGTGGTGTACCGTACTCCAGGAGAGATAATGTGTTCGCTCTACGTAACCAGCACCTCAATATAGTGGGGTGGCATGGGCCATAACTAGCATTCACATCTAGCACTACGTCACACGCCACCCAAACGAGTCCCATCTGACACCAATTTTCTTGGAGTAAGTGTTACAACTATCTCTTCTCCCTCCTGTTTTCTCTAACTCAGCAATCGCGCGGTGGGTGGGGTGGGGGTGATATGTCCATTTTGCATCATGTTTACTTACTGTTATTTATAATGTCCATAATAATGCTTTTTGGAGTAATTCTAATGCCTTTTCTCTCATAATTTGCAAGGTACACACCAAGAGGGAGAATCCCGGCAACTGGAGATCTGGACCTGGAAAAGCTACACCAGGCCACCTATTCTGCACAACTCCAAACAAGCTGAAACTTCACATAGATTTTTTATGGAATATATAATAATTATTGGAGCCAATAAGTACCAGAGGGGGCCCACCAGGTGGGCACAACCCACCTGGGCGTGCCAGGGAGCCTAGGCGTGCCCTGGTGAGTTGTGCTCCCCTCGGCCCACCTCCCGTGCCCATATTTTGGTATATAAGTCATTTTAACCTAGAAAAAATAAAGAGAGGACTTTCGAGACGAAGCTCCGCCGCCTCGAGGTGGAACTTCAGCAGGAGCACTTTTGCCCTCCGGCGGAGCGATTCC
>NC_041386.1:217639111-217681620 GCF_002162155.2 Triticum dicoccoides | reverse complement strand
AACTCCCCCATCTTGGGGAGGGCAATTTCCATCAACATCTTCAACAGCACCATCTCCTCTCAAACCCTAGTTCATCTCTTGTGTTCAATCTTCTTACCAGAACTATAGATTGGTACTTGTGGGTGACTAGTAGTGTTGATTACATCTTGTAGTTGATTACTAAATGGTTTATTTGGTGAAGATTATATGTTCAGATCCATTATGCTATTTAATACTCCTCTGATCATGAGCATGTTTATCATTTGTGACTAGTTACTTTTTTTCTTGAGGTCACGTGTGAAATCATGTTGCAAGTAATGATGTGAATTTGATATGTGTTTGATATTTTGATAGTATGTATGTTGTGATTCCCTTAGTGGTGTCATCTGAATGTCGACTAGATGACACTTCACCATATTTGGGCCTAAGGGAATGCATTGAGGAGTAGCAATTAGATGATGGGTTGAGAGAGTGACATAAGCTTAAACCCCAGTTTATGCGCTATTCCGTAATGGGCCGATTGGATCCAACAGTTTAATGCTATGGTTAGAATCTATTCTTAATACTTTTCTCGTAGTTGCGGATGCTTGCGGGAGGGTTAATCATAAGTAGGAGGTTTGTTCAAGTAAGAACAGCACCTAAGCACCAGTCCACCCACATATCAAATTATCAAAGTAGCGAACACAAATTAAACCAACATGATGAAAGTGACTAGATGAAATTCCCGTGTACCCTCAAGAACCGTGTATCATAAGAGACCGTTTTGGCCTGTCCTTTGCCTCAAAAGGATTGGGCTACCTTTCTGCACTTTTGTTACTACTATTGTTACTTTCTCGTTACAAATTATCTTGCTACCAAACTACTCTGCTACTTACAATTTCAGCAGTTGCAGACATTACCTTACTGAAAACTACTTGCCATTTCCTTCTGCTCCTCGCTGGGTTTGACACTCATACTTATCAAAAAGAGCTACAATTGATCCCCCTATACTTTTGGGTCATCAAGGCTATTTTATGGTGCCGTTGCCGGGGAGTGAAGCGCCTTTGGTAAGTGGAATTTGGTAAGGAAACATTTATATAGTGTGCTGAAATATATTGTAACTTGTTACTATGGAAAACAATCCTTTGAGAGGTTTGTTCGGGGTATCTTAACCTCTTCCAGAACCATAGCTACCCCTCAACCTACCGCACCTACTGAAAATATTGAATATGAAATTCCTTCGGGTATGATAGAACAACTGCTAGCTAATCCTTATGCAGGAGATGGAACCGAACATCTTGATATGCACTTGATATATGTAGAACTAATTTGTGGATTGTTTAAGCTTGCAGGTTTACCCGGAGATAAAGTTATGAAGAAGGTTTTCCCTTTATCTTTAAAGGGAAAAGCATTGGCATGGTATAGGCTATGCGATGATATTGGATCTTGGAATTGGAATCGTTTGTAATTGGAGTTCCAGCAAAAAATTTATCCTATGCATCTAGTTCATCGTGATCAGAATTATATATATAATTTTTGGCCTCGTGAAGGAGAAAGTATCGCTCTAGCTTGGGGGAGGCTTAATTCAATGTTATATTCATGCCCCAATCATGAGCTCTCAAGAGAAATTATTATACATAATTTTTATGCTCGGCTTTCTCGTAATGATCAAACCATGCTTGATACTTCTTGTGCTGGTTGTTTTATGAAGACTATTGATTTCCGGCGGGATCTTCTGGAAAGAATTAAACGCAACTCTGAAGATTGGGAACTCGACAATGGTAAATAGTCTGGTATTAAACTTAAGTATGATTGTGTTAAATATTTTATAGATACCGATGCTTTTCAAAAGTTTAGCACTAAATATGGACTTGACTCTGAGATAGTAGCCTCCTTTTGTGAATCATTTGCTGCTCATGTTGATCTCCCTAAAGAAAAGTGGTTTGAATATCATCCACCTATTAAAGAAGAAATTAAAGAACCAGTACCAGTTAAAGAAGAAACTATACTTTATAATGTTGATCCAGTTGTTCCTTCTGCTTATATTGAGAAACCACCTTTTCCTGATAGGATAAAGGAACATGCTAAAGTTTCAACTGTGGTTAACAAAAGCTATATTAGAACAGCTAAACCTGATGAAAAAATTAAAGTAGAACCTAGTATTGCTATGGTTAAAGATCTCTTGGAAGAAGATATGGATGTGCATGTTATTTACTTCTGTGAAGAAGCTGCTAGAATTGCCAAACCTGATAAGAAAGATAAACATAGATCTGTTGTTGGCATGCCTGTCATCTCAGTTAAAATAGGAGATCATTGTTATCATGGTTTATGTGATATAGGTGCTAGTGTGAGTGCTATTCCTTACACCTTATATCAAGAAATCATGAATGACATAGCACCCGCAGAATTAGAAGAAATAGATGTTATTATTAAACTTGCTAATAGAGATACAATATCACCAATTTGGATTGTTAGAGATGTTGAAGTCTTGTGTGGGAAAATAAAATACCCTACTAATTTTCTTGTTCTTGGTTCCCCACAAGATGACCTTTGTCCCATTATATTTGGTAGACCTTTCTTGAACACCGTTAATGCTAAGATAGATTGTGAGAAACAGACTGTCGGTGTTAGTTTTCGTAATGAGTCTCATGTGTTTAATTTTTCCAAGTTTAGTATAAATCTTCATGAAAAGGAATTGCCTAGTAAGGATGAATTAATTGGTCTTGCTTCTATTGCTGTCCCACCTACTGATCCTTTAGAACAATATTTTCTAGACCATGAGAATGATTTTCATATGCATGAAAGAAATGAAATAGATAAAATTTTCTTTGAACAACGTCCTCTACTTAAACACAATTTGCCTATTGAAACTCTAGGAGGTCCTCCTCCACCTAAAGGTGATCCTGTGTTTGAATTAAAACAATTTCTAGACACTTTGAAATATGCTTATCTTGATGAAAAGAAGATATATCTTGTTATTATTAGTGCTAACCTTTCAGAACATGAAGAAGAAAGATTATTGAAAGTTCTAAGGAACTACCGATCTGCTATTGTATATACTCTTGATGATTTAAAGGGAATTAGTCCCACTCTATGTCAACACAAATTTAATATGGAACCTGATGCTAAACCCGTTGTTGATCAACAACATCAGTTAAATCCAAAGATGAAAGAAGTGGTAAGAACGGAAATATTAAAACTTCTGGAAGCAGGTATAATCTATCCCATAGCTGAGAGTAGATGGGTAAGTCCTGTTCATTGTGTTCCTAAGAAAGGAGGTATAACTGTTGTTCCTAATGATAAGAATGCACTTATTCCACAAAGAATTGTTACATGCTATAGAATGGTAATTGATTATAGAAAATTAAGCAAAGCAACTAGAAAAGATCATTACCCTTTGCCTTTTATTGATCAAATGCTTTAAAGATTATCTAAGCACACACACTTTTGCTTCCTTGATGGATATTTTGTCTTTTCACAAATATCTGTTTTTCAACCTGATCAATAAAATACCACTTTTACTTGTCCCTTTGGAACTTATGCTTATAGATGTATGCCCTTTGGTTTATGTAATGCACCTGCTACCTTTCAAAGATGTATGACTGCTATATTCTCTGACTTTTGTGAAAATATTATTTTTGAGGTTTTCATGGATGACTTTTATGTTTATGGGAAGTCTTTTGATGATTGTTTAAGCAATCTTGATCGAGTTTTGCAGAGATGTGAAAAAACAAATCTTGTCTTGAATTGGGAGAAGTGCCACTTTATGGTTAATGAAGGCATTGTCTTGGGTCATAAAATTTCTGAAAGAGGTATTGAAGTGGACCAAGCTAAGGTTGATGCTATTGAGAAAATGCCATGTCCTGAAGATATAAAAGGTATTCGTAGTTTCTTAGGTCATGCTGGTTTCTATAGGAGATTTATAAAAGACTTCTCAAAAATTTCTAGGCCTCTTACTAGTCTCTTGCAGAAGGATATTCCCTTTGTTTTTTATGATGATTTTTTAGAAGCCTTTGAAACACTTAAGAAAGCTTTAATTTCTGCACCTATTGTTCAACCACCTGATTGGAACTTGCCTTTTGAAATTATGTGTGATGCTAGTGATTATGCTGTTGGTGCTGTTCTAGGACAAAAAATTGATAAGAAATTGAATGTTATTCATTATGCTAGTAAAACTCTAGATAGTGCTCAAAGAAATTATGCTACTACTGAAAAAGAATTCTTAGCAGTGGTGTTTTCTTGTGATAAATTTAGACCTTATATTGTTGATTGCAAAGTAACTGTTCACACAGACCATGCTGCTATTAAATATCTTATGGAAAAGAAAGATGCTAAACCTAGACTTATTCGATGGGTTCTCTTGTTACAAGAATTTGATTTACATAACATTGATAGAAAAGGAACTGAGAACCTAGTAGCTGATAATTTATCTAGGCTTGAAAATGTGCTTGATGACCCACTACCTATTGATGATAGTTTTCCTGATGAGCAGTTAGCTGCAATAAATGTTTCTCATGGTACTCCTTGGTATGCTGATTATGCTAAATATTTACCACCTAGCTTTACATACCAACAAAAGAAAAAAATTCTACTATCATTTAAGACATTACTTTTGGGATGACCCACATCTTTATAAAGAAGGAGTAGATGGTATTATTAGACGTTGTGTACTGCTACCTCTTGAGCACTGCGTTGGTTTTCCCTTGAAGAGGAAAGGGTGATGCAGTGAAGTAGCGTAAGTATTTCCCTAAGTTTTTGAGAACCAAGGTATCAATCCAGTAGGAGACTACACGCAAGTCCCTAGTACCTACACAAACAAATAAGAACCTTGCAACCAACGCAATAAAGGGGTTGTCAATCCCTTCACGGTCACTTACGAGAGTGAGATCTGATAGAGATAATAATAATAAGATAAATATTTTTGGTATTTTTATGATATAGATTGAAGTAAAGATTGCAAAGTAAAATAGATTGGAAACTTATATGATAAAAGATAGACCCGGGGGCCATAGGTTTCACTAGTGGCTTCTCTCAAGATAGCATAAGTATTACGGTGGGTGAACAAATTACTGTCGAGCAATTGATAGAAAAGTGCATCATTATGAGAATATCTAGGCATGATCATGTATATAGGCATCACGTCCGCGACAAGTAGACCGAAACAATTCTGCATCTACAACTATTACTCCACACATCGACAGCTATCCAGCAAGCATCTAGAGTATTAAGTTCATAAGAACAGAGTAATGCATTAGGCAAGATGACATGATGTAGAGGGATAAACTCAAGAAATATGATATAAACCCCATCTTTTTATCCTCGATGGAAACAATACAATACGTGCCTTCACGCCCCTGCTGTCACTGGGAAAGGACACCGCAAGATTGAACCCAAAGCTAAGCACCTCTCCCATTGCAAGAAAGATCAATCTAGTAGGCCAAACCAAACTGATAATTCGAGGAGACTTGCAAAGATAACCAATCATACATAAAAGATTTCAGAGAAGAATCAAATATTGTTCATAGATAAACTTGATCATAAACCCACAATTCATCGGATCTCGACAAACACACCGCAAAAAGAGTTACATCAAATAGATCCCCAAGAAGATCGAGGAGAACATTGTATTTAGATCCAAAGAGAGAGAAGAAGCCATCTAGCTAATAACTATGGACCCAAAGGTCTGTGGTAAACTACTCACACATCATCGGAGAGGGTATGGTGTTGATGTAGAAGCCCTCCATGATTGATTCCCCCTCCGGTGGAGCTCCGGAAAAGTCCCCAAGATGGGATCTCTTGGGTACAGAAGGTTGCGGCGGTGGAAATAGGGTTTCATGGTGCTCCCGGGTGTTTTTGGGGTATATGGATATATATAGGAGGAAGAAGTAGGTCAGTGGAGCTGCGAGGGGCCCATGAGGGTGGGGGTGTGCCCAGGGGGCAGGCGTGCCTCCCTGCCTCGTGGCCGCCTAGTTTCTTTATTGACGTCTACTCCAAGTCCTCTGGATCATGTTTGTTCCAAAAATAACTCTCCCGAAGGTTTCATTCCATTTGGATACTGTTTGATATCTTTTTCTGCGAAACACTAGAATAGGCAAAAAAACAGCAATTTGCACTAGGCCTTGGGTTAGTAGGTTAGTCCCAAAAATTATATAGAAGTGTATAAATAAGCCCATTAACATCCAAAATAGATAATATAATAGCATGGAACAATCAAAAATTATAGATACGTTGGAGACGTATCAAGCATCCCCAAGCTTAATTCCCGCTCGTCCTCGAGTAGGCAAATGATAAAAACAGAATTTTTGATGTGGAATGCTACCTAGCTTAATTCCCAATGTAATTTTCTTTATTGTGGCAGGAATGTTCAGATCCGAAAGATTCAAGATAAAAGTTTAATATTGACATAAAAATAATAATACTTCAAGCATACTAACAAAGCAATTATGTCTTCTCAAAATAACATGGCCAAAGAAAGTTACCCCTACAAAATCATATAGTCTGGCTATGCTCTATCTTCACCACACAAAATATTTAAATCATGCACAACCCTGATGACAAACTAAGCAATTGTTTCATACTTTTGATGTTCTCAAACTTTTTCAATCTTCACGCAATATATGAGCGTGAGCCATGGACATAGCACTATATGTATAACTAGTACAAATGCTCGTGCGTTGCACCGGGCAAAAAAGCATATAGAGGTCTCTTTGTTGATAAATCAAGACATATTCGCATGCATTGAAACATTTTATAATCCAGACTATGCCAGTTCAAAATTGACACCATGGGTGCCCAAAACTGTAGAGTAGAAAACCAGCATGATATGCACGTCTACCATCATGTACATCTGAATATAGCTCGTGTTGTGATGCTTTGCTAACAGGATAAAAAAATAGTGCAGCTCACTGTTACATATCACTAACCATAAATGACATAGAGCAAGAATCTTGTTCATATTAACAGTGTTCATAAAATTGAATTTATATGTACTAATTTGTGGTCACTATAAGAGATGACTACACACCAGAAGAAAACAAAAAAGTATATGTAACTAAACCATATCAGATTGACTACTATTTGTATGGTTCATCCATCCAATGTATGCCTGAGGTGTAACAAAAAAATTTGAATATAGTATATGCTCCAGTTTTCACCACTGGAACACCATATAGGGATCACATTCATATGGTTTGAGGTGCAGGATTCTAGATATTGAATGCAAGCATCATGCCAAATATCAACCAGAGAATCATGTGTTCCAATGCAACAGTACTACTATAGTTTATCCTATTGGTTCTAGTAGTTTATCATATATAGTTCTCACAAAACTAACTTGATAACTATGCACATAATTTTCGATACTGTTGGCATGCAGGCAAAAAGAATCAAATATTCAGTTCTAGGTGCAAAAAGAATCAAATATTCAGTTCTAGGTGCAGATAAGTGTGATGTATTTTAGCCACCATGACAAAGCAAAGAGTTATTTGTTAAAATTGACTTACATATCAATATGTTGAGTGAGCGCTGCACCAAAGAGCACATATAATTAGTATAATACTGGAAGCTTTGCCTAAAAAGAAGGTTAACCTCTACTATCAGTTAGCTCTGCTGCACCAGAGAATTACAAACATGGACATGATGAAATAAGGAACCATATAGGCGTATTACAAGCATGAGTGTGAAGCAAACATATCTTAGTTGTGGGCTCTAACCACTGAAAGGAACATGATAAGAGTATTTGAAAGAGATTAAATACTTGAAGCATCTATTTTTTGAACCTTGACATTTTAATTCTCAGCACAACCTCCAAACCTGTTGTTGCAACATAAGATTTGTCTATGATCCCAGCTATAACAATTCTCTGTTCTGACACAAAATCTGCAGCAAAACAACAACAATCAGTTGTGAGTAAGATGAGAGAGACATGTGATCTGCCAAGGGAATATGGGGTGAGAGAAGTACTAACGGAGTGGTAGGGAGATGAACTTCAGGCAGATGGTTTCTAGGAGAACTGCCGTAGGTGTGGATTCCTGAAGAAAAACAAATGGTCCATAACAATTCATGTGCAGTTGTGCAGTGATTCAGTGCTAGGAGATTAACTACCTGTAGATGAATCCACCATGAAGCTGGGATTTGGTAGAGGAGAGATGGGGCAGCAAAGTAGATGGAAGCAGGAAGGACATTAGTGGAAAATATATCAAGTTAGTGGAACCATAGTGTTACACCATGTTGTTCTACAACATAAACAGCAACAAATTATCCAAAGGTTGAGTAAAAATGGTACAATGTTCAATATAAAAATCCAAAGAAGCTATTGCACCGAAAGTAAACATTTTAAGGTAGAATACTAAGCATAAACTGCAGGGTTAAGGTAGCATTATTTTTGGACACTGCATCTTATGGATACTGCAAATTACTTCCAAAAGTATCTCTGATCTAAATTGATACACAGAGAAAGAGAAAAATATACCAACCGCCTATATAAGCTGGGACAGAACAAACTCGTCCATATCATGAAGTCCAGTAACTGCAATCATCCAAAGCAAAGTAAGAAACAGAAGTACCATAAACACATGTAAGATGGTTATCGGCCACTTGTCTAGCAATGCAAGCTTACTATCAGGGGCGCCATCATAGACAATCAAGTCCGCTTTACATCCATCAAAATGCATGATACTGACGCCAAGGCTGCATCGTTTTCCTTTCGGAGCAGATCATGGTCCGGGACATCATCCGCAACCACAAAGTCTCCATGAGCTTTGGAAACGTTGGCTAGTTCATGATCTAGCCCATTGTTTGTCCTTCCGACAGCCCTGATGTGATATTTACTCAACGCAGATTTAATATCAACAATTATTGGGTAGGACAATGTTTTGCTTACGAATCAGCCCCTAGCTCCTTTCCCCACTGCATAGTAGATCTCCACCACAAGGGAGCCTCAGAATACGTTATTCAGTCAAACCAGAATAGCGCTGGCTTCGGCCTCCTCGACAATTATGCATGCGCCCAGCTGCCTATCGGCAAGCAACTTTTGCATTATCTCTGGTATTCCATGCACATAGTTAGTGTGATTATAGCATTGTAGGCAACAAAAAGGAATCCATATGTAATCTGAATCTTCACTGAACTTTTTAGGTTTGACCGTATAGGAGCTCGATCACACAAAATTCGACAGCTCAAACTTTTACCCTTACCTGTCCACATCATCCATGGCATATCCTTCACATACTTGGCTTCACATTGAGACGGTTCACCACCTTCATCTCACACGACTTGTCACACTGCATATCCATGAACCAATCCAGTTAATGTTCGACGACTGAAAAAAAATTCAAAGTAAATCGATGGATGCATGAATAAATGGATTGATGTATTGCAATGGGAGAAAAAATTCACACACACACACCACCAAGCTCTAGGACCTTTGCCTCCGACATGGCAATCAAGCATACTCGGCGCCCATGGCAATGGGTCCCATGATGATCTTGCCCCCCTGCGGCCCAACCGGCGACGTCGTCGGCAAGTCAAGGCAGCGGTGGAGCAGGCGCGACACGGCTGCCACGAGCTGCTTGGTCGCCTTTCCTCAAATTCAACACAACAACAAAAGGAACTTGGCTAGAGATTGCAATTGAACACTTAGCTGCAGTAGAGATGACTAAAACTTTCAAGAATACAAATTTGGTTGTGCATTACAGTGGGAAATACAGTGTATATAACGGCGAAAACGGGCAAGGAAAAAGAATAGGAAATGATTATATTTGTTTTTATTCCTGACAACATCCTTTTGCCCTGCATCACGTATTGTAATGATGTCACAAGCATTCTCTTGACGACAACGATTCACATGTGCTGGAGACCTGCAGAGGATGGAGAAAAGATGGGCAAAAGAGGAAGGCTTGTATCTATCAAGCATAAATATTTACTGAATAAAATCGAGCTAATCTGTACCAACTTGGGCAGGATTGTCGAATAGCTTCCTCTTATATAGCATATACATCAGAAAATCCAGCACACCAAATATATACATATGTTTAGCAATGACACAGAAATCAGATTGTTTCAAAGATAGTGAGGATCGACAGAGGGTCTTGAAGAATTATGACAATGTAAACCGTAATAGGTTACAACCTCCATCACACATCTAATTTTATCAAATTGACAAGGAAAGTTATAGGAATTGTGGCCTAAAAATTGGTTCCATCTAAATCTTGGTATATTCTTGTTTGAGATCGTTTATAGAATCAATAAAATGTAAGGACATTAGGGAGATCAAGGATCAAAGATCAATTAAGAAAATCATGGATGGGGGAATCATACTTACCTTGTTAAGAATGACACCGATGGAATTAGTGAAGGGATGTGTGGTACGCAGGCCAATGGATCTGTGCGTCCTTGATATACACATCTACATACACGAAGGTTGCTGGGTTAAAACTTGAAAGGAGATTGATTCATCTATCGACCCCACATACACGAACACAATTTTGTAGATGTTGTACCTGGACCTCCTGTAGGATTTGGAGGAGGTTGTCAGCGATCCAGGCATCGAAGTCCTCCCGCGACGATGACGCTTCACGGGGAGGATGCGGAGGATCTCGGAAAGCGCGGGGCAGCCGGTGTAATCCTCCACGAGGAGGCTCCACCACTGCTGTCCGGCGGCGCGCGGCAGTCGGCGTAGCCGGTGCAGAGCGTGGCCCGGTGGGCGTGATTTGGCAGCAAGCCCGTCGGTCAGTCACCAGGGCCGCCATCGCCGGCAACTGCCTCCCTCACCTTGCGTGCACCCCTTCTCCTTCTCCTTTCTTCCTCTGTCTCCTCTCTCCCTCAGGCCCTTGTCTCTCCTTCTCTGGATGAGCAGGACGCCGCTGGCACCGGAACAAGCCGCCGCACCACCCGCCAGATCGATCGATGCCGCGCATGCATCTGCCCGTCTTCCTCGAGCCGCCACCGCGCCTCGCGTCGCCCGCCGGCCTCCTGCCGGTTCCCGCGGGTAAGGAATCTATATCAGGTTGGGAGAGGGGAGGGATCGGGGAGGATGGTGGTGGTCGCCTCCGGTGCGAGGCGTGGTCGAGCGGCGGGGTGGCCTGCGCCGGTGCCAATCGAGGCGAAGCGGTGGGGGCGATGCACACATGTTCGGGACCTTTTTTCTATTGCGAATCATTATTTCACTTAGGGACGTGAGTGCGTGTTGAATACCTAAAACAACAAGGACTATTTCGCAAAAATGTTGTGACGGTGAACCCGGAGACTCAATCCGTGCTTTATTATTATTAGGGAGAGATAGAATGGTGGTTGTGGAGAAGACAGAAGGGAGAAGATAACCTCACATCAACTAGGCGTATCAACGGGCTATGAAGATGCCCATCAATATATATCAATGTGAGTGAGTAGGGATTGCCATGCAACGGATGCACTAGAGCTATAAGTGTATGAAAGCTCACCAAAAGAAACTAAGTGGGTGTGCATCCAACTTGCTTGCTCACGAAGACGTAGGGCATTTTGAGGAAGACCATCATTGGAATATACAAGCCAAGTTCTATAATGTAAAATTCCCACTAGTATACGAAAGTGAAAACATAGGAGACTCTCTATCATGAAGATCACGGTGCTACTTTGAAGCACAAGAAAGAATCAAGTGTGGTAAAAGGATAGTAACATTGTCCCTTCTATGTTTTTCTCTCATTTTTTATTTGGGCCTTTTCTCTTTTTTTAATGGCCTCCTTTTTCTCTTTTTTTATTATTATTTTTCATCCAGAGTCTCATTCCGACTTGTGGGGGCAATCATAGTCTCCATCATCCTTTCCTCACTTGGGACAATGCTCTAATAATGATAATCATCACACTTCTATTTACTTACAACTCAAGAATTACAACTCAATACTTAGAATAAAATATGACTCTATATGAATGCCTCCGGCGGTGTATCGGGATGTGCAATAATTCATGAGTGACATGTATGAAAGAATTATGAACGGTGGCTTTGCCACAAATACGATGTCAACTACATGATCATGCAAAGCAATATGACAATGATGTAGCGTGTCATAACAAATGGAATGGTGGTAAGTTGCATGGCAATATATCTCAGAATGGCTATGGAAATGCCTTAATAGGTAGGTATGGTGGTTCTTTTTAGGAAGGTATATGGTGGGTTTATGATACCCGCGAAAGTTGCGCGGTACTAGAGAGGCTAGCAATGGTGGAAGGGTGAGAGTGCGTATAATCCATGGACTCAACATTAGTCATAAAGAACTCATATACTTATTGCAAAAATCTATTAGTTATCAAAACAAAGTACTACACGCATGCTCCTAGGGGGATAGATTGGTAGGAAAAGACCATCGCTCGTCCCTGACCGCCACTCATAAGGAAGACAATCAATAAATAAATCATGCTCCGACTTCATCACAGAACGATTCACCATACGTGCATGCTACGGGAATCACAAACTTTAGAACAATTATTTCTCAAATTCACAACTACTCAACTAGCACAACTATAATATCACCATCCTCATATCACAAAACAATCATCAAGTACCAAACTTCTCATAGTATCCAATGCACTTTTTATGATAGTTTTTATTATACCAATCTTGGATGCCTATCATATTACGACTACTTTTATAACCAAAGCAAATTACCATGATGTTCTAAAGGGCTCTCAAAATAATACAAGTGAAGCATGAGAGATCAATAATTTCTATAAAATAAAACCGCCACCGTTCTCTAAAAGATATAAGTGAAGCACTAGAGCAAAATTATCTAGCTCAAAAGATATAAGTGAAGCACATAGAGTATTATAATAAATTGCAATTCATGTGTGTCTATCCCAATAGGTGTGTACATCAAGGATGATTGTGGTAAAGTAAAAAGAAAAGACTCAAATCATACAAGACGCGCCAAGCAAAACACATGTCATGTGGTGAATAAAAATATAGCCTCAAGTAAAGTTGCCAATGGAAGAAGACGAAAGAGGGGATGCCTTCCGGGGCATCCCCAAGAATAGTCTTTTGGTTGTACTAGAATTGTAACTTGGGGTGCCTTGGGCATCTCCAAGCTTAGGCTCTTGCCACTCCTTATTTCAAAAGCCATCAAATCTTTACCCAAAACTTGAAAACTTCACAACACAAAACTCATAAGAAAATCTCATGAGCTCCGTTAGTATAAGAAAACAAACCACTACTTAAGGTACTGTAATGAACTCATTATTTATTTATATTGGTGTTAAACCTACTGTATTCCAACTTCTCTATGGTTCATACCCTCCGATACTAGGCATAGATGCATCAAAATAAGCAAACAACACACGAAAAACAGAATAGTCTGTAGTAATCTGTAGGTTTCGAATACTTCTGTAACCCCAAAAATTCTGAAATAAATATGTGGACGTGAGGAATATGTCTATTAATCATCTGCAAAAATAATGAACCTAATCGCACTGTCCAGTAAACAATGGCAGCAATTCTCGTGAGCACTAAAGTTTCTGTTTTTTACAGCAAGATCGCTAAAACCTCCCCCAAGTCTTCCCAAAGGTTCTAGTTGGCACAAACATTAATTAAAAGCATAAAACCACATCTAAACAGAGTCTAGATGAATTATTTATTGAATAACAGCAAGGAAAAATATTGGGTTGTCTCCCAACAAGCGCTTTTCTTTAAAGCCTTTTAGCTAGGCATTGATAATTTCAATGATGCTCACATGCAAGACAAGAATTGAAGCACAAAGAGAGCATCATAAAACACATGAAAAACACATCTAAGTCTAACATACTTCCTATTCATAGGCATCTTATAGGAAAACAAATTATCATAGCAGGCAAAAACTAGCATATGCAAGGAAGAGGAAAGAAACAATAGCAATCTCAACATAACGAGAGGTAATTTATCAACATGAGAATCTCTACAACCATATTTCCCTCTCTCATAATAATTACATGTGGGATCATAATCAAATTCAACAATATAACTATCATATAAAGTATTCTCAACATGATCGACATGCATGCAAAGTTGACACTCTTCCAAAATAGTGGGATTAACATTAACTAAAGTCATGATCTCTCCAAACCCACTTTTATCGAAAATTGCATAAGATTGAACATTCTCCAAATACGTGGGATCTAAAGATGACACTCTTCCAAACCCACTTCCAATATTGCAAACATTATTAGCAATATCATATTCATCATGGGGCTTAAATAAATTTTCAAGATCATAAGAAGCACTATCACCCCAATCATGATCATTGCAACAAGTAGGGGACATAGCAAAACTAGCATCCCCAAGCTTAGGGTTTTGCATATTATTAGCACAATTTACATCAATAAAATTTATAATAAAATCATTGCAATCATGCTTTTTATTCAAAGATCTATCGTGAATCGCTTCATAAAGTAATTCAACACACTTTTCAGATTCACGAATTTCAAGCAAAACCTCATAAAGATATTCTAGTGCACTCACCTCACTAGTAATAGGTTCATCATAATTGGATCTCTTAAAGACATCAGCAAGTGGATGAGGATGCATAAACTTTTAGTAAGCTAAGATGCAAGCAAAAAGAAGGTACATGGTAACACAAGCAAACAAAAGATCAAACGGAAGAAGGGCGAATAAAACAGCAAAGGTGAAGTGGGGGAGAGGAAAATGAGAGGTGAATGACAATTAATGTAATGCGAGGGATAAGAGTCTGTGATGGGTACTTGGTATGTCTTGACTTGTGCGTAGATCTCCCCAGCAACGGTGCCAGAAATCCTTCTTGCTACCTCTTGAGCACTGCGTTGGTTTTCCCTTGAAGAGGAAATTGTGATGCAGCAAAGTAGCGTAAGTATTTCCCTCGGTTTTTCAGAACCAAGGTATCAATCCAGTAGGAGACTACACGCAAGTCCCTCGTACCTAAACAAACAAATAAGAACCTCACAACCAACGCGGTAAAGGGGTTCTCAATCCCTTCACGGTCACTTACGAGAGTGAGATCAGATAGAGATAATAATTATAAGATATTTTTTTGTATTTTTATGATATAGATTGAAAGTAAAGATTGCAAAGTAAAATAGATTGGAAACTTACATAATAAAAGATAGACCCGGGGGCCATAGGTTTCACTAGTAGCTTCTCTCAAGATAGCATAAGTATTACTGTGGGTGAACAAATTACTGTCGAGCAATTGATAGAAAAGTGCATAATTATGAGATTATCTAGGCATGATCATGTACATAGGCTTCACGTCCGCGATAAGTAGACCGAAACGATTCTGCATCTACTACAAGTACTCCACACATCGACCGCTATCCAGCATGCATCTAGAGTATTAAGTTCATAAGAACAGAGTAACGTATTAGGCAAGATGACATGATGTAGAGGTATAAACTCAAGCAATATGATATAAACCCCATCATTTTATCCTCGATGGCAATGCTACGTCTTGAGCTTGCGTTGGTTTTCCCCGAAGGGGAAGGGATGATGCAGCAGAGTAGCATAAGTATTTCCCTCAGTTTTTGAGAACCAAGGTATCAATCCAGTAGGAGGCCACACTCAAGTCCCTCGTACCTACACAAAGCGATAGGTACTCGCAACCAACGCGATTAGGGGTTGTCAATCCCTTCACGGTCACTTACGAGAGTGAGATCTGATAGATATAATATTTTTGGTATTTTTGGTATAAAGGTGCAAAGTAAAAAGTAAAAGCACGGTAAAATAGCAAAGCAATATTAAAGTGATGGAGATTGATATGATGAGAATAGACCCGGGGGCCATAGGTTTCACTAGTGGCTTCTCTCAAGAGCATAAGTATTCTACGGTGGGTGAACAAATTACTGTTGAGCAATTGACAGAATTGAGCATAGTTATGAGAATATCTAGGCATGATCATGTATATAGACATCACGTCCATGACAAGTAGATCGAAACGATTTTGCATCTACTACTATTACTCCACTCATCGACCGCTATCCAGCATGCATCTAGAGTATTAAGTTAAAAATAGAGTAACACCTTAAGCAACATGACATGATGTAGAGAGATAAATTCATGCAATATGAAATAAACCCCATCTTGTTATCCTCGATGGCAACGATGCAATATGTGCCTTGCTGCCCCTTCTGTCACTGGGTAAGGACACCGCAAGATCGAACCCAAAGCTAAGCACTTCTCCCATGGCAAGAACTACCAATCTAGTTGGCCAAACCAAATGGATAATTCTAAGAGACTTGTAAAGATAACCAATCATACATAAAAGAATTTAGAGAAGATTCAAATATTATTCATAGATAGACTTGATCATAAACCCACAATTCATCGGTCTCAACAAACACACCGCAAAAAGAAGATTACATCGAATAGATCTCCACGAGAGAGGGGGAGAACTTTGTATTTAGATTCAAAGAGAGAGAAGAAGCCATCTAGCTACTAACTATGGACCCGAAGGTCTGAGGTAAACTACTCACACTTCATCGGAGGGGCTAGGATGATGTAGAAGTCCTCCGTGATGACGGCCCTCTTCCGGTGGAGCTCCGGAACAGGCCCCAAGATGGGATCTTGTGGATACAGAAAGTTGTGGCGGTGGAATTAGGTTTTTGGCTCCTGTTCTGATCGCTTGGGGGTACATGTGTATATATAGAAGGAAGAAGTACGCCAGAGGAGCAACGAGGGGCCCACGAGGCACGGGGGCGCGCCCTAGGGGGGGCGCCCTCCACCCTCATGACCACCTCTTTTGTTCCTTGGAGCAAGGTCCAAGTCTCCTGGATCACATTCGGTGAGAAAATCACGTTCCCGAAGATTTTATTCCGTTTGGACTCCGTTTGATATTCCGTTTCTTCGAAACACTGAAATAGGAAAAAAAACAGCAATTCTGGGCTGGGCCTCCGGTTAATAGGTTAGTCCCAAAAATAATATAAAAGTGGAAAATAAAGCCCAATATATTCCAAAACAGTAGATAATATAGCATGGAGCAATCAAAAATTATGGATACGTTGGAGACGTATCAGGCATCCCCAAGCTTAATTCCTGCTCGTCCTTGAGTAGGTAAATGATAAAAAGAGAATTTTTTATGCGGAGTGCTACTTGGCATAATTTCAATGCAAATCTTCTTAATTGTGCTATGAATATTCAGATTAGAAAGATTCAAGACAAAAGTTTATATTGACATAAAAATAATAATACTTCAAGCATACTAACAAAGCAATTATGTCTTCTCAAAATAACATGGCCAAAGAAAGTTATCCCTACAAAATAATATAGTCTAGCTATGCTCCATCTTCACCACACAAAGTATTTAAATCATGCACAACCCCGATGACAAGCCAAGCAATTGTTTCATACTCTAAATTTTTCAGAACTTTTTCAATCTTCATGCAATACATGAGCGTGAGCCATGGATATAGCACTATAGGTGGAATAGAATGGTGGTTGTGGAGAAAACAAAAAGGAGGGGAAGATAGTCTCACATCAACTAGGCGTATCAACGGGCTATGGAGATGCCCATCAATAGATATCAATGTGAGTGAGTAGAGATTGCCATGCAACGGATGCACTAGAGCTATAAATGTATGAAAGCTCAAAAAGAAACTAAGTCGGTGTGCATCCAACTTGCTTGCTCACGAAGACCTAGGGCAATTTTGTGGAAGCCCATCATTGGAATATACAAGCCAAGTTCTATAATGTAAAATTCCCACTAGTATATGAAAGTGACAACATATGAGACTCTCTATATGAAGAACATGGTGCTACTTTGAAGCACAATATATGAGACTTGCTATATCATGGTGCTACTTTGAAGCACAAGTGTGGAAAAAGGATAGTAGCATTGCCCCTTTTTATTTATTTCCGTTTTTTGGGCCTTCTTTTTTTATTTGGCCATTATTTTTTTTATTGGGACAATGCTCTATTGAATGATGATCATCACACTTTTATTTATTTACAACTCAATGATTACAACTCGATTCTAAAACAAAGTATGACTCGATATGGATGCCTCCGGCGGTGTACCGGGATATGCAATGAATCAAGAGTGACAAGTATGAAGAAATTATGAACGGTGGCTTTGCCACCAATACTATGTCAACTACATGATCATGCTAAGCAATATGACAATGATGAATGTGTCATGATGAACTAGATGGTGGAAAGTTGCATGGCAATATATCTCGGAATGGCTATGGAAATGCCATAATAGGTAGGTATGGTGGCTGTTTTGAGGAAGGTATATGGTAGGTGTATGATACCGGCAAAAGGTGCGCGGTATTAGAGAGGCTAGCAAAGGTGGAAGGGTGAGAGTGTGCGTAATCCATGGACTTAACATTAGTCATAAAGAACTCAGATACTTATTGCAAAAATCTAGAAGTTATCAAAGCAAAGTATTACGCGCATGCTCCTAGGGGGATAGATTGGTAGGAAAAGACCATCGCTCGTCCCCGACCGCCACTCATAAGGAAGACAATAAATAAATAAATCATGCTCCGACTTCATCACATAACAGTTCACCACACGTGCATGCTACGGGAATCACAAACTTTAACACAAGTATTCTTTAAATTCACAACTACTCAACTAGCATGACTTTAATATTATCACCTCCATATCTCAAAACAATTATCATGCTTCAATATTTTCTTAGTATTCAACACACTCAAAAGAAAGTTTCACAAATCTTGAATACCAAGCATATTGTTATTAAGCAAATTACCATGCTATTTAAGACTCTCAAAATAATGTAAACGAAGCATGAGAGATCAATAGTTTCTTTAAAACAAATCCACCACCGTGCTCTAAAAGATCTAAGTGAAGCACATAGAGCAAAATTATAACGCTCAAAAGATATAAGTGAAGCACATAGAGCAAAATTATCTAGCTCAAAAGATATAAGTGAAGCACATAGAGCAAAACTACTTAGCTCAAAAGATATAAGTGAAGCACATAGAGCAAAACTACTTAGCTCAAAAGATATAAGTGAAGCACATAGAGTATTCTATCAAATTTTAATCCATGTATGGCTCTCAAAAGGTGTGTAAAACAAGGATAATTGTGGCATACTAAGACACAAAGACACAAATAATACAAGACGCTCCAAGCAAAACACATATCATGTTGGTGAATAAAAATATAGCTCCAAGTAAATTACCGATGGAAGTGGACGAAAGAGGGGATGCCTTCCGGGGCATCCCCAAGCTTTGACTTCTTGGTGTCCTTGGATTATCTTGGGGGTGACATGGTAATCCCCAAGCTTAGGCTCTTGCCACTCCTTGTTCCATGATCCATCAAAAGAATTCACCCAAAACTTGAAAACTTCACAACACAAAACTCAAAATAGAAAACTCGTGAGCTCCGTTAGCGAAAGAAAACAAAATACCACTTCAAGGTACTGTAATGAACTCATTACTTATTTATATTGGTGTTAAACCTACTATATTCCAACTTCTATATGGATTTACTAGCCATAGATTCATCAAAATAAGCAAACAACACACGAAAAACAGAATCTGTCAAAAACAGAACAGTCTGTAGTAATCTGTAGCTAGCGCAATATCTGGAACCCCAAAAATTCTAAAATAAATTTCTGGACGTGAGGAATTTATCTATTAATCATCTTCAAAAATAATTAACTAAATATCACTCTTCAAATAAAAATTACAGCAGTTCTCGTGAGTGCTGAAGTTTCTGCTTTTTACAGCAAGTTCAACAAGACTTTCCCCAAGTCTTCACAACGGTTCTACTTGGCAAAAACACTAATTAAACACAAAAAACACAACAAAATAGAGGATAAATAATTTATTTATTACTAAGCAGGAGCAAAAATCAAGGAATAAAAATAAAATTGGGTTGCCTCCGAACAAGCGCTATCGTTTAACGCCCCTAGCTAGGCATAAAAGCGAGGATCGATCTAGGTATTGCCATCTTGATTCTTAATTATTTTAGTGATGTTATGCTCGAATCCGGGAGGTTCCTTATGTTTCCCTTCATATTTAGAGATCTTGAGATCTAAAGAATCCAACCGCTTATTGCAAAGAGTAATTAACATATTCATGCGGTGAAGATTTCCGCTAACTCTCTTAAGAGGTTCAAGAGATTTTTGTAAAATCTTAGTTACTTCGCAAATTTTCTCAAAAACTTGCATTTCCTCTTGGGTATGATGGGGACCCTTTTTGTTGAGGTAAAGTTCCTACTATACCTTCCATAATTTCATGCGCGATACTGGGATCAATTTCAATAAAATTGCCTTTGGCAACACAATCCAAAAGTTGTCTATGAGATATATTGAGCCCAACATAAAAATTGTGAAGCAAAATTCTGAAATTTACTTCTAGGGTGCATTTACGATAAGATTCCATTATTCTAAACCAAGCATCCTTTAAGTTTTCTCCTTGCTTTTGTTTGAAGTGAAGGACTTCAACTTGGGAGACATAGGAGCAGAAAGAGGACTAGTCATGGCGACAAGCAAACAAAAAGGCAAGCGGGCAAAAGAGGCAAATAGAGAGGGAGGATAGAGAGAGAGAGGGCGAATAAAACGGCAAGGGTGAGTTGGGGGGAGAGGAAAACAAGAGGCAAATGACAAATAATATAATGCGATAAATAGGGATTGTGATGGGTACTTGGTATGTTGACTTTTTGCGTAGACTCCCCGGCAACGGCGCCAGAAATCCTTCTTGCTACGTCTTGAGCTTGCGTTGGTTTTCCCCGAAGAGGAAGGGATGATGCAGCAGAGTAGCGTAAGTATTTCCCTCAGTTTTTTAGAACCAAGGTATCAATCCAGTAGGAGGCCACGCTCAAGTCCCTTGTACCTGCACAAAGTGATAGCTACTCGCAACCAACGCGATTAGGGGTTGTCAATCCCTTCGCAGTCACTTACGAGAGTGAGATCTGATAGATATAATATTTTTGGTATTTTTGGTATAAATATGCAAAGTAAAAAGTAAAATCAAAGTAAAAAAGCAAAGCAAGATTAAAGTGATGGAGATTGATATGATGAGAATAGACCCGGGGGCCATAGGTTTCACTAGTGGCTTCTCTCAAGAGCATAAGTATTCTACGGTGGGTGAACAAATTACTGTTGAGCAATTGACAGAATTGAGCATAGTTATGAGAATATCTAGGCATGATCATGTATATAGGCATCACGTCCATGACAAGTAGATCGAAACGATTCTGCATCTACTACAATTACTCCACTCATTGACCGCTATCCAGCATGCATCTAGAGTATTAAGTTAAAAACAGAGTAACGCCTTAAGCAAGATGACATGATGTAGAGAGATAAATTCATGCAATATGAAATAAACCCCATCTTGTTATCCTTGATGGCAACAATACAATACGTGCCTTGCTGCCCCTTCTGTCACTGGGTAAGGACACCGCAAGATCGTACCCAAAGCTAAGCACTTCTCCCATGGCAAGAACTACCAATCTAGTTGGCCAGACCAAACGGATAATTTGAAGAGACTTGCAAAGATAACCAATCATACATAAAAGAATTCAGAGAAGATTCAAATATTATTCATAGATAGACTTGATCATAAACCCACAATTCATCGGTCTCAACAAACACACCGCAAAAAGAAGATTACATCGAATAGATCTCCACAAGAGAGGGGGAGAACTTCGTATTGTGATTCAAAGAGAGATAAGAAGCCATCTAGCTATTAACTATGGACCCGAAGGTCTGAGGTAAACTACTCACACTTCATCGGAGGGGCTAGAATGATGTAGAAGCCCTCCGTGATGACGGCCCTCTTCCGGCGGAGCTCCGGAACAGGCCCCAAGATGGGATCTCGTGGATACAGGAAGTTGCGGCGGTGGAATTAGGTTTTTGGCTCCTGTTCTGATCGTTTGGGGGTACGTGTGTATATATAGGAGGAAGAAGTACGCCGGAGGAGCAATGAGGGGCCCACGAGGCAGGGGTCGCGCCCTAGAGGGGAGGGCCCACCCTCGTGACCGCCTCTTTTGTTCCTTGGAGCAGGGTCCAAGTCTCCTGGATCACGTTCGGTGAGAAAATCACGTTCCCGAAGATTTAATTCCGTTTGAACTCCCTTTGATATTCTGTTTCTTCGAAACACTGAAATAGGCAAAAAAAACAGCAATTCCGGGATGGGCCTCCAGTTAATAGGTTAGTCCCAAAATAATATAAAAGTGGAAAATAAAGCCCAATATAGTCCAAAACAGTAGATAATATAGCATGGAGCAATCAAAAATTATAGATACGTTGGAGACGTATTAGGCAACAATACAATGTGTGCCTTGCTTCCCCTGCTGTCACTGCTAAAGGACACCGCAAGATTGAACCCAAAGCTAAGAACTTCTCCCATTGCAAGAAATATTAATCTAGTAGGCCAAACCAAACTAATAATTCGAAGAGACTTGCAAAGATAACCAATCATACATAAAAGATTTCAGAGTAGAATCAAATATTGTTCATAGATAAACTTGATCATAAACCCACAATTCATCGGATCTCGACAAACACACCGCAAAAAGAGTTACATTAAATAGATCTCCAAGAAGATCGAGGAGAACATTGTATTGAGATCCAAAGAGAGAGAAGAAGCCATCTAGCTAATAACTATGGACCCGAAGGTCTGTGGTAAACTACTCACACATCATCGGAGAGGCTATGTCGTTGATGTAGAAGCCCTCCGTGATGGATTCCCCCTCCGGCGGAGCTCCGGAAAAGGCCCCAAGATGGGATCTCTTGGGTACAAAAGGTTGCGGCGGTGGAGATAGGGTTTCGTGGTGCTCCTAGATGTTTTCGGGGTATATATATATATATATATATATATATATATATATATATATATATATATATATATATATATATATATATATATATATATATATATATATATATAGGAGGAAGAAGTAGGTCGGTGGAGCTGCGAGGGGCCCACAAGGGTGGGGGACACGCCCAGGGGGGCAGGCATGCCTCCCTGCCTCGTGGCCGCCTCGTTTGTTTCTAGACATCTACTCCAAGTCCTCTGGATCATGTTTGTTCCAAAAATAATTGTCCCGAAGGTTTCATTTCGTTCGATATTCATTTTTTGCGAAACACTGAAATAGGCAAAAAAACAAGAATTTGCACTGGGCATTGGGTTAGTAGGTTAGTCCCAAAAATTATATAAAAATGTATAAATAAGCCCAGTAACATCCAAAATAGATAATATAATAGCATGGAACAATCAAAAATTATAGATACGTCGGAGACATATCATGTACCTGAGCATGAACAGGGACAAATCCTACAGAAATGTCACTTTGAAGCTTATGGAGGGCATCATACTGGAGATAGAACTGCTCATAAGGTATTTCTATCTAGATTTTATTGGCCTACTCTCTTTAAGGATGCCCGTAAGTTCGTATTATCTTGTGATGAATGTCAAAGAATTGGTAATATCAGTAAGCGTCAAGAAATGCCTATGAATTATTCACTTGCTGTTGAACCATTTGATGTTTGGGGATTTGATTACATGGGACCTTTTCGTTCCTCTAATGGGTATACACATATTTTGTTTGATGTTCATTATTTCACTAAATGGGTAGAAGCTATTCCAACCAGTAGTGCTGATCACAACACCTCTATTAAAATGCTTAAGGAAGTTATTTTCCCAAGGTTTGGAGTGCCTAGATATTTAATGACTGATGGTGGTTCACACTTTATTCATGGTGCTCTTCGTAAGATGCTTGCCAAGTATGATGTTAATCATAGAATTGCATCACCCTATCATCCTCAGTCTAGTGGTCAAGTTGAACTTAGCAAGAGAAATAAAATTAATTTTAGAAAAGACTGTTAATAGGTCCAGGAAGAATTGGTCTAAGAAATTAGATGATGCACTTTGGGCTTATAGAACAGCATATAAAAACCCTATGGGTATGTCTCCTTGTTAAATGGTTTATGGAAAAGCATGTCATTTGCCTCTTGAGTTAGAACATAAGCATATTGGGCAATCAAAGAACTCAGTTATGATTTCAAACTTGCTGGTGAAAAGAGGTTATTTGATATTAGCTCTCTAGATGAATGGAGAACCCAAGCTTATGAAAATGCAAAATTATTCAAAGAAAATGTAAAAACATGGCATGAAAAAATAATTCAAAAGCGTGAGTTTGAAGTCGGAGAATATGTTCTTTTGTACAACTCTCGTTTCAGATTCTTTGCAGGAAAACTCCTCTCAAAATGGGAAGGCCCATACATCATCGAAGTGGTTTACCGGTCTGGAGCCATTAAAATAATTAATTCCGAAGGTACTAACCCGAAGGTTGTCAATGGGCAACGAATAAAGCATTATATCTCAGGTATGCCTATTAATGTTGAAAGTAATATTATCCGAACTTTGACACCGGAAGAACACATAAAAGAGTCTTTCTGGAACACTCTAGAATCGTGAAAATAAGGAGGTACGTGATACGGTAAGTAAACGGACTACGAAAAATCCGCAAAAATAATTTTTATCCATTTTGGAATATTAATAAAGAAACTTCCAGGAAGCGTCCCCTGGTGGGCACAAGACACCAGCCTGGCGCACCCAGGTGGGTTGTGCCCACCCAGGACACCTTCCGTACTCCATTTTTCTACCATATAATTGTCCTCCAAGATAAAAAAAATCTATATATACTTCCCAAACCTATTGATCACCGTATCACGAAGAAATCCTCTGTTCTCTTTTCTTGTTGTTTTCTGTCAGATATGTCGGGCCAGGCATCATGTCTTCTTCTTCCTCCAACAACGTAGAAGAGGATGCTTGGTTGATGAATATCGAGCTGCAGAGAGAAGATCCCATCGAAGCCGTCGGAGGAGAAGAGAGGAAGGAGGTTACCGTAGATCAGCCTCCGGTCTTTGAACAAGTGCTGCCAGCTAAAGAGGAGGAGGAAGATATCCTTAAACCTTACCTTACTCATCTTACTCCTGCTGAGATTGAAGCCTTTCACATCATTGAGATAGTTCACATACAAAATAAGTATCTCACTCGTGAAAAAATTCTGCATCAAGAGCACATCACCCATCTCCAGAGCGTTATCTCTCGATTGGAAAATCTCTTGATCCTTAAGGATAGAATTGCTTCATCACCACCATCATTGTCGGCGTCCTGGGAACGGGGGTCCCCAGACTTACTTGCCTGCGGCCCATGACGTTGCTCCACCAGCGGCCCTGTACGGCCCATCTTCATCAGCGAACACTCAAGACCTTCACAAGGGGCCAAGCCTCGCGAGGCAGACAACGCAAGACCCCTCGGGGGCGGCCTCACCAGGCTGGCTCGCGAGGGGTGGAGAGATCAAGGCGAGGGGCACCTCGTGAGGTCCCTGTGACGTAAGCCATGACGACCAAGGCCAGTCGGGTGCCAGCGCACGCAATGTACTCATTTCCTCTTTGGTGCTAAAGAGGCAAGCGCAGGCGAGGAGTCCCGAGGCATCAGGCAAAGATTTCCATATCGGTGCAACAAGACCAAGACCGGCAGGACGGCAGGACGAAGGTCACCGTGGAGCCCAGGATGGCGTCACCACTAGAGCCTTTGGCAGGCGAAGACCACCTTCTGTCAGGATAACTTGTACTAGTTGTCCCCCTTTAAATTTGGCCGTTGTGGGATCCCTTCATGCCTACATTTGGGAAGAGGACCAGGGTATCTATAAATAGGACTAGCCACCACCGTAGCCGAGGATCGGCTCATCTTGGATTGGATCCACTCCACCAAGGCCATCACACCAGCTCATCAAGCTCAAGGACACCTCTCCTCAGGAGGCTGTTCTCCCCTTGTACTTGTTCATCCTCAGCCCAAGAGGCAATCCACCACACCACACTGGAGTAGGGTATTACACCACAATGGTGGCCCGAACCAGTATAAACCCTGTGTCCTTTGTTTGTGAGTCCGACGTGCAGAGCTTTGAGATCGTGGTGAGAGTGTCAGCTGGGGGAAAGATCTTCGTGCGCACCCAAGAGTACAAACCTCAAGGGTTTTGCCGGAACCCAAAATCCGACATTTTGCGCGCCAGGTAGGGGGTGCACCGAATCTCCGCCTCTCCGCTTGCTTTGTCCAGCTCCATGGCAAACGCCATCCCTCTAGTTAGGCTGGCAGGCGCCTGCGGATGCGTCATGGGCGTTCGGGCCATCACCCACACCTTGCAGCAGGTGCGGTGGCCGCGGAAGTTCAAGCCAGAGATGCCGCCCCGCTACGACAGCGTGGCAGATCCGGCGGCCTTCCTGCAGGCGTATGAGGAGGTTGTCCTCGAAGCCGGGGGCGACGACCAGGTCATGACCAACTGGTTCCCCCTGGCCCTGGCCGGCGTGACACGAGCCAGGCTGCTCAGCCTGCCAGGATCTTCGGTGGCCTCTAGGGAAGAGCTGTGCGGTCGCTTTGTCGCGCGCTTTGCTGCACAGGCGCCTCTCGCCGTAGCAGCCCTCCTCTGCGGCTCGCAAGCACCGCCCTTGGACCATCACACCAAGTCGTTCTTTTGCCAGATTGGCGCCGCCTCCGTGCGGAAAGGAGCCCCCTCCCCCCCCCGGGTTGGGCGGCGCCCAAGGCTAACCTCACCTTCGACTCGGGGGATCACCCCATCACCACCGTTGGCTCGGGCATGGTCCCAATGCTTTGCACGCCCACCATCTGCACGTAGCTGTCACCAAGACCTTCATCGACGATGGCGCCGGTCTCAACGTGCTATCTGTGGAGGCTTTTAGCCTTCTTCACGTACCACTCAAACGGCTCCGCCCCAGCGAGCCCTTCTCAGGGGTCGGCGGCGGCTCCACCAGCCCCTTGGGGCAGATCCGCCTTCCTGTGACCTTCAGCACCCGCGAAAACTACCGCACCGAGTTCATCGACTTTGACATCGCCCGCATCGGCCTCCCATACAACGCCATCCTCAGATACCCTGCTCTGGCTCAGTTTATGGCGGTGACCCATCCGGCCTACAACCTCATGAAGATTCCCGGGAGCAAGGACGTCCTCACCATAGTTGGAGACACCAAGGAGGCTCTGGTGGCGCTCAAGTGTGCCCTCAAAACCGCCGCGGCAGTACGACCGACCGACGAAGCCACCCCGGGGGTTAAGGAGGCCGCGCCAGCAAAGAAGAAGCAGTTGTTCACCCAAGATCGGGCCGAAACCAAGCAGGTGCCAGTCGAGGAAGATGGGTCCTCAGGAGCCACCTTCACCATAGGCGCCAACCTCGACCCGGATCAAGAGGAGGCATTGGTGAGGTTCTTGCGCACGAACAAGGATGTATTTGCCTGGGAACCCAGGCAGCTAGTAGGGGTCCCCAGAGGGGTGATCGAGCATCACTTGAGGGTGTGCCCGAATGTGCGCCCTGTGAAGCAGAAGGCACGGTGATAGTCCACAGAGAACCAGTCCTTCATCGTCCAAGAAACCCGCAAGCTGGAGGCAGCAGGTGTCATTCGCAAGGTTCAGTACCCCGAGTGGCTGGCGAACCCCGTCGTCGTAGCAAAGAAAGGAGGGAAGGAGCGCATGTGTGTTGACTTCACCAACCTTAACAAGGCCTGTCCCCAAGACCCGTTCCCGCTTCCGCGCATCGACTAGATTGTCGACTCCACCGCCGAATGCGACCTATTGTGTTTCTTGGACGTGTTTTCAGGCTATCACCAGATCAAGATGGCGGTGGAGGATGTGGAGAAGACGGCCTTCCTGACCCTGTGTGGGGTGTACTGCTACACTTGCATGTCGTTCGGGCTGCGTAACGCAGGCACGACCTTCCAATGGCTGATGCACATCGCCCTGGGTCAGCAGCTCGGGAGGAATGCTGAGGCCTACATCGACGACATTGTGGTAAAGTCTTGGGAGGCAAGAACTTTGATTCAAGACCTGGAGGAGACCTTCGTAAGCCAGCGCCAGGTAGACCTGCGGCTCAACCCAGAAAAGTGCGTGTTCGGTGTCCTCTCTGGCAAGCTGCTGGGCTTCCTCATGTCCCACATGGAGATCGAGGCTAACCCGGAGAAGGTCAAGGCGATAGAAGACATGATCCCAACACAAACTCTCAAGGAGATGCAGAAGCTTGCAGGCTGCGCAACCTCGCTGGGGTTGACCAAGCATTTCAAGACCTCAAGAGATACCTGACTGGCCCTCCGGTGATGGTGGCGCCTCGCCCTCTCGAGCCCCTGGTGCTTTACCTTGCCGCCACTCCCTACTTCGTTAGTGCAACTCTAGTGGCGGTTCAGGAAGAGCGCCAGGCCCAGGGTCTGCTGCGCCATGCCGCGCCCCCAGCCGGGGCGATACATGACCTAGAGGGCACCGCAAAGGTTGCAGCAACGTCAACGAGTGACCAGGCCCAGCAAGGCAGCGTTCGCGGGCTAGTAGAGGCCCCAGTAGGCGACCAGGCTCTTGGGGTCCCGTCACCTCAGGAGACGCCCCAAGTGGTGGCAGGCACAGGCTCCGTCGATGCTCCCACCCTCGTCGAGCACCCAGTGTACTTCGTTAGCACGATACTGCGGGATGTAAGGGCACGGTACCCCATGTCTTAGAAGCTCTTGCTCACGCTCTTGGTGGCCTCGCGTAAACTGTGGCACTACTTCCAAGGTCACCCAATCAAGGTCGTCTCGGCCTACCCGCTGGAGAGGGTACTCAGGAGCCCCAACGCTGCTGGAAGAGTCGCTGAATGGAACATCGAGTTGCAAGCATTCCAGCTGGAGTTCAGCACAACTAGGGTCATCAAGGGGGCCGCGCTCGCCGACTTTGTGGCAGAATGGACTGATGCCCCGAGTTTTGAAGCAGGCGAGGACCGCTCCCTCTCGCCAGGAAGTGAAGCACCAGATGGCTGGGTCATGTATTTCGATGGCGCGTTCGCACGCCAGGGCGCGGGAGCTGGAGCAGTGCTCATCTCGCCCACTTGGGACAAGCTCTACTACGCCGTGCAGCTCTGCTTCCAGCAAGGCGAGAAGGTCTCCAACAACATCGCGCAATACGAAGGCCTCATCGCTGGCCTCAAGGCCGCGGTGGCCCTGGGGGTGAAGCACCTCACCATCAGGGGCGACTCGCAGTTCGTCGTCAACTTCTCCAACAACGTATACGAGCCGAAGGACGAGCACATGGAGGCATACCTCGCGGAGGTACGCAAAATGGAAAAGCATTTCTTGGGTCTAGAGTTGCAGCACATGCCCCGTGGCACCAACAAGGAGGCCGACAACATCGCCAAAAGGGCATCCAAGCGACAACACCAAGAGCTTGGCGTCTTTGAGGAGCGGCTCTTCAAGCCGTCGGCAGCACCTTCGCTTTCGGAGTCGGCGCCGCCTTGGGAGGAGCTCCCCCAACTACCTGCCTCGGGAGCCCCGGTCTGCCGCCCGACCTCGGGAGCACGTCTACTCCTGGCGCTTGAGCCTCAAGAGGGGTGCTGGACCAAGGAGTTCAAGGAATACCTGATGCAAGGGACGCTGCCAGAGAAAGAGGAGGACGAGGAGCACGTGGCCCGACAGGCTACGGCATACTGCATCCCGGACGGTGAGTTATACAGGAAGCGGACAAATGATGTTTCCTTGCGATGCATCTCCAGGGAATAGGGGAATGATTTGTTGGCTGACATACACGGCGGAGAATGCGAGCACCACTCGTCGTCACGAACCCTCATCGGCAATGCGTTTCGCAACGGGTTCTACTGGCCTACGGCGCTCAACGACGGAACCAAGCTGGTGAAGTCCTGTGAGGCCCGCCAATTCCACGCCAAGCAGATCCATCAGCTAGCTCAGGGCCTCCGGACCATCCCGCTTTCGTGGCCGTTCGCAGTCTGGGGGCTGGATATCTTAGGCCTATTCCCTTGAGCGCCTGGGGGCTATCTCTACCTCTACGTCACCATCGAAAAGTTCATCAAATGGGCGGAGGTAGAAGCTGTCTGCACCATCCTAGTCGGATCTGCGGTCAAGTTCATCAAGGGTCTCATGAGCCAGTACAGGGTCCCTAATCGCATCATCACCGACAACGGCTCGCAGTTCACTAGCAATCTCTTCAAGACATATTGTGCTAACCTTGGAATGCAGATCTGCTACGCTTCAGTGGCACACCCCATGAGCAATGGTCAAGCCGAACATGCCAACGCAGAGGTCCTCAGAGGCCTCAAGACCAGGACCTTCAAGAAGAAGCTCGAGGCCTGCGGCAGGTGCTGGAACGAAGAGCTCCAGTCTATGCTATGGTCCATCTGCACCACCGCCACCAAGCCAATAGGCGAGACCCCATTCTTCCTCGTCTACGGAGCAGAAGCGGTTCTCCCTCACGAGGTCAAGCATCGCTCCGTGCAGGTCCTGGCGTTTGATGAGACGCAACAGGACGCCATGTAGGGGATGGACCTTGTGCTGGGGGAGGAACACCACCGCAAAGCCACGCTCCGAGCGGCAAGATACTAGCAGGCGCTATGGTGGTATCACTGCCGCAGCGTCCGCTCTAGGACGCTCGAGGTGGGCGACCTCGTCCTAAGGCGGGTGCTCTCTAGGCAAGGGCTGCATAAGCTTTCTCCCATGTGGGAGGGCCCGTTTAGGGTCGCCCGCGTCTCGAGGCCTGGCGCCGTGTGCCTGGAGACGCGAGATGGGGTCCCCATCTAGAACGCCTGGAACATCCAGCACCTCCGGAAGTTCTACCCATGAAGCAAGGCCCAACGCCTGTGAAGCAAGGCCTCGTGCCTGTGAAGGTCTCCACTCGTGACACTCTCACATAATAATGAGTGGGGCTGTACACGCCCCGGAGTCTCAGGATTGCCGCCCTCGGGCCTCGGGGGCTCCCTCCCATGTGCTAGTGGCAGCACTTAGCTCCGTGCTGGTGAGAAGACTAGACTAGGTGCCGGACGCGGCTTTTCATTTGCTTTCCGTAGTTGGCCTGCCCCTCTTTAATGAAAGTTCGCATTCTGGTGTTTCTTGTTGTCTTGGTTCGATCGCCTTTTTCCTCTGTTTTGCCCTCTGTTCTTTGTTTTGGCCCGTACTCTCCCTCACATGCCTTGTGAGGGGGCTGGACAGGTGCACGCGTGAGCGTTTTTCTTGTTCTTCGTGAGGCACCCTCTCTCGAGCTCGCAAGCTGGCGCTCCCCCCTTAATCCGTGCCCCTCAGGTACCGCGATGCGGAGCTCTGGATCATGGCTGGCTGCGCCTACAACCTAGGCTTGGAAGAATAAGAGGTTCTTAACAAATTTTTGCAGTTCCTCGACGCCTCCCAAGCCAATGGCAAGGAGGTCTCACCAGGTACTAGGAGAGGCGGGCCTCACGAGGCAGAAACTACTCCAGGCACATCAAGCTAAGTTATCTCTACACACCTACATAAAACGCTGATACTGCAACACGACACGGGAATGATAAACATAACATAGCGACTTGGAAATCACGGTTCGTTGCACACCCCTGCAGGGCCCCATACTTGTTTGTTTTTAATGCAGGAAGAAAGGAAAGAACAAAATGAAAGCAGCGCGCGCCCCCGCAGCGGTTCACGAGGGTGGGCCCTTGGTACCCCACTGAACTCAACCAGACCCCTCCTCGCGCTTCAGAGGGGCGCAGTGATGAGATGATCCGCTACCACCTTCGAAGCGGTCACGGCGGCGTGGCGGCTGGTCATAGCCGCCGCTACTAGAGCTGTCGCCGGAGGAAGAGCCACCGTAGCTGGACGAGCCGCAGCCAGCGCCAAGGACGAGTCCGCCTTCATCCTCGTCACGACCTTCGCCAAGGCCGAACACCTCGCCGCCATCGTTGTCCTCGGGGCAACATCCGACACGGCGACCGTCTTCCCCGAATACCCACACATAGAGGGTCGCGTCGTCGTCGTACTTGAAGTGGAGGGTATACCGCCTACCCAGGCCGCGCGCGTGAGCAAACGTCAGCCAGCCGCGGGCTAGGGTTGCGTTGCCTGCAACAGAGACTTCCACCACGACCCATGAAGCCTTGCTGCAGCAGCCGTCCGCCTGCAGCCAGAGACCGCCTGGACCTGCCATTGGTAGTTCATCGGCGAAGAACCGCGGGAGCTGAAGCCAGGTGACGGCCGGATTCCCAGACCACACGACGAACTCCGGCAGCACCTCCGCCAAGTGGAAGCGCGGCCGGGGAGGCCGCGCAACCATGGCGCGCCTCACTTCATCGACGGGACTGCCATGACCTGGGCGACTCCCACCGCACGAGGTGCCGTCGCGACCGCTAGGGGCCACGGTGGGGGTGCGGCGTGCTTACATGGGGGACCACGCCCCTCTTGGGTGGAGGCGAGCCGGGCCCCTCCTGGCGGGCCTTTCTCTTCTCTGCGGCCGAGAACCTCTTCACCGGCGCCATAGGTGTCGCTGCTAGTAGCGAAGCAAGGGAGAAGAAGCAGGAGGAGCAAAGGAAGAGATGGGTAACGGGGGCTCCGCCCCCTTCCCATTTATAGCCAGGAGGAGGCCAACCACCGGCCACCATGATCTAAGGTAATAATGACCTTTTTCTGCATGCTACAGGGACTCGTCAAGTCGGGCAGTTGCCGAGGCAGCGTGGCGAAGCGGAGACGCCCACGTCCCATCAATTGCCACACATCAACCGAGGCCGCAGGCTGTTGGGGCCCGTGGCGCTCTGCTCTAGCCCCTTGGCTTCACCTCGAAGCCAAGTCGGAGCATGCCTTGGGCCCGGGGGCTACTGTCGGCGTCCTAGGAACAGGGGTCCCCAGACCTGCCTACCTGCGACCCATGACGTAGCTCCACCAACGGCCCTGTATGACCCATCTTCATCAGCGAACACTCAAGACCGTCATGAGGCGGACGACGCAAGACCTCCTCGGGGGCGGCCTCACCAAGCTGTCTCACAAGGGGCGGAGAGATCAAGGTGAGGGGCACCTCGCGAGGTCCCTGTGATGTAAGCCATGACGACCAAGGCCAGGCGGGTGCCAGCATGCATAGTGTACTCGTTTCCTCTTTGGTCTAAAGAGGCAAGTGCAGGCGAGGAGTCCCAAGGGATCAGGCAAAGGTTTCCATATCAGTGCAACAAGACCAAGACCAGCAGGACGGCAGGATAGAGATCACCGTGGAGCCCAGGACAGCGTCACCACCAGAGCCTTTGGCAGGCGAAGACCACCTTTTGTCAGAATAACTTGTACTAGTTGTCCCCCTTCAAATTTGGCCATTGTGGGATCCCTTCCCGCCTACATTTGGGAAGAGGACCAGGGCCTCTATAAATAGGACTAGCCACCACCGTAGTCGAGGATCGACTCATCTTGGATTGGATCCACTCCACCAAGGCCTTCTCACCAGCTCATCGAGCTCAAGGACACCTCTCCTCAGGAGGTTGTTCTTCCCTTGTACTTGTTCATCCTCAGCCCAAGAGGCAATCCACCACACCACACTGGAGTAGGTATTACACCACAACGGTGGCCCGAACCAGTATAAACCATGTGTCCTTTGTTCTGCGAGTTCAATGTGCTGAGCTTTGAGATCATGGTGAGAGCGTGAGCTGGGGGAGAGATCTTCGTGCGCACCCCAAAGTTCGAACTTCAAGGGTTTTTTCCAGAACCCGAAATCCTACAATCATCATCTTCACCACCAAAGGAGAATTGAGTATTGGGTATGGGCACTCCCATTGGCTTCCGCCAAGCTTGGGGGAGGTGCCCCGGTATCGTATCATCCCACTATCTTTTTGCTTTTACTTATTTTAGTTTGATCCTTTTGCTTTAGATGAATAAAAGTTTAGTTCAATCCTTTCTTCTTTGAGAGTTTGCTTAGTGATCTATCCTTGTAACCATGTGCAAGTTATATAATAAAGTTTAGTATGAGTTTTGCTTTCTTTACTTTCATGTTGCAAATAAAAGAAAAGAAACAAGAAGGGAAACAAAAAAAACAAAGGAAATAAATAAAGAAAAGATTATGTACTAATCCTATGGTAGGTGATGGCACCACATAAGGAAAAGTATAAGTAGAAAATTTTATTAGAGGTTGACAAACATAGAATTAGTCAATGATGCAACTCATGAAAGAATTAATAAGGGAGGATAAGATTCACATATAAATATACTATTCTAGAAATCTTTTGTGATTGTGATCCCTCGTCAAAATATTATATGCCAAAATTGTTGATGTTGGACAAGGAATACAACTTAATGATTTATGTTTGTTCATATTCACATAGAAGTCATATTGTCATAGATCCTTCAACATGTGGTGCTTGCCCCCTATCTTTGCTAGCCAAAAATTCCGCACTAAGTAGAGATACTACTTGTGCATCCAAAAACCCTTAAACCCAAATCTTATTTTCATGTGTCCACCATACCTACCTAGGGATTGAGCAAGATCCCTCAAGTAAGTTGTCATTGGTGCAAAAAGGCAATAAAATTGCTTGTAAATGTGTGAGATCATTTAGTGTAAGAGAAAATTGAGCATTGCACAAACTTGTGATAGTGAAGAATGAAAGCGGCAGACTGCATAATAAAGGTCGCTATCACAAGGGGAAATGCAACGTGACGTTCTTTTGCACTAAGGGGTTGAGCATACAAACAAATAAGCGCATGCAACCTCTGCTTCCCTCTGCGAGGGGCCTATCTTTTACTTTTATGTATTTACTTTTATGCAAAGAGTCAAAGTTTTCCCTCTATTCCTTTTTATTTTTATCCTTTGGCAAGCATCGTGTGGTGAGAAAGATCTAGGCACATATGTCGAGTTGAATATGGATCGCATGAGTTATTATTGTTGACATCACCCTTGAGGTGAGTATGTTGGGAGGCAAAACCATAATGCCCTATCTTTCTATGTGTCCGGTTGAAACTTTTGCTCATGGGTACGAGGTGAGTGTAAGCAATCATAGAAGACTATATGATGGTTGAGTATGTGGACTTGCCTAAAGGCTCCGACACCTGACCCTTCCTGAAAATAGGATGAATTGTAATTGCAAAGTTGACTGAGAACATAGTTTGTTAGTTTCTAATAGATTTTTTGCTTTATACTTTGATTGTGTGATGAACTATTACTTATTCATGAGAAGTATATGATAAAAGTTCTATGATAAAAGTCCTAGGTTTAATTTTGTTGCTGTTATAATAATCAACATGATGCTTCTATGTCCATATTTTGTTTTTATCGACACCTCTCTATCAAAGCATGTGGACATGTTTTCGATTTCGGTTTTCGCTTGAGGACAAGCGAAGTCTAAGCTTGGGGGAGTTGATACGCCCATTTTGCATCATGTTTTGTTATTGTTATTTATAATGTTGTTATCCATAATAATGCTTTTTGGAGTAATTCTAATGCCTTTTCTCTCATAATTTGTAAGGTACACACCAAGAGGGAGAATCCCGGCAGCTGGAAATCTGGACCTGGAAAAACTACGTCAGGCCACCTATTCTGCACAACTCCAAACAAGATGAAACTTCACGGAGATTTTTTATGGAATATATAAGATTTATTGGTGCCAATAAGTACCAGAGGGGCCCACCAGGGAGCCCAGGCGCGTCCTAGTTTGTTGTGCTCCCCTCAGCCCACCTCCGGTGCCCATCTTTTGGTATGCAAGTCATTTTGACCTTGAAAAAATAAAGAGAGGACTTTCGGGATGAAGCGCTGCCTCCTCGAAGCGGAACTTGGGCAGGAGCACTTTTGCCATCCGGCGAAGCGATTCCGTCGAGGGAACTTCCCTCCCGGAGGGGGAAATCATCGTCCTCATCATCACCAAAAACTCTCCCATCTTGGGGAGGGAAATCTCCATTAGCGTCTTCAAAAGCACCATCTCCTCTCAAACCCTAGTTCATCTCTTGTGTTCAATCTTGTTACCAGAACTATAGATTGGTACTTGTGGGTGACTAGTAGTGTTGATTACATCTTGTAGTTGACTATATGGTTTATTTGGTGGAAGATTATATGTTCAGAACCATTATGCTATTTAATACTCCTCTGATCTTGAGCATGTTTATCATTTGTGACTAGTTACTTTTGTTCTTGAGGTCACAGGAGAAATCATGTTGCAAGTAATCATGTGAATTTGATATGTGTTTGATATTTCGATGGTATGTATGTTGTGATTCCGTTAGTGGTGTCATGTGAATGTCGACTATATGACACTTCACCATATTTGGGCCTTAGGGAATGCATTGTGGAGTAGGAATTAGATGATGTGTTGCGAGAGTGACAGAAGCTTAAACCCCAGTTTATGCGCTATTCCGTAAGAGACCGATTGGATCCAAAACTTTAATGCTATGGTTAGAATTATTCTTAATACTTTTCTCATAGTTGCGGATGCTTGCGGGAGGGCTAATCATAAGTAGGAGGTTTGTTCAAGTAAGAACAGCACCTAAGCACTGGTCCACCCACATATCAAATTATCAAAGTAGCGAACACAAATTAAACCAACATGATGAAAGTGACTAGATGAAACCCCGTGTACCCTCAAGAACGCTTTGCTTATCATAAGAGACCGTTTTGGCATGTCCTTTGCCTCAAAAGGATTGGGCTACCTTGCTGCACTTTTGTTACTACTATTATTACTTGCTCGTTACAAATATCTTGCTACCAAACTACTCTGCTACTTACAATTTCAGCACTTGCAGACATTACCTTACTGAAAAACTACTTGTCATTTCCTTCTGCTCCTCGTTGGGTTCGACACTCTTACTTATCAAAAAGAGCTACAATTGATCCCCAATACTTATGGGTCATCAGGGGGTTGCTGATAGTCGGTTTGCTCAATTGCGGTCCCACTTGTAAGTGAAAATGCAACACAGCATGTATTCCCCCTTGAGCGGCTTGCCAAACCAACCATATGGGGGTGCGACACATACACAACAGGCTTTTCCTTTTGAACTTTTAACTTGTAAAATTTGGTTCTGCTCCATGGCACGACCAATAGATAGAAATAATGGTTTTCCCTAGTGTAATGAGATGTTTGGTTCTGGCGTGGTTCATGCATGGAGTACGTACAAAAATTATGAAGTTGATGCGAAAGGTAAGATAATTACAAGTACAATATACTACTACATGGAATTGATGGAAAGATAAAGATACATACGGATCCATCAATGAAATCTTCATGCCGTATTGCGCCGGGTCACCAACCGACGTGTGAGGAGCAGCGGCGTTGGCGGCGAGCTCAACATGCTTCTGAATAATGCCGCCCAAGGTTGCCCTACCGTCCAAGAAGGCCAGCGTCCTATCATCCTCCTTGTGGACAATTTGCACGTAGACGTGGGTGATTATGTCGATGGTGTCTTGCTACGCCAGGCGCTGCACGGCGAGTGCAACCTTGAGGTGGACATTCTCTGGCGCGACGGCGGGCAGTCGCAGGGCCACCAGTGCGTCAAAGAGGTTGTCACCATAGAGGCCATGAGGGTGGTGGGCATCGCAGAGCCTGGGTGCATGGGCTGGATGCGTACGTCAAGGTCGTCCGTGAGCTTCTTGATGACGGTGAACTTGTCAAGGAAGCCGACGAGGACCACATCGAACAAGGAGATGAAGTTGTCCTCCAAGAGGCTTCTCACCCTGGCGGGCTCAAGCACGACCTGGAGACGTTCCTCAATGTCGGGCCGCAGACCGGCGTCGTGGACCATCTGGCATAGCCAGCTGATGCTCGCGCTCATCGCCTCCATGGGTCTAGCTTCTAGTCAACTGCTATTGCGATTGGAGTGATCACTCTTGCCCTTGGTTCAGGTGCGTAGGTGCGTAGGATTTTGTAGATTGGACTGGCGGGGAGCCTTTATATGAGAAGTGCAGACTGCGTTGCATTCAGGTGTGTGTTGGCCATCTACTCCTCAGCCCTCCCTCGGTGTCGGTGCATTATAGTCATCTCACCGAGACCAAGTTGGGGAAAAATGAGAGAACTTTGATGTTTACTGGTTTATTGGTCCCCTTTGCATTTTGCGCCAAGTTTTGACCTTTGATTTAACTAATAAAATGTTAATGCATGTAATCATTGGAAACTATGTTAAATACGAATCCAATGATACAATTTTTGGTAACATACATTATTATTATTTTAGTTAAATCTATGGTCAAAATTTGGCACAAAATACTAAGGGGAATGATAAACCAGGACAGAGGTAGGAGTAGTATTTTGTAATTAATGTCATTGCATAAAGAGAATTGAGCACTGCATGTTGTGCTAAGTAGTCTCAAGTCATTGAATGCATACGCACCCCATGTCTCCTATTGGGTGATTTCTTTTTCATGGCAAAAAACAGGGAATGAGGTGGGTAGTTAATGCACCACGCCTAAAAGTTTTGGGATTATTTGGTTTTCGTAAAGTGACTGATGCACCAGTATGGAGGGAGTACAATGGTAGTCTTTGATTGCAATTTTTTGTTGGTAGCTTACCAAACTGACCGCTCGGCGAGTACAATAGTAGTCTTATTGATGAGACTTCGGATTTGAGCCATCTACCGGAAGGTAGAGTGCATAATATCATCAGGAACTACGTTCAAAATCTGAGTAAAACAATACTCCATGTATTTATTTACAAATGGAGTAGTATATTTTTTGTGACATGCATTACTAGTCAAATACTAAATCCAGATGGACGTGGTAGTACTACTAAATCCAGACGGTGGTGCTAGACTAGTATTAGTACTACCAATGTAGTAGTACTGTACTACCCATTGGTCAAATTATTATGTGCTGCTCCTCACAGTGAAGTGACAAGACCCTGCACCGGAGATGACACCTGAGTGTAGGTGCCGTGTTTGGCATACCAAAGTCAACCTCACCGTGTGCAGTCACTATCATCATGGATGTAGAGCTAGCCTGCTTACAACTAGCCGTGTTTGACATAATTTCTCGTGCATTGCCACGACTATCTCTACTCTTATCTTATATGAGTAAGATGCCCGTGCGTTGCACCGAACACCGAGATTGGGGGTGGACAACGCCGGCAGCGGCCATCACGCCAGATTGTTTCATGTCCTTCTAGATGTGGTGGGGAAGAGATAAGGCTGATTGTGAGAGACACAAAGTTGTTTGTAAATAGGGAACAAGTGCGGGCATCTTTTTGCAAAACTACAGCAGTTTGCTTTGTATGCGTCATGCCTAGATCCGACGGCTATTGGTGAAAGATGGCAGGCACACCATCATCACCAACTCAAAGGTTTTTATATGAGTAGTATAGAGAAATAGAGAAACTCTTATAAAAAACCGAGTTGGTGATGGTGGTGTGCCTGTCATCCTACGATATAGACCGTCCGATCTATATATGACAAATAGAAAGCAAACCATGGCAATTTTGCAAAAAGATACCCGCACCCCTGTCCACATTTGCAGATAAGGCCTTCCCTCCTTCATCTTCGTCTCCCACAAGATAAACAGCTCATATAAATGCATCTTGATGTTCCGTGCAACGCATGGGCCTCTTGCTGGTAATAATAAATATTATACTCAAGTAATGGGTATATCGTTGCCGCACCTATGCACACAAACATTTATCGTAACATAGCACCTCGTGCTGGATAGTCGTACTATTACAAGTTTGAAACTGATATTACAAATGCTAGAAGTAATGTTGCACCTATGAAGAGGGAATTATTAGGAAGTTTACGTAAGAACTTTCGTTACTTTAGGTAGATGCAACATTATCGTACAAACTAAAATTCACCGCCCTAACAAGTCACTAATGGGCAAATAATTTTTTTAGTCTCTGGTGACTTGATGTTTCAAAAACAAATTCAACTTTTGTGGAGACTTTGTCATTTAGGCTCACACACTTGCGGTGATCAGCACGCCATTCATTGTTGCGCTAGAGAATGCCAAACCTCATTACCTTGAGCACACTTGCCTCCAGAACAAAGAACCTGGCCAATCTAATCTCAGATGTGCTGCCTCGATAGTCGATCAAATCAATTTATGTAAGATGGAGATCAAGGCATTCGATGAGATTGTTATAGTGCAGAACATTTTTCACTTTCGGGTCTTTTTTTACTGCAAAAGAAGAGAACATATTAGAGCAGCTGGTTGTATAAGATTATCGTGTCATCAAGAGGTGCCAATATCATTCACTCATATAATAGGGTTGGCTCTAAGGCTAGTGATATTTTTTTCCCTCTCTCTCTCTTTCTTTCTTTCTCTTTCCTCTCATTTACCTAGGAGGACGTGAAGAGCTTGGGCATTTGTTGCCTCCACTATGTGGCCGATGCCATATTTCTCAAAAGTATGCCACATAATACGCATCAATGTTAAATCAAAAGATTTTGGCACCGCTCTAGCGATGTGAGAGAGTTGGCACCGCTGTGCACACAGACCCGGCCACATGTATAAACAAATCAATCATATGAACTACACCAGCCTCTTCCTCTCCCAAACAAGTGTTTTATATTGCCTCAGTTCTCTCCCGCTCTCATGGAAGTGTTTTTCCATTGCGTGCGTTAATTGGCACCGGTGCAAAGTAGGTGATCCAGATTGGGGCAACAGGTAAGCAATGGGGGGCATCGATGCCAAATGCATCAGAAGTGAATTTGGCCCGTGTTTTGGCCTACATAGTGGAGGGTAGTCATATCCCACTTTTGTACTACTGTGGCACCCGGATAGTTAAGCTACAGTAACCCCCTGCTAATGGTGCCTTGTTATCCGATTAATGTTGCTAAACCTCACTTTGATCCAAACCTGATTCAAATTCAGATTTCAAAAAAAAAAAACTCAAACAATTAAAATTTTCGAAAGGTAAAATAAAAATATTCCATGGGTTGAAAATATTCACTAACAATTTTTCATGGAATAATAAATATTATTCAGAATGTTAAAGTGCCCCTAAGCTCTTTTTAACTGACCCATAAAGCTTTTCATGGAACTATATCAACTTAAATAAATTTACAAATTGTTCAAAATAATTTGCAACTTTTTGTACGAACTCCAAATAACACCTAATATTATTGTGCTAAGTTGCACAATTAACAAAATCCATTTGTTGGCTCAAATTAGTATAAAATAGTAGGAAATAAAAGAAAGCACAAATTAAAAGAAAAGGAATCAAAACTAAACCCTACTATGCACTTGCAGCCTGCTGCTACAGGAGCCGGCCCAGCCCAACAACGCTCATCCCCTACCTCTGTTCATCAGAGGCTGGGTACCCCTCAAAAAAATCAGAGGCTGGGTGGACACGCGCGCAGCGTCCGTGGCCACAGATGGCCACGTGCCGGCCATCCGCCGCTCCCCCCGGTGATATATAAGTCATCCCTCAACTCCCCAGCAAACCTAGACCTCTCCCTGCTCATCCGTGGCGTCGTTTTCTTCTCTGCGGCACGCATCCGAATGGCGCTCGCCATGGCCATCATCACACTCACGGCGACCGGCCTTCTCGTTGCCTGAGATCAAGTTTAGGGGCTTCCACACTGTCGACTTCTTCACCCACGTGCGTTAAAACGAGCCGGGACAGCTCGTACTCTCGCCATCGAGCTCATCTCCGTCGCGTACATTGCCGATGTTCGTCATCGTTGCCGCAGTTCCGGTCCACCTCCGGCCTCCCGACCGTGCCATTGAGCTCGTGGTGAGCTCCTCGTTCCATTGCCCCCTTTCCCCCTTCGATCCGTGTCGTTTACGCCGTTGTTCACTGTGGCCGGATCTCCGCTTTCGTGTACACATGTGCCCGCTGTTCCTTTGCTCGTTGCTTCTGCTTTGTTGCTGCCGCCGCTATACTACTGCTTACCGTAGCTGCTCTGCTGCTCACTACTGCTGCCGACCGCTGCTGCCATTGCCGCTTCTGGCTGCTGCCGCCTGCGCCCCCGCGCTCACTTGCCGCAGCCACCCGCGCCCACGCACGCCCCTACCGCGCCCCTACGCGCATGCGCCTGGCTGACTGCACGCTGGCTCGCCGGGCCACGAGCCCACGCGTGCCGCATCGCAGCCGCCGCGCTTGTTCACTGCTTGCTCGCTGCTGCTCCTGGTCATGGCCGTATTGGCCTCCGTGTCGTGCTGCCCCTGGTTTGCCCAGCGGAAGGCATGGCTTGATCCACTACCAAACGGACCGGCCATTAGACTAGGATTAGTATTATTTAATGACTAACCTAAAATAGGTATTAGCACTAACCTTAGATGCTACATAGAGTATGGCTTACGGATCCCACCACTAACTAGACAAAATAAACAATCTGTTTAAAATAATGGCCCAATGACATCTGGGCCCAAATGCCCAAATTTTACCAGTCAACCCAGTCAATGTTGACTGTTGATCCTGGTGACTCAGCACCCCACTGGCCCCACATGTTAGCCTGTGTGTGCACTGCTGTGTACACTCTACTAGGTGCATTTAGCATTTTCATTTAATATAATTTTTGAACTAATTTAATTCCAGTATATTAATAAAACTTTGAAAATTAATATAAAATAATCTGTATCTCGGATGAAAATAGTTCTTACATGAAAGTTGCTCAGAAAAATGAGACGAATTCGAATAGCAGTCCGTTCATCGGTCACACATCCCGAGCATAGCGAACATGCGACAATACCCCTCCGATTCGTTTGTCCGAAAACGTCAAACACCGGGAATACTTTCTCGGATGTTTTCCCCCTTCGCTAGTAGCACCTACTACTACGTTTGGTAACCTCTAGCACCACGTAATGCCATATTACACTTTGTGATGCTTTGATTGCTCTGTTATTTATTGTGTTCCCCCTCCGTTACTTCTTTCCGGCCGACCCCGAGACTGCCGGCGACCCCTAGTTCGACTACGGTGTTGACGACCCCTTCTTCTTGCCAGAGCAAC
>NC_041386.1:217611555-217638783 GCF_002162155.2 Triticum dicoccoides | reverse complement strand
ACAGTGTAGCATTTTACTGGTTTTGGTTAATCCTATTCTGTTGCATTGCATGTCATTGTTGCTACAGTTGTTACCCTTACCTGCAATCCTAAATGCTTAGTATAGGATGCTAGTTTATTATCAGTGGCCCTACATTCTTGTCTGCCTGCCATGCTATTCTACCGGGCCGTGATCCCTCGGGAGGTGATGTGGGCATATACCTCCATACATATTATACATGATACATGATGTGACTAAAGTCGGGTCGGCTCGTAGAGTACCCACAAGTGATTCCGATGAGGGGGCTGAAAGGATAGGTGGTTCCATCCCGGTAGTGGTGGGCCTGGGTTCCCGAAGGCCCCCGACTATTACTTTGTGGCAGAGCGATAGGGCAGGTTGAGACCACCTACGTGAGAAGTGGACCTGGCCCTAGTCGGCATCCGCGGATACTTCAATTAACAGGCTTAACGAGATCTTGGTATTTGATCTGGCCACTGGCCTATACGCACTAACCAACTATGCGGGAACAGTTATGGGCACTGACGTCGTGGTATCAGCCAAAGCCTTCTTGACGTCAGTAACTCAGCGGTGCACGCCAGATTGGACTGGAACGCCTACCCTTTTATTAGGGAGGCTAGGTCTGCTTCCGACCGCCCTCGCAACGTGCAGGTGTGCAATGGGCGATGGGCCCAGACCCCTGCGCCATAGGATTTAGACCGGCATGCTGACCTCTTTGTTGTGCCTAGGTGGGGCTGCGACGTGTTGATCTTCCGAAGCCGGGCATGACCCAGGAAAGTGTGTCCGACCAGATGGATCGAGCGTGTTGGGTTATGTGGTGCACCCCTGCAGGGAAGTTTATCTATTCGAATAGCTGCGATCCTCGGTAACAGGACGACCCGAAGTTGTACCTTGATCTGATGACAACTAGAATCGGATACTTAATAAAATACACCCTTCCAAGTGCCAGATATAACCCGGTGACCGCTCTCTCACAGGGCGACGAGGAGAGAATCGCCGGGTAGGATTATGCTATGCGATGATACTTGGTGAACTTACCATCTACTCTCTTCTACATGCTGCAAGATGGAGGCTGCCAGAAGCGTAGTCTTCGACAGGACTAGCTACCCCCTTCTTATTCTGGCATTCTGCAGTTCAGTCCACAGATACTACCCATTTCATTGATAACAATGCATATGTAGTGTAGATCCTTGCTTGCGAGTACTTTGGATGAGTACTCACGGTTGCTTTGTTCCCCCTTTCCCTCCTTTCTATACCTGGTTGTCGCAACTAGATGCTGGAGTGCAGGAGCCAGAGGATCCCGAGGATGATTCTATGTGGAGTTCGACTTCGAGGAGTAGTTAGGAGGTCCCAGGCAGGAGGCCTTGCCTTTTCGATCGTTGCTACTTTTGTGCTAGCCTTCTTAAGGCAATCTTGTTTAACTTATGTTTGTACTCGGATATTATTGCTTCGCTGACTCTTGTGAATTCGAGCTTATGTATTCGAGCCTTCGAGGCCCCTGTCTTGTAATATAAAGCTTGTATTATTTTAATTTGTGTCTAGAGTTGTGTTGTGATATCTTCCCATGAGTTCTTGATCTTGATCGTACACATTTGCGTGTACGATTAGTGTAGGGTCAAATAGGGGGCGTCACAAGTTGGAATAAGAGCCGACTGCCTATAGGAATCCTCCTTCCAAACTCCTTGGCCGAAGTCGAGTCTAGTCAATGAAAAGGTTTTACTAACATGGATATGTGCCTTATGGGCCCACGTCACCATTGGGTGGTATTAGGGTCATTTATTCCTTGACCTATACTCTGGGACTCTAATCTCTCTTCTATTTGGGTTAAATGATTTTACTAGTGTCGACCCTAGGTTCTCATAACTACTTCCACCCGAAGAGCCCCTTACTCCAGATGATTACTTGGTGCACCGAAGGATTTCGAAGATACTCTCCGATGTTCTCTGGAGACTTTGTGCCCGTTGCTTTTTCAATTCCCTACCATCGAAATATCCCTATGGATAAATACATTCACTTTTTGTTCCTACTTTTATTCCCAGTTGATCTCGTTATTACAAGATACCCCGAAAATTCTCTCTATTGATCCGAGAATATCTTGTGCCTACTGCCTTGCAGTTCTTTGCCACATGAATACCCCTGCAAATAATTCCTCGCACTTACCGAGTATCCGCCCATCCCCAGTCGTTCATATGTTTCACAAAGTCTTCGAAATACCATTCGATCTTCTGAAAATCCTCAGCAACCTATTGCTCTGGAATTTCTTGCTTGCTTTCATTATGATTAATACCATAAGTCTAGTAATCTTACTGTCATCCTTTGTCATTATCATTTTGAGTCTGTTGATTCAATATATTGGGAATGTTCGCAATCCTTAATTAGATCCTAGAATTCATCCTTTCGGTTTAGACATCATTTTAATAAACTGGATCTCGACCAATCAAATTAAATTACCATCGATTGTACCCCTAAGCCTACTCAACTTATCTATCCTTGCTCAGAGCATTTGCTCCTGATCCCTTCATTTGGAAATCATAATTCCTTTGCAATTGAGCTTTGAATTAGTCAATTGTTTCTATAATCCAATGTCCTTGCACTGTTTTCTTCCTCTGTTGTGTGTTGATGCTCACATCAGCTCTGTTATGGATCGTCAGATCCTTTGTTGAATTATCATCCGATAGTTTCCTTCGTATACAAAAACCTCGAGATGTTCTTTCCCTAATATATAATGCTGTTGGTAAATCCTATTCTCTGATTTGGCCAACCATGCTCTACTTTTGAGCTGGTGATACTTACTCTTGAAGCTTGTGGTATATGTTTCTAAGATGCCCCGATGGGTTGAACCTATAGCTTCCCTAAAATCTTATGAACCCGAAAGTTTACACAAGTCATATCATTCTAGAGTTTTACCCGATAATTTTGTGCTCTACAACTTCTTCGAAGTCGAGAAGTAAATGAAAGGTTATGCATTGAGGAAGTGGCAGTCGACCTTGAACCTTTGTGTTCATGCCCATGGACACGATGTAGATCTTATCATGGAAGCTTCTTGTAATAATAACTATTTCCTTGATATAATATCATTTGGTATTGGTGAATTGATCATTTGCAATCGTGGTTCCGACCATATGTTCTTCTTTGATCCCATTTCTCGGGCAATTTTAAGCACTTGTCTTCTGTGGATCAATACACCTGTCCAACCTTTACTTTGATCTTTCATCGAGATTACACCCTGGTATCTCAAGGTTATCACGGAACTGCATAACTTCTTATGAGTTCCCCATCAAGTACTCTCACTGATTCCAATTTTTCACGGGCTCCGAATCATTAAACACTCAAGGACACCGATAACTGAATCGAGTCCGCATCACGATTAAGAAACTATTAGCAATCTTCTTTACTTACGAGTTTGTACTCGATCAAGTCATTTCTAGCCCGATCGGCTATATCAATGTCGTGCTGATTTTAACTATGCTACCTGGTCCTTATTTCCGGGGCACCACTTTCGGCGATGAGCTAAGCTTACGTCAATCTTCCTCATCATATCATTTCGCCATGATCAGCGAGCTTAGTTTCGAGTTTGTGTCGTACCCTTGGTTCCAATAACCTTTCGCTTCACCATTCCTTTGACTTGATGTCATTGTCGATCGATTACAACTTGAAATCTCCCGACAAATGTGTCGTGATCACCATCAACATTCCGAGCTCTTCCAAGATATCTATTGAATTCTTCATGGGAAATATCATCCTTGTCCCTTGGTAAATTGTGTTGTCATCGACCACTTCCTTGCCTTCTTTGCAACGCAAACTTGTTTGTGTTGTGGCTGTACCTTGAGTTCCTGGCTATCCAGCTTGTCTTATGTCCTGCCTTGAAGTAATACCATTTTATATATCAAGAATGTTGTGAGAATTTCACCACCTCTTAAGAATTCTTGGTACAAGTGATACATCCCGCCATCTACATTCATCTCTTGGTCCCCGTGTTGTTTCCAACCGGAATACCGACGATTGAACTATGATGTGTAAAATTCAAAATTACTAGCAACCTTATTACTTGTAAGATAATGAACGATAGTTTCATTCCTTGTGTATTGGTTACTAAATCACCATTCTAAACATTGATCATGCTACCTAAGCCCATATTATGGGTGCACCTTCCAACCAATGGTTAATGGTGTATGTTTTCCTCAAGCATACACCATTATACCATTTGATCTGACAAATGTTATCTCCTTGTTCACATAATTGTGGAAATCCATCTTGTTGGAAATCTTGATGAATTGTCCCTGAGTCCATCAACTACCTCATCATCCCCTCATTGGTTTAATAATGAACTCTTGTTTCGGAACTCGCTTCCATAGTTCATTTCCTGAGAATCTTACCATATCATCTCGTTAATTTATGTTGTACCTTTTCTTCTCAGGCATCCTGAGTCTGAGGTATCCTGACACCAATCAGATCTGAATCTTGGTCAGATATGATGGTTGGAACATATTTCCAAGAGTTATAACATTGGTCTTTATATGACCCGGTAAGTTGATGTCATGCCTAGCACACTTGGCCAGAGAACCTATTGTTATAGTTTCGTTTTTAGCAAGGTTATCTGTTCTTCCATAAGGAAATTATAAGACTTATTCTACAAGTTGTTCCTGATGGATCCTTCGTGTACCCGAAGTCCAATCTTTTCTTTAAGACCATGTAAGTGCTATCTCGAAGCATGTTTGTGATACTCCGATTTTCATTAAGAAAATTTGAAGCACAATGCAAAAATTTCTTTATCGATTATCCAAACACCATTGTATGGGTAATGTCATTAAATTTCTCTCGCCTTACCTAAAGGGTTTTCTACTTTATATCATGTCACGGATATCATGCTCTACTTGTCAGTGGGAAGGATATCCCCTGAATTATGTGTTTAAACACATTTTCCTTTCCATTGTTCTGTTTAATCTGATGATCACATTTTCCTTTCCATTGTTTTGTTTAACCTTTCTTGGGATCTATATGATCTAAGCAGTAATATTCTTCTGCTTATGTAAACACCTCGGTGTACCATCCTGTCTAGTGTAACCCTGTTCCTACTGTTGATGACATTCCGGTAATCACCGATGGACGAGAACCTTGCCTATTGGCCCGCCTCGTTTCAACGAGCAGGAAAATGGTTCTCTTCGTCCTCGCCCTTGGTACCAACGATGCTGCCAACATAACTGACCGGTTATTCTCTGACATGCCTTGCTATCATGACAATGCAAGAGGTCACCGCTCCTTCTACTTTTAACCCACATGTTGGGCCCATAACCCACAGTTCCACAGGATCAAAACTTGACCCTCCTGTACACCCCCTCTTGTTCCCAAAGTTATTCCTCCCGCATGACCTCATATGCAGTTCATGAGCCACCTTCCAAGAGATCATCAATTCTGGTATCAGACACAATATTTAATTCTGTGATCCACTTTCACCTTCTGATTAGGCATCAATGATTACCTGCCTGTTCGAATCTTCTCATGATACCTTCTTACTTTGCTCTCGATATTTTCCAAAGTTTCATGTCGAGAGTTACTTCTGCCACCTACACAGATGTTAACTACCAGATAAGCAACCTTGTAGAGGTTCGTTCTTCCGAAGCTACCCCGTATCCTTTCGTAAGTTCGACAAAGACCCCAAAGAAAGGATGCCGACTTCATCACGATGATATGAAGCAAAGAAATGAATACATCAACGAGAAGAATCACCCTCTCCGATGAGAGCGACAAGAACAAGAAGACTCGTTAGAATTTCGTAACCAAATCCTTTCCCCATTATTACTCCCCCTCTTAAATCTCGGGATGAGATTTCTTGTAGTAGACGAGAATTGTGACACCCGGATAGTTAAGCTACAGTAACCCGCTACTAATGGTGCCTTGTCATCCGATTAATGTTGCTAAACCTCACTTTGATCCAAACCTCATTCAAATTCATATTCCAAAAAAACAAGTCAAACAATTAAAAATTTCGAAAGGTAAAATAAAAATATTTCATGGGTTGAAAATATTCACTAACAATTTTTCATGAAATAATAAATATTATTCGAAATGTTAAAGTGCCCCTAAGCTCTTTTTAATCGACCCATAAAGCTTTTCATGGAACTATCTTAACATAAATAAATTTACAAATTGTTCGACATAATTTGCAACTTTTTGTATGAACTCCGAATAACACCTAATATTATTGTGCTAAGTTGCACAATTAACAAAATCCATTTTTGGCTCAAATTAGTATAAAACAGTAGGAAATAAAAGAAAGCACAAATTAAAAGAAAAGGAATAAAAACTAAACCCTACTGTGCACTTGCAGCCGGCTGCTACAGGAGCCGGCCCAGCCCAACAATGCTCATCCCCTACCTCTGTTGCTGGGTGGACACGCGCGCAGCGTCCGTGGCCGTGGATGGCCGCTTGCCGCCCATCCGCCGCTCCCCCCGGCGATATATAAGTCCCCTCAGCGCCCCAGCAAACCTAGCCCTCTCCCTGCTCATCCCTCCCGCCGTTTTCTTCTCTGCGGCACGCATCCGAACGGCGCTCGCCATGGCCATCATCATAGTCACGGCGACCGGCCTTCTCGTCGCCTGAGATCAAGTTCAGGGGCTTCCACACTGTCGACTCCTTCACCCACGTGTGTTGAAACGAGCCGGGACAGCTCGTACTCTCGCCATCGAGCTCATCTCCGTCGCGTACATCGCCGATGTTCGTCGTCGTTGCCGCAGTTCCGATCCACCCGCGGCCTCCGCGACTGCGCCATCGAGCACGTGGTGAGCTCCTCGTTCCGTTTCCCCCTTTCCCCTTTCAATCCGTGTCGTTTACGCCGTTGTTCACTGTAGCCGGATCTCCGCTTTCGTGTACACATGTGCCCGCTGTTCCTTTGCTCGTTGCTTCTTCTCTGTTGTCGCCACCGCTATACTGCTGCTTACCGTAGCTGCTCTGCTGCTCACTACTGCTGCCGGCCGCTGCTGCCATTGCCGCCCGCGGCTGCTGCCGCCTGCGCCCCCGCGCTCGCTCGCCGCTGCCACCCGCGCCCACGCACGCCCCTGCCACGCCCCTACGCGCCTGCGCCTGGCTGACTGCGCGCTGGCTCGCAGGGCCACGAGCCCGCGCATGCCGCATCGCAGCCGCTGCGCATGTTCGCTACTTGCTCGCTGCTGCTCCAGGCCATGGCCGTGGTGGCCTCTATGCGGTGCTGCCCCTGGTTTGCCCAGGGGAAGGCATGGCTTGAGCCACTACCAAACGGACTGGCCATTAGACTAGGATTAGTATTACTAGTACAAATGCCCGTGCGTTGCAACGAGAAAAAAAACGCAAAACCTGCTACACATGCCATTACTCACATTTCTTATATCCATTTTTGATCAATGTAGTAATAAATTTAAATTGATTATCATTTTTCGAAGCATGAATTTTGGACATCAAGAAATCACCCTGATGTCCTTCATTTGATGGAAGAGTAGTGGTGCATGGATTAGTATGATTAAAAACTTCCATATTTTGCTCTTTCGAAAAACTATGTGATGCAACATGTGAAAAAGAAATATCAGATGTTCCTTCCCACATTAAGCATTACTCAAGACCTACACAAATTCATACCCTCTATTTCAACACACGTCCATTTGTATTGTGGCTTATTATTGCCTTTTCCGCCCATGGCTTTCGAAACGTTCCGCACGGCTAAGCTTAGCCGCTCGCTCGACCTTGTCAGAGCGTCCACGTCATCCGCCGGTCGACCACGTCGGCTATTAACCCTGCGAGCTCTTTCTCAAACCTCCTCTGCTAGTTTCGGCGGCTCCTAATGGTTGTTCCAAATAATACATAATTATAATCTAAATTATGTTGCATTTATTTTTGATTTTGAGTGCCTTTTATCAATATGGATTTAAATTAATGTTAAAGTTATTTAAAAATCCATAATAATTTATAATCAAATAATTTCTCCACCGTATAAATCTAAAATAAATATTTTAAACTTCCACTTTGAAAGATTAAACTAAAGCATTAAGTATATGCTGGTCACCTTAAATTCAACCAGAATATTGTTTTCAAAGTCAAGTAATTCTAATATTTTTAGAACAATAGTAGCTTAATTTTGAGTTAAAATAAGTAGGATATTTTTTTCAGTATTTATAAGAGAGTTCGTGTACTGCTGGCTGCTGCTGATTTACACGGTGATCACTCATGGGATCGATGTATATATCTGTAGTTAATCTAGCACACACATTTACCTTGGGTGTTTCCTCACAACACCGTACCTGGTGGAGGTAGACCTGGAGTGCGTTGAGGTAGAACATCATCGCCATCAAAGATAGATGGAGATAGATGGCAATCAGAGCAGCGGAATTACATATGCCTGGGAGAAAGACATCCATTGTAGAGTGAAATCTCCTTTTGTTTTTCTCTGATTGTAAGAAACAGTGGGGAATGCTGACAATCACACAAAAAAGAGCAAAACCATATTGCATACCTGAGTGTCTGGACGTGCCTACGAATTACAAATCAGGGTGGATGATCATGTAGGTTCTCATTCACAAATCAGCATGGTGCGAAAAGTAGAATGAGTAAAGCCTGGAAATAGGAAATATCTGACCAGCAAGGAGCAGTCATTTCCTTGCTACTGGCCTTTGCATATACATAACTGAAAGTGGGATCGGTATTACTTAAATGCTGAAAAAAATCTTCTGACAATAGCAGTCATCAAGAAAACATGAACAATTTGTGCATAACTTGGCTATTAGCCTTGGTACGAATTGATTAAAAGTGTTATTAGTAAGACAATTACATTATCAAAAACTCAAAGCTTTTACAAAATAATGGCAAAACTGCGTACACAAAAGACACTTTCATAACCAGATATACTATCTAATTGACTTGATTTCCTATGCTTCGACACCGTGGACGTAGGGATGGACTCATACGCATCTAGCCTGCAATCTGCACTTTGCGCAACGCCATTGGAAGCGACACCGGAGCAAACAGCTGTGCAACTTCTCGTCGGCTCTCTTCTTCTATGTCCCAACTCATGACAACTTGTAGAAGGAATGCTACATCCGTTTTTCCACAACCTAGAATGAAAAATCTTGGTAGCAAAGGAAAATGTCGAGGAATGAGAAAGACCACATGTCTCTGTCTAAGTAGCATAGTTAGTATTACAACAAACAAACCAGCACCAGCTGCCCTAACTGGACCTTCAAATCAAGACCTAGTTTAATCTGATCGGGCCAAACTAATCAGTCAATTCATGGAACATCTAGTCAATTTTCTATAAGGAAACATATAGTTAGATTGTCCGCTCAAGATCGAATACTGCAGTTTGAAGGGACTGTCCAATCTACATAAATCATGAACACGTTTTCTACATTTCCTGACTAAAACAACAATGTCTGACCATTGGCTTACGCATACTGCAATACAAATTGCAAACTGCTGACAAGTGTTGACATGTCGTTGGTTTTGATGACCATATAATTTTACTTTGGTGAAAAGAAAATTTCAGTCACAGTGATAGCTCCAGCCTCCAGCCAACAACCAAAAAAGTAGTCTCATTGGTTATAGACATCGAGCAGTCCAAAAAGTTGTCGGCTCCAGAGCAGTATGGAACATCATCATAATCAGATAAATCCCGAGAATACTAAAGGTCCAGATGGGATCAAGAGGAAGGGTCGTGCAGGTGGTTGGGTTTGTTTTTCTTTTCTCTCGCATGTACCGCTTCTGGTTCACTTCATATGAGGACTGCGGGTCGACGCGTGCGTTACAAAACAACAACAACAAAGCCTTTAGTCCCAAACAAGTTGGGGTAGGCTAGAGGTGAAACCCATAAGATCTCGCAACCAACTCATGGCTCTGGCACATGGATAGCAAGCTTCCACACACCCCTGTCCATAGCTAGCTCTTTGTCGATACTCCAATCCTTCAGGTCTCTCTTAACGGACTCCTCCCATGTCAAAATCGGTCGACCCCGCCCTCTCTTGACATTCTCCGCACGCTTTAGCCGTCCGCTATGCACTGGAGCTTCTGGAGGCCTGCGCTGAATATGCCCAAACCATCTCAAACGATGTTGGACAAGCTTCTCCTCAATTGGTGCTACCCCAACTCTATCTCGTATATCATCATTCCGGACTCGATCCTTCCTCGTGTGGCCACACATCCATCTCAACATACGCATCTCCGCCACACCTAACTGTTGAACATGTCGCCTTTTAGTCGGCCAACACTCCGCGCCATACAACATTGCGGGTCGAACCGCCGTCCTGTAGAACTTGCCTTTTAGCTTTTGTGGCACTCTCTTGTCACAGAGAATGCCAGAAGCTTGGCGCCACTTCATCCATCCGGCTTTGATTCGATGGTTCACATCTTCATCAATACCCCCATCCTCCTGCAACATTGACCCCAAATACCGAAAGGTGTCCTTCCGAGATACAACATTGCGGGTCGACGCGTGCGTTGCGGCGGGAAAACACAACGGCCAAGGTGTGAGAACAAATATGATAAAGACAGAAGTACCCTCAGGAATTCTTGAGCCGAATCTTCGCAAGCCTATCTTTCAACATGGCATTGTCTAGAGATTTGGGTCTAGGGTTCGTCCAGAGTGAGGTTATATGTGGATTTGGGCTGGGTTTCAGGGATGCCGACTCGGATATAATTTACCATTTTGTGGAGGACATGTTCCTAAAAGAAGTCTGATATTTCTTGAGTCGAAACAGATAATTCTCAAATATTTCAGATATCATTAACATACATGTGATTGCAGGAACAGGGTGGGATTTTTTAACCAAAATCAAGCTTGCTCAAATCCCTGTTTGATTTGAAAATTTAACTCAAGCCTTGCATAATCACGAGTTTAACTCTCAGATATGCAAGTAGAAGAAAACTTAGACAAACCTTGCAGCAGGCATCCTATTTGAGAAAGTCCTGCTGTGGCGAACCTGAGACTCACACAGACTGATGAGCTCATTTAGTTCAAGAGGTAAATCACCATAAAGTCTGTTTCTTTTAAGAAAGCTGCAATTCAAATAGTAAGGTCAGTCAAGTTTTGAAGTAAAACAGAAATGAAAAAAAACATATATCAAAGTTCGCACGCACATAAATTCCAGGGATAAAATGTTTATTAGCTCTGATGGAATTGATCCATTGAAGTTATTGTACCCCAGATCCTGCACCTTCAGCTCTCGTAAATCTCCCATCTCTCTAGGGATAATACCATAGAACAAGTGCCTGTGCAGTACACTGTATGGATGGAAGGAAAATAGATCAGAAAAGTTTGAAGGGCGAACATCATTTCACAAGTACATAAGATACAAAAAATAATATCTGTAGACATAAGATGCTTTCTTGGTGAGTGCCTGAATGGGCATACATAATTCAACAGATAGATTTACTATGGTATTGGCAATAGGAAAACTACATAAAGCACTGGGTGGTACTTGAATTTGATCCATGCAAAATTGTATTCTCAAAAGTCCCCTAGATCCAAGAAGAAACACCTGTCTTGTATCCAACTACACTCGAAGAAAGAACATACGCCAAGTTGATTGATGTGCCTTAATTGACAGCTCAAAAGTTGAGGTCATAAGCCTCATCAGGAAAACATACACACTACGAAGTTTCAGCTTTGCTACTATGCTCAACATGATAGCCTATATCAAAGTGCAAAATGACTCTTATTCAGTTGGTAGTTTCAGAAATACCAAATACTATCTTATGGTTGAAAGCGTGAAACATGTTATGTCAAAACCAAAGTGTTCAGAAAAATACGTCACCAGAGGAACTATAGAGTATGCTTACAGAAAATGCATATTAGTAAGCTGTCCAATCTCAGGAGATAACATTCCCTTCAGACCAAGATTTGACAAGTTCCTATGAAACAAAGGTAAACACAAATTAGGCAAAAACATCAAAATACATATTATCAATCAAAGCATAGGGAAATGTTGCAAACATAACACATGATAGAAAACAATGTAAATAGAGCAAACATAGCTGCATAAGATGGGAATCCTATACTGAACAGTTCATGCATGTCAGGGGAACTGGATGTTTAACAAGATATCCCCAACACTGGTGCTCCACATAAAACAAAATTAAGATTTGCATCAATCAAGGGTTCTTAACAACTCAAAATCAGCACCAAAAGAATTGGCAGTATCGAACGAGCCAAGTCTATTTTTGAAATCCGAAGCCTCCCCCTCCCTCTCTATCTCCACCGTCTTCTCCTTCAATCACCGCATCCCCGACGACCCCAAGAATCCGAGGCATGATCCCCCCGAATCGCACCCCAATCTTCCTCGCCCCAAATCCCCATGAATCTCGCACCGCATCAAGGGACACGAGAATCACGAATCCCCAAGTATATTCATCGACAATCCGGGAAGAAACCCCCAGCCCCGGTGGTCCGGCCATGGACACGGACCCGCTGCTCCCCACCACCGCACGGCTGCCCCTCCACCCGTTGCCGGAACACACGCCGGTCTCCAACTTCGATGCGCCACCCTCATCGCGCTGCCCGTCCCCGGCATCCTCCTACAAGGACAACCTCATCTTCAGGCCTCACCACCCATCGCTGCCACCCTCGCCTCCTCCCCCGCTGCCGCCGCACCACTATCGCCGTGACTTCGATCCAAATCAGAGGCACATGAGCAGGAGGAATCCGGCCGGCGGCGGCGGACGGCCAGAGAAGTAGATCAGCCGCCGCGTAGATCGGAGGCAGCGGCGGCACCCTACCCATACGCATCGAACGAGCCCGTGCGCGTATGTGCTGCCAGCTAGTGTTTCCTTTTTCTCAGATTAGACATTTTAAAAAGGACTGTGGGTAAAACAGGTATTAGCAGTAACCTTAGATGCTACATAGAGTATGGCTTACGGACCCCACCACTAACTAGACAAAATAAACAATCTATTTAAAATAATGGCCCAATGAGATCTGGGCCCAAATGCCCAGATTTGACCAGTCAACCCAGTCAATGTTGACTGTTGGCCCTGGTGACTCAGCACCCCACTAGCCCCACATGTCAGCCTGTGTGTGGACTTTTGTGTACACTCTACTAGGTGCACTTAGCATTTTCATTTAATATAATTTTCGAACTAATTTTATTCCAGCATATTAATAAAACTTTGAAAATTAATATAAAATAATCTGTATCTCGGATGAAAATACTTTGTACATGAAAGTTGCTCAGAAAAACGAGATGGATCCGAATACGCACTCCGTTCGTCGGCCACACATCCCTAGCATAGCAAACGTGCAACAATACCCCTCTGATTCGTCTGTCCGAAAACGTCAAACACTGGGAATACTTTCCCAGATATTTTGTCCCTTCTCCAATAGCACCTACTTCTACGTTTGGTCACCTCTAGCACCATGTAATGCCATGTTACACTTTGTGATGCTTTGATTGCTCTGTTATTTATTGTGTTCCCCCTCCGCTACTTCTTTCCGGTAGACCCCGAGACTGCCGGCGACCCCCAGTTCGACTACGGTGTTGACGACCCCTCCTTCTTGCTAGAGCAACCAGGCAAGCCCTCCCCTGATCACTAGATATCGCCTATTCCTTCTCTTTACTGCTTGCATTAGAATAGTGTAGCATGTTACTGCTTTCGGTTAATCCTATTTTGTTGCATAGCCTGTCATTGTTGCTACAGTTGTTACCCATACCCGCAATCCTAAATGCTTAGTATAGGATGCTAGTTTATCATCAGTGGCCCTACATTCTTGTCCGTCTGCCATGCTATTCTACCGGGTCATGATTACTTGGGAGGTGATTGTAGGTATATACCTACATACATATTATACATGATACATGATGTGCCTAAAGTCGGGTCGGCTCGTAGAGTACCCGCAAGTGATTCTGTTGAGGGGGATAAAAGGACAGGTGGTTCCATCCCGGTAGTTGTGGGCCTGGGTTCCCGACGGCCCCCGACTGTTACTTTGTGGCGGAGCGACAGGGCAGGTTGAGACCACCTAGGTGAGAAGTGGGCCTGGCCCTGGTCGGCGTCCGTGGTTACTTCAATTAACACGCTTAACGAGATCTTGGTACTTGATCTGAGTCTGGCCACTAGCCTATACGCACTAACCAACTACGCGAGAACAGTTATGGGCGCTTGACGTCGTGGTATCAGCCGAAGCCTTCTTGACGTCAGCGATTGAGCGGCGCGCACCGGATTGGACTGGAACGCCTGCTCTTGTATTAGGGAGGCTAGGTCTGCTTCTGGCCGCCCTCGCAACATGCAGGTGTGCAATGGGCGATGGGTGCAGACCCCTACGCCATAGGATTTAGACCGGCGTGCTGACCTCTCTGTTGTGCCTAGGTAGGGCTGCGACGTGTTGATCTTCCGAGTTCGGGCATGACCCAGGAAAGTGTGTCCGGCCAGAGGGATCGAGTGTGTTAGGTTATGTGGTGCACCCCTGCAGGGAAGTTTATCTATTCGAATAGTCGTGATCCTCAGTAATAGGATGACCTGAAGTTCTACCTTGACCTTATGACAACTAGAACCAGATACTTAATAAAACACATCCTTCCAAGTGCCAGATATAACCCAGTGATCGCTCTCTCACAGGGCGACGAGGAGAGAATCGTCGGGTAGGATTATGCTATGCGCTGATACTTGGTAAACTTACCATCTACTCTCTTCTACATGCTGCAAGATGGAGGCTGCCAGAAGCGTAGTCTTTGACAGGACTAGCTATCCCCTTCTTATTCGGGCATTCTGCAGTTCAGTCCATAGATACTACCCATTTCATTGATAACAATGCATATGTAGTGTAGATCCTTGCTTGCGAGTAGTTTGGATGAGTACTCACGGTTGCTTTGTTCCCCCTTTTCCCCCTTTCTATACCTGGTTGTCACAACCAGATGCTGGAGTCCAGGAGCTAGAGGATCCCAAGGATGATTCTACATGGAGTTCGACTTCGAGGAGTAGTTAGGAGGTCCCAGGCAGGAGGCCTTGCCTTTTCGATCGTTGCTAGTTTTGAGCTAGCCTTCTTAAGGCAATCTTGTTTAACTTATGTCCGCACTCAGATATTATTGCTTCCGCTGACTCTTGTGTATTCGAGCCTTCTTGGCCCCTGGCTTGTAATATAGAGCTTGTATTATTTTAATTTGTGTATAGAGTTGTGTTGCGATATCTTCCCGTGAGTTCTTGATCTTGATCGTACACATTTGCTTGTATGATTAGTGTATGGTCGAATCGGGGGCATCACAACTACCTCGTATTTAGTGTAAAATTTTGACCATAGATTTACCTAAGAAAATGCCAATGCATGTCACCGAAAATTATACCATTTGAAATTATGTTCAAATACGAATCCAATGATATAATTTTTAGTGACATGCATTAACATTTTTTCAGTTAAATCTATGGTCAAATTTTGATACTAGAAAACACGAAGATTAAACCAGGACGGAGGTAGTACTTGCTCTTAGGTTAACCATGGAGTTACTAGTCTAAGTTACTTGCCACTATGACTAGCCTAGGCTACTAGTAGTACAACAAAAAAAGCACGCGATCAGGTGAGAAAAATACTAAATACATTTATTTTGGTGCTGTGCGTAGATGCAGTTTTGAACACTACACTTGTCATCGTAATTTGAAAATTGTGAAAGAATTGAGCTATGTTGTGATTACCATTTACTAATAGGAAAGAAGTTTCACCTCGGTGAGTGGCTTCTCCATGTACGGAAAGCACGTAAGGAATCCAACAACTTGATCCAGATTAGGGCCAATAGATTTTACTGCCAAGATCTTCACTATGCGCACAGACTGGGTCAAGCTTGTGGGAATCATTTTCTGGATGACAGTCGTAAATACATCAAGAAGAAATTAAAAAATGTGAATTTCAAGAAGAAGGAAAAGAAGATGGGTGTTGTACCTGAACGATTACGAACCAATAAAGAGTTCGGAGAATTTGACAGATGAGTACACCAATGTTGTCAATTTCAGCGCGTTAATTACCCTGATTTTTGTTGGACCTTCTAGATCTGATACAAGCAATCTCTCAAGGAAATCGGCATTCTCAATGACCATAACATGGAACAGTTGGAGTGATCTCTTTCCAATTGATGCCCTGTTGAGGGGCCAGCAAAACACATAAATCCATCAGAGATTCATCGTGGCGATGAACCCGTGGATCTGCCGAAGATGAATGTACTCGAGCACAGTACAGCTGCAAAGCATGTGCTCCATAGCCTTCTTTGAGATGCCAACGTTGAACTGGTCGAGCTGCTTGAGTGGAGGGAGAAGAAGGGTGGGCACGACATTAATCTGGGGAAAATAGCAAGAGCTGAAGCTGGCGCTGTGCAGTGTTGGCGTGAGGCGGAGCGCAGACGACGGCAGAGAGCAACATCATCCGGCTTCAAACCTGAGCTCCTTGAGGGATAAGAACCACTCGTAGAACTTGGTTTTGACCTTGCAGTTCATACTGAACATGCAGATGTCAAGGCGTCTGGCTGGCCCAGGGTGCGATGAAAGGATCTTGGAGACTGCGGCCATGTGTTTGCAATCCCCGTTGCAGAGGCAGCTGTCGACGGTGAGGTTGAGGGGGACGCAGCACCAGAGGGGGATCCATCATCCGGAGAGCAAGGTGGTCTGCACGACAGATTTGGTGAGGACGAGGCCGATGATGACGAGCAGCATGTCGTCGGGGAGGCTGCTGATGAAGTCCAGGGTCGCCTGATGGGGTTTTGGCTCGAGCCTCCTCCGCTTGTTGGCTGCCTCACCGTCCATATTAGCCGGCGGCGACGCCGGTGTACACGTGTGCTTGGTGTGTATTGTGTGCTGGGTGTGCGCGAGTGCATCCTTGTGTGCATGCCACCGTGCAGTGGTGAAGTGTGCGCGAGTGCGTCCTTCATGCAGAAGAAGTGTGCCCTCAATTTACTAGCGCGGGGGGTGCCACCGCGAGTGGTTTCAACTTTGTTTACTCCACCGCATGTCAGATGGGCCTCAAGTTTACTTGTTTTCACCCACTGCCACATGGGCCAACACAGATAGAGAACACGAGCTAACTAGGCAGCATGTGGACTGGTTGATCGGTCAACTAAACAACATACGAAGCTATACGCTGACACAGTGACCGTATAATCCCTCGGTATAGAGAGATCGAGTGAGAGGGGAGGCCTGTGAGAGATAGTAGAGAGAGAGAAAGAGCTACTCCCTCCGTTCGATAATATAATGCCTACATTTTTTTTAAAGTCAAACTTTTGGAACTTTGACCAAGTCTATAAAGAAATTACTTATATATACAATACCAAAGAGAAATGATAGTATGAAGTAAGTACATGTTGTGAGGAATCTAATGGTTGTTCTAGATGTAAATGTTTTTCTCCACATATACCTGGTCAAACTTTTATAAGGTTTGACTTTTCAAAACATCCATATGTTTAGGTAAACGTTTGGAGAAGGTGCGCCGGGCAAACCTTCGGTCGACCGCCCGCTCACACGTGCTCCTACTTTGCGGGGGTCTGATACATCTCCAATGTATCTATAATTTTTGATTGCTCCATGCTATTATATTATCTATTTTGGATGTTAATGGGCTTTATTTTACACTTTTATATCATTTTTTGGACTAACCTACTAACCGGAGGCCCAGCCCAAATTTCTGTTTTTTTGGCCTATTTTAGGGTTTCGAAGAAAAGGAATATCAAACGGAGTCCAAACGGAATGAAACCTTCGGGAATGTGATTTTCTCAACAAACGTGATCCAGGAGACTTTGAGTGTGTCTCAAGAAACGGTCGAGGAGGGCACGAGGCAGGGGGCGCGCCCTCCACCCTCGTGGGCCCCTCGTTACTCCACCGACGTACTTCTTCCTCCTATATAAGTCCACGTACCCCCCAAACATCCATGAGCACCACGAAAACCTAATTCCACCGCCGCAACCTTCTGTACCCGAGAGATCCCATCTTAGGGACTTTTCCGGAGCTTCGCCGGATGGGGCATTGATCACGGAGGGCCTCTACATCAACTCCATGGCCTCTCCGGTGATGTGTGAGTTGTTTATTTCAGACCTACGGGTCCATAGTTATTAGCTAGATGGCTTCTTCTCTCTCTTTGGATCTCAGTACAAAGTTCTCCTTGATCTTCTTGGAGATCTATTCGATGTAATCTTCTTTTGCGGTGTGTTTGTCGAGATCCGATGAATTGTGGGTTTATGATCCAGTTTATCTATGAACAATATTTGATTCTCCTCTGAATTCTTTTATGTATGATTGGTTTATCTTTGCAAGTCTCTTCGAATTATCAGTTTGGTTTGGCCTACTAGATTGATCTTTCTTGCAATGGGAGAAGTGCTTAGCTTTGGGTTCAATCTTGCGGTGTCCTTTCTCAGTGACAGGAGGGGCAGCAAGGCACGTATTGTATTGTTGCCATCGAGGATAAAAAGATGGGGTTTATATCATATTGCATGAGTTTATCCTTCTACATCATGTCATATTACTTAAAGCATTACTCTGTTCTTATGAACTTAATACTCTAGATGCATGCTGGATAGCGGTCGATGTGTGGAGTAATAGTAGTAGATGCAGAATAGTTTCGGTCTACTTGTCACGGACGTGATGCCTATATACATGATCATACCTAGATATTCTCATAACTATGCTCAATTCTATCAATTGCTCGACAATAATTCATTTACTCACCGTAATACTTATGCTCTTGAGAGATGCCACTAGTGAAACCTATGGCCCCCGGGTCTATCTTCCATCATATTAATCTTCCAATACTTAGTTATTTCTTTTGTCGTTTATTTTACTTTGCATCTTTATCATAAAAATACCAAAAATCTTATCTTATCATATCTATCAGATCTCACTCTCGTAAGTGACCGTGAAGGGATTGACAACCCCTTTATCGCGTTGGTTGCGAGGTTCTTATTTGTTTGTGTAGGTGCGTGGGACTTGAGCGTGATCTCCTACTGGATTGATACCTTGGTTCTCAAAAACTGAGGGAAATACTTACGCTACTTTGTTGCATCACCCTTTCCCCTTCAAGGGAAAACCAACGCAATGCTCAAGAGGTAGCAAGAAGGATTTCTGGCGCCATTGCCGGGGAGATTCGCGCCAAGTCAAGTCAAGACATACCAAGTACCCATCACAAACTCTTATCCCTCGCATTACATTATTTGCCATTTGCCTCTCGTTTTCCTCTCCCCCACTTCACCCTTGCCATTTTATTTGCCCTCTTTTCCTCTTGCCCTCTCTTTTCCCGTTCCCCTTCACCTTTTTCTATTTGGCTTTTTGCTTGTTTCTTGTTTGCTCGTGAGTTGGATTGCTTTCTTGTCACGATGGCTCAAGATTGCTCTTCACCTAAATTGTGTGATTTTACCAATACCAACAACAATGATTTGTTTACACTAGTAGAAAACAGAGCTTTAGCGCCGGTTCGTAAGGGCCTTTAGTGCCGGTTCCATAACCGGCACTAGGGGGTGGGCACTAAAGCCCCCCCTTTAGTACCGGTTCGGCACGAACCGGCGCTAAAGTGCCACCACGTGGCATGAGCTCGCGCCCTGGTATGGGGGACCTTTAGTACCGGTTGGTGTTACCAACCGATACTAAAGTTTTTTTTTGAAAATTTTGAAAAAAAATTATTTTTTTTATTTTTATTTTTTCTAAATTATTTGATGATTTAGTCTCTAATCACCTCTCTTAACTGCTCAAGTGTGGATCACTCTTTCCAAATCGCCTGACTTCCCGGCCGGTCACCCATCCTCTCACTCCCCCAGCCTGAGCACGCTTAACTTCGGAGTTCTATTCCCCCTACATTCCAAGTCTACACTTGTTGTTTTCCTGACAAATGTAAGCTGTCAATCTTATTAACCCTCAGCAGTTTAGCTTGAGCATTAGGTCACACGTTTCACCATTTGAGTTTGAAACTATTATTCTAGAAAACAGTAATTATTTAGTAACACTAATATTTCTTGAATAAGTTTGACCATAGTTTGACCAGATTTGACCAAAATTTAAAAAATTGAAATAAATATTTAGTAACACTAATATTCTTGAATAATTATGTAGTAACATTAATACTTCTTGAATAAGTAGTTTGACCAGATTTAACCAATTTTTTTTAAAAAAACTGAAATTTGACCATATCTTTTTTCATTTTGGAATTTGAGGATTCTAAGAAATTGCAAACAGGCCGTAGGTGGTCTCCATCGGATGCGTATTTTCGTGCTGAATTTTTTGATATATTATACGTTTTTTTCCGACATCGTATGCAAAAGTTATAGCCGTTTTACATTTTCCCTACACTTTTTGCAAAACATGTCCAAATTTAAGTTTTCAAATTTTCCTAACTAGTAGATTTAGTAATATAACTACATCTCGAAGGATTTTATTTTTTGAAGTTTTTATCATTTTCTTTTGATTTTTTCAGAACTGAAATGGAAACACACGGGGGCAGGGGGTAGAGTTTGAAAATTGTCCTATAGTGCCGGTTTGTGTCACAAACCGGTACTATAGGTCAGACCCCTTTAGTACCGGTTCGTGGCACAAACCGGTACTAAAGGTTAGCCCTTTAGTACCGGTTTGTGACATGAACCGATACTAAAGGTGATCGTGGGGCCCCGGCCTGACGCCAGCCTGCCATCACCCCTTTAGTACCGGTTTGTGGCACGAACCGGTACTAAAGGTTCAACACGAACCGGCATTAATGCATAGCCGTTCGAACCGGCACTAATGGTACCATTAGTGCCGGCTCAAATTCAAACCGGCACTAATGTGCTTCACGTTTGACCCTTTTTCTACTAGTGTTAGCACTCCGATTGCTCCTCTTACCGATGCTGAATCTTGTGAAATTAATGTTGCTTTGTTGAATCTTGTCATGAAAGATCAATTCGCCAGCCTTCCTAGTGAAGATGCCACTACCCATATAAATAGCTTTGTTGATTTGTGTGATATGCAAAAGAAGAAAGATGTGGACAATGATATTGTTAAATTGAAGCTATTTCCTTTTTTCCTTAGAGATCGTGCTAAAGCTTGGTTTTTGTCTTTGCCTAAAAATAGTATTGATTCATGGAATAAGTGCAAAGATGCTTTTATCTCTAAGTATTTTCCTCCCGCTAAAATCATCTCTCTTAGAAACAATATTATGAATTTTAGGCAACTTGATCATGAACATTTTGCACAAGCTTGGGAGAGGATGAAATTAATGATACGTAATTGCCCTACACATGGTTTGAATATTTGGATGATTATACAAAAATTTTATGCCGGATTGAATTTTGCTTCTAGAAATCTTTTAGATTCGGCCGCGGGAGGCACTTTTACAGAAATTACTTTAGGAGAAGCTACTAAACTCCTAGATAGTATTATGGTTAATTATTCTCAATGGCACACCGAAAGATCTACTAATAAAAAAGTGCATGCGATAGAAGAAATTAATATTTTAAGTGGAAAGATGGATGAACTTATGAAATTGTTTGCTAATAAGAGTGCTCCTACTGATCGTAATGATATGCCTTTGTCTACTTTGATTGAGAATAATAATGAATCTATGGATGTGAATTTTGTTGGTAGGAGTAATTTTGGTAACAATGCGTATAGAGGTAATTTTAATCCTAGGCCGTTTCCTAGTAATCCCTCTAATAATTATGGTAATTGCTACAACAATTCTTATGGAAATTATAATAAGATGCCCTCTGATTTTGAGTCTAATATTAAAGAATTTATTAATTCGCAAAAGAGTTTCAATGCTTTGATTGAAGAAATATTTCTTAAGATTGATGAGTTGGCTAGGAACGTTGATAGAATTTCTCTTGATGTTGATTCTTTGAAACTTAGATCTATTCCTCCTAAGCATGATATCAGTGAGTCTCTCAAAGCCATGAGAATTTCCATTGATGAGTGCAAAGAAAGAACCGCTAGGATGCGTGCTAAGAAAGATTGCTTTGTGAAGGCGTGTTCTTCTAGTTTTCATGATAATAAAGATGAAGATCTAAAAGTTATTGATGTGTCCCCTATTAAATCTTTTTTTTGCAATATGAATCTTGATAATGATGGGATTGAAGATGAGCCACCTTTACCTAGAAGGCATTCCAAAAATTCAGAGTTTTTAGATCTTGATGCAAAAATTGTTAAAAGTGGGATTGAAGAGGTTAAAACTTTAAGTAGCAATGAACCCACTATTTTGGATTTCAAGGAATTTAATTATGATAATTGTTCTTTGATAGATTTTATTTCCTTGTTGCAATCCGTGCTAAATTCTCCTCATGCTTATAGTCAAAATAAAGCTTTTACTAAACATATCGTTGATGCTTTGATGCAATCTTATGAAGAAAAACTTGAGTTGGAAGTTTCTATCCCTAGAAAACTTTATGATGAGTGGGAACCTACAATAAAAATTAAAATTAAAGATCATGAGTGCTATGCTTTGTGTGGTGCTAGTGTTTCCACGATTCCAAAAACTTTGTGTGATTTGCTAGGTTTCCATGATTTTGATGATTGTTCTTTAAACTTGCACCTTGCGGATTCCACTATTAATAAACCTATGGGAAGAATTAATGATGTTCTTATTGTTGCAAATTGGAACTATGTGCGCCCATAGACTTAATTGTTCTTGATATAGATTGCAATCCTTCATGTCCTATTATTCTTGGTAGACCTTTCCTTAGAATGATTGGTGCAATTATTGATATGAAGGAAGGGAATATTAAATTCCAATTTCCATTAAATAAAGGCAATGAACACTTTTCTAGAAAGAAAATTAAATTACCATATGAATCTATTATGAGATCCACTTACGGATTGCCTACCAAAGATGGCAATACCTAGATCTATCTTCGCTTTTATGCCTAGCTAGGGGCGTTAAACGATAGTGCTTGTTGGGAGGCAACCCAATTTTATTTTTATTCCTTGATTTTTGCTCCTGTTTAGTAACAAATAATTCACCTGTCCTCTGTTTTATTTGTGTTTTTTGTGTTTAATTAGTGTTTGTGCCAAGTAGAACCGTTGGGAAGACTTGGGGAAAGTCTTTTTGATGTTGCTGTAAAAAACAGAAACTTTAGCGCTCACGAGAATTTCTGCCATTTTTATTTGGAAAGTGATATTTAGTTAATTATTTTTGAAGATGATTAATAGATAAATTCTGCACGTCCAGCAATTAATTTTAGAATTTTTGGTGTTCCATAGTTTGCGTTAGATACATATTACTACAGACTGTTTTGTTTTTGACAGATTCTGTTTTTCGTGTGTTGTTTGCTTATTTTGATGAATCTATGGCTAGTAAAAGAGTTTATAAACCATAGAGAAGTTGGAACACAGTAGGTTTAACACCAATATAAATAAAGAATGAGTTCATTACAGTACTTGAAGTGGTGTTTTGTTTTCTTTCGCTAACGGAGCTCACGAGATTTTCTATTTTGAGTTTTGTGTTGTGAAGTTTTCAAGTTTTGGGTAAAGATTTGATGGATTATGGAACAAGGAGTGGCAAGAGCCTAAGCTTGGGGATTCTCATTGAACCCCAAGGTAAATACCAAAAAGCCTAAGCTTGGGGATGCCTCGGAAGGCATCCCCTCTTTCGTCTTCGTCTATCGGTAACTTTACTTGGAGCTATATTTTTATTCACCACATGATATGTGTTTTGCTTGGAGCGTCTTGTATGATTTGAGTCTTTTCTTTTTAGTTTACCACAATCATCCTTGATGTACACACCTTTTGACGGAGACTCACATGATTTGAAATTTATTAGAATTCTCTATGTGCTTCACTTATATCTTTTGAGCTATATAGTTTTTGCTCTAGTGCTTCACTTATATCTTTTAGAGCACGGTGGTGGATTTGTTTTATAGAAACTATTGTTCTCTCATGCTTCACTTATATTATTTTGAGAGTCCTTTAGAACAACATGGAAATTTTCTATAATATAAAAACCTTCATAGAAGTGCATTGAATACTATGATAAGTTTGATACTTGATAATTGTTTTGAGATATGGAGATGGTGATATTAGAGTCATGCTAGTTGAGTAGTTGTTAATTTGAGAAATACTTGTGTTGAAGTTTTTGATTCCCGTAGCATGCACGTATGGTGAACCGTTATGTGATGAACTCGAAGAATGATTTATTTATTGATTATCTTCCTTATGAGTGGCGATCAGGGACGAGCGATGGTCTTTTCCTACCAATCTATCCCCCTAGGAGCATGCACGTAATACTTTGTTTCAATAACTGATAGATTTTTGCAATAAGTATGTGAGTTCTTTATGACTAATGTTGAGTCCATGGATTATACGCACTCTCACCCTTCCACCATTGCTAGCCTCTCTACTATCGCGCAACTTTCGCCGGTACCATAAACCCACCATATATGTTCCTCAAAACAGCCACCATACTTACCTATTATGGCATTTCCATAGCCATTCCGAGATATATTGCCATGCAACTTTCCACCATTCTGTTATTATGACACGCTTCATCATTGTCATATTGCCTGCATGATCATGTAGTTGACATCGTATTTGTGGCAAAGCCACCGTTCATAATTCTTCGTACATGTCACTCATGCATCATTGCACATCCCGGTACACCGCCGGAGGCATTCACATAGAGTGATATTTTTGTTCTAAGTATCGAGTTGTAATTCTTGAGTTGTAAGTAAATAAAGTGTGATGATCATCATTATTAGAGCATTGTCCCAGTGAGGAAAGGATGATGGAGACTATGATTCCCCCAAAAGTTGGGATGAGACTTCGGATGAAAAAAGAAGGCCCAAAAAATGAGAGAAAAAGAGAGAAGGGACAATGCTACTATCCTTTTTCCACACTTGTGCTTCAAAGTAGCACCATGATCTTCATGATAGAGAGTCTCCTATGTTATCACTTTCATATACTAGTGGGAATTTTTCATTATAGAACTTGGCTTGTATATTCCAATGATGGGCTTCCTCAAAATGCCCTAGGTCTTCATGAGCAAGCAAGTTGGATGCACACCCACTTAGTTTCTTTTGTTGAGCTTTCATATACTTATAGCTCTAGTGCATCCGTTTCATGGCAATCCCTACTCACTCACATTGATATCTATTGATAGGCATCTCCATAGCCCGTTGATATGCCTAGTTGACGTGAGACTATCTTCTCCTTTTTTGTCTTCTCCACAACCACCATTCTATTCCATATATAGTGATATATCCATGGCTCACGCTCATATATTGCGTGAAGATTGAAAAAGTTTGAGAACATCAAAAGTATGAAACAATTGCTTGGCTTGTCATCGGGGTTGTGCATGATTTAAATATTTTGTGTGGTGAAGATAGAGCATAGCCAGACTATATCATTTTGTAGGGATAACTTTCTTTGGCCATGTTATTTTGAGAAGACATGATTGCTTAGTTAGTATGCTTGAAGTATTATTATTTCTATGTCAATATTAGACTTTTATCTTGAATCTTTCGGATCTGAACATTCATGCCACAATGAAGAAAAATTACATTGAGAAATATGTTAGAAAGCATTCCACATCAAAAATTCTTCTTTTATCATTTACCTACTTGAGGACGAGCAGGAATTAAGCTTGGGGATGCTTGATACGTCTCCAACGTATCTATAATTTTTTATTTCTCCATGCTATTATATTATCTATTTTGGATGTTAATGGGCTTTATTTTACACTTTTATATCATTTTTGGGACTAACCTACTAACCGGAGGCCCAACCCAAATTGCTGTTTTTTTTTGCCTATTTTAGGGTTTCGAAGAAAAGGAATATCAAACGGAGTCCAAACGGAATGAAACCTTCGGGAACGTGATTTTCTCAACAAACATGATCCAGGAGACTTGGAGTGTGCATCATGAAACGATCGAGGAGGGCACAAGGCGGGGGGCGCGCCTACCCCCCTGGGCACGCTCTCCACACTCGTGGGCCCCTTGTTGCTCCACCGACGTACTTCTTCCTCCTATATAAGTCGACGTACCCCCTAAACATCTAGGAGCACCACGAAAACCTAATTCCATCGCTGCAACCTTCTGTACCCGAGAGATCCCATCTCGGAGCCTTTTCAGGAGCTTCGCCGGAGGGGGCATTGATCACGGAGGGCCTCTACATCAACTCCATGGCCTCTCCGGTGATGTGTGAGTCGTTTATTTCAGACCTACGGGTCCATAGTTATTAGCTAGATGGCTTCTTCTCTCTCTTTGGATCTCAACACAAAGTTCTCCTCGATCTTCTTGGAGATCTATTCGATGTAATCTTCTTTTGCGGTGTGTTTGTCGAGATCCGATGAATTGTGGGTTTATGATCCAGTTTATCTATGAACAATATTTGATTCTCCTCTGAATTCTTTTATGTATGATTGGTTTATCTTTGCAAGTCTCTTCGAATTATTAGTTTGGTTTGGCCTACTAGATTGATCTTTCTTGCAATGGGAGAAGTGCTTAGCTTTGGGTTCAATCTTGCGGTGTCCTTTCCCTGTGACAGCAGGGGCAGCAAGGCACATATTGTATTGTTTCCATCAAGGATAAAAAGATGGGGTTTATATCATATTGCATGAGTTTATCGTTCTACATATGTCATCTTACTTAAAGCATTACTCCATTCTTATGAACTTAATACTCTAGATGCATGCTGGATAGCGGTCGATGTGTGGAGTAATAGTAGTAGATGCAGAATTGTTTTGGTCTACTTGTCGCGGACGTGATGCCTATATATATACATGATCATACCTAGGTATTCTCATAACTATGCTCAATTCTATCAATTGCTCGACAGTAATTCGTTTACCCACCGTAGTACTTATGCTCTTGAGAGAAGCCACTAGTGAAACCTATGGCCCCCGGGTCTATCTTCCATCATATTAATCTTCCAATACTTAGTTATTTCTTTTGCCATTTATTTTACTTTGCATCTTTATCATAAAAATACCAAAAATATTATCTTATCATATCTATCAGATGTCACTCTCCTAAGTGACCGTGAAGGGAATGACAACCCCTTTATCGCATTGGTTGCGAGGTTCTTATTTGTTTGTGTAGGTGCGTTGGACCTGAGCGTGATCTCCTACTGGATTGATACCTTGGTTCTCAAAAACTGAGGGAAATACTTTCACTACTTTACTGCATCACCCTTTCCTCTGCAAGGGAAAACCAACGCAGTGCTCAAGAGGTAGCAGGGTCCCACACGATATGAGCCAGCCCGACCTTATCCTTCTCCCTCTCCATTCATTTTTTCCCAGCGACACATGCATCTCCCCCGTTCCTCCCGCTGCAATCCCGGTCACGCCGGCGTGGCTGCCGTCTACCC
>NC_041386.1:217588903-217611161 GCF_002162155.2 Triticum dicoccoides | reverse complement strand
CGGTGACGTCGTGCACCCCACGGTCGGCGACTTGTGGCACTTGTGGCACTGGAGACGACATGCACAGGTGTCGGCGGTTCCTGCATCTAGTCCCCACTGGTGCCCGAGACAAAGAGCCCCAGATGCGAGCGTGCTGCAAATCAACACTTGCCGATGCCGGAGACGACGAACACCCCGTGGCTGGAACAAGCCTGTGCAGATGATACAACCGGCATCATTAATAGCTTCAATTGGCTTCAGAAAATCTTCAACCGATCGCATTTTTTGCTACAACCGACCGTCGCCGGAGCTGGAACCAGCATTGTTTTGCTGGAACCGGCCGGAGAGGGAGCTGGAACCAGCAAAAAAAATTTTCAATAAGGAGCTGCAACCCACAACAGCCAGGATGGCGATGCTACAAGCACGAACTGGGACCGGCGCCTGCAGGTACCGACGTGCTGCACGGGATGCTTCAACCATCTACGGAAAAGCTGTTAACAACACTGATGACCCACAAGTATAGGGGATCTATCATAGTCCTTTCGATAAGTAAGAGTGTCGAACCCAACGAGGAGCAGAAGGAAATGATAAGCGGTTTCCAGCAAGGTATTCTCTGCAAGTAATGAAATGAGTGGTAGCATATAGTTTTGTGATAGGATAATTTGTAATGGGAAACAAGTAACAAAAGTAAATAAAGTGCAGCAAGGTGGCCCAATCCTTTTTGTAGCAAAGGTCAAGCCTGGACAAACTCTTATATAGAGAAAAGCGCTCCCGAGGACACATGTGAATATCGTCAAGCTAGTTTTCATCAGTTCATATGATTCGCATTCGGTACTTTGATAATTTGGTATGTGGGTGGACCAGTGCTTGGGTGCTGCCCTTACTTGGACAAGCATCCCACTTATGATTAACCTCTATTGCAAGCATCCACAACTACAACAAAAGTATTAAGGTAAACCTAACCATAGCATGAAACATATGGATCCAAATCAGCCCCTTACGAAGCAACGCATAAACTAGGGTTTAAGCTTCTGTTACTCTAGCAACCCATCATCTACTTATTACTTCCCAATGCCTTCCTCTAGGCCCAAATAATGGTGAAGTGTCATGTAGTCGACGTTCACATAACACCACTAGAGGAGAGACAACATACATCTCATCAAAATATCGAACGAATACCAAATTCACATGATGTCGGTGTACTAGAGTAGGGGTACCTTAGTATCCCGAACTTGTGCACGGGCAGTCGCAGCATCCCGCGGCAAGGCTTGCCGGGTGACCGCCAAGGTCCTCCGTGGTTCCTTTGGAGCCATTCAAGAACAAAGTATCCAAGCCAAGGAGACAAGACCCCGACAAGAGGAGCTTGCCGGGAAGGCCAACCAAGGCATCTCAAGGAACTTGCCGCGACGCGCCACGTGTCCCGGCAAGGCCCGGTGAGCGACAAGCTCCCGGACGCGACAAGACAACAACCGCGGCAAGGCGCTTGCCGCGGCAAGCCACCACTCTGCGCCCGCGCTCCAGCACATCCACCAACGTGTCGCTCTGGGACCCTTCCAGGCGTACGTGGCGGGAGGCTGTGCAGCCAACGGTGAGCGGTGGCAAGCGGCGCTGACAAGATTGCCATCGTGGCGAGCGGTGGCATCCCTGACGGTCCCTTTTGCACTATTTAGACGACGCAGACGGGCATTTAATGCCCTTGTCCCCTGCCGTCAGGGTTAGGTATGATACACTGTAGCAGGTAGCTATACCTACCGCAGCACCTTTCCATTTTTGCCCTTGTCTACGCTGCCACCTGTCGGTGACCCCTTGAGCATATAAAAGGAGGCCCATGCGCAACGTAGAGGGGGGTTGGCTGGTGAGGAGAAAGAGAACACTCACGCTCGGTCTCGTTAGCTGCTGGAGTGTACTATAGCACTCCGCGCTCCCGAGCAAGAACTCAATACAAACCACAAAGCAGGAGTAGGGTTTTACGCACCCGTGCGGCCCGAACCTGGGTAAACTGCTTGTGTGCTTCGCCTCGATCCGCTCTTCGTGCGACCTCCGCCCTAGCCGAACCGAAAGGGACTCAGTCCGCCGGTCCCATAGGTGCTCGTGGATCAGAACCCCGGCATCTTTGGCGCGCCAGGTAGGGGGCGTCGAGGTTGTGTGAACCAGATCCGGCATTCACACGAGCTAGATCTTCATCATCTTCATCGACATGCCGCCGAAGAAGAAGGCTTCGGAGGAGGCTGCTCCGTCCGCGCCAAACCCACCACCGCCGGAGCAAACGGCTGATGGGGCAGACGCCGGCGGAAGAACGGGCATCGATGAGGGAGCTCACGATGCTGCCAGGTCCAAGGACAAGGCTGCGCTGCCCATCGGCGGCGTAGTCGGCTCCCACAATGACCGGGCGCACTCCAAGACTTCGGCGTCCGTACATGCACCGCGCCCATCTCAGGAGGCGCGGGACCGGCAGCGTAATGGTGCTCAAGCTGTTACCTGTGGAACCAGGGATCTTTGTGCTCAAGCTGACTCAACCGTCCGTAACGCCATCAACTGGACAGGGCAAGAAGAGGAAGTTGATTTCTGGTGACTATTTGCCGGCAGAGCTTCCCGAAGACGCCGCCAAGAAGGTCCCCAAGATCAACGCCAAGAGCGCTGAGGAGCAGTCTGCTCCGGCAAGCCCCAGGGGTTGTTCCGTTGAAGCAGAAGCTCCCGACAAGTTTTCCTCCGGCAAACTTGCCGGGGAACGTCAAGCTCCGGCAGAGCCGCAGGTTCTCGCCGTAGAAGCGGACGTTCCCGCAGCAAAAGATTTGCCTTGCACTGAGGAGCAGTCTACTCCGGCAAGCCCTAGGGTTTGTTTCGTTGAAGCAGAAGCTCCCGACAAGTTTTGCTCCGGCAAACTTGCCGGGGAACGTCAAGCTCCGGCAGAGCCGCAGGTTCTCGCCGTAGAAGCAGACGTTCCCGCAGCAACAGATTTGCCTTGCGCTGAGGAGCAGTCTGCTCCGGCAAGCCCTAGGGTTTGTTCCGTTGAAGCAGAAGCTCCCGACAAGTTTTGCTCCAGCAAACTTGCCGGGGAACGTCAAGCTTCGGCAGAGCCGCAGGTTCTCGCCGTAGAAGCGGACGTTCCCGCAACAATAGATTTGCCTTGCGCTGAGGAGCAGTCTGCTCCGGCAAGCCCTAGGGTTTGTTCCATTGAAGCAGAAGGTCCCGACAAGTTTTGCTTCGGCAAACTTGCCGGGGAACGTCAAGCTCCGGCAGAGCCACATGTTCTCGCCGTAGAAGCGGACGTTCCCGCAGCAACAGATTTGCCTTGCGCTGAGGAGCAGTCTGCTCCGGCAAGCCCTAGGGTTTGTTCCGTTGAAGCAGAAGCTCCCGACAAGTTTTGCTCCGGCAAGCTTGCCGGGGAACGTCAAGCTCCGGCAGAGCCGCAGGTTCTCGCCGTAGAAGCGGGTGTTCCCGCAGCAGCAGATTTGCCTTTAGTCCTTGTTGTCGAGCCACAAGCTCCAGCATGGGCACATCAGATTGTCCGTTTCCTTCAGACAGGAGAACTTCCCGAAGAGCAAGAAGAAGCGGAAAGAGTAGCCCGGCAGTCAAGTATGTACCAGTTTGTCGACGACACACTGTACAGAAGAAGACTCAACAGTGTGAAATTGAAGTGTATTCACCGGGAAGACGGACAAAAGCTGTTGGCAGAGATACATGGAGGCATATGTGGTCACCACATTGGCGCAAGAGCACTTGCCGGCAAAGCATTCCGGCAAGGTTTCTTTTGGCCGACAGCCCTCCAGGATGCAACTGCACAAGTAACCAAGTGTGAAGCGTGCCAGTTCCATTCCAAGCAGATACACCAACCAGCTCAAGCTCTCCAGACGATCCCTTTATCCTGGCCATTTCCGGTCTGGGGGCTCGACATCCTCGGCCCCTTTCCCCGAGCAGTCGGGGGCTTTGAGTACTTGTACGTTGCAATCGACAAGTTCACAAAGTGTCCGGAAGTGGAACCAGTGAGGAAGGTGACAGCACAGTCAGCAGTCAAGTTCTTCAGGTCGATTGTTTGCCGCTTCGGGATCCCTAACAGGATAATCACCAACAACGATACGCAATTCACGAGCCACACCTTCATGCAGTACGTCCAAGATCTTGGCGCCAAGGTCTGCTTCGCTTCTGTTGCTCACCCGAGAAGCAACGGTCAAGCGGAGAGGGCAAATGCTGAAGTGCTGCGTGGGCTCAAGACCAGAACTTTCGACAGGCTGCACAAGTGCGGAAGAAACTGGATCGAGGAGCTGCCGGTGGTTCTTTGGTCGATCAGGACGATGCCAAATCGAGCCACTGGCCAGACACCTTTCGCTCTAATCTATGGAGCAAAGGCAGTTCTCCCCACGGAACTCGTATACGGGTCACCTCGAGTGCTCGCTTATGATGAGCTTGAGCAAGAGCAGCTGCGACAAGATGACGCGCTACTCCTCGAGGAAGACCGTCTTCAGGCTGCTGTACGAGCTGCTCGCTACTAGCAAGCTTTGCGCCGCTACCATAGCCGCAAAGTTAACGCTAGAAGTCTCGAGGAAGGCGACCTTGTTCTTCGGTGTGTGCAGTCCGCCAAGAATTCCAACAAGTTGACGCCAAAGTGGGAAGGCCCTTACCGGGTGAAATGAGTCACTAGGCCTGGCGCTGTCCGCCTTGAGACCGAAGATTGCATTCTGGTGAGCAATTCCTGGAACATTGAGCATCTTCGTAAGTTTTACCCGTAAGGCGCGGTTGCCGGAACCTATTCCGGCAACCACCTTTTGTACAAGTCTTGCCGCTGTTGCATGTAATCCTTTGTACAAAGCCGGGCGCAGACCCCGTGCATAAGTAAAGCTCATATGCTCCGCACATCTTGTCGATTTCATGCTTTCTATTTTTTGCATATGTGATCTGACACTTTGTGCAGCACCTACCCCCCGGTAAGAAATAACGAGCCATAAGGCTCCATATCTTTATTTTCTCTTCTTTCTTTTTTCTCAAGGAAAGGAAGATTCCCTCGCCCACAAGTTTGCCGGGGGGGGGGAAGGAGAAGATAATGGTATGGACCAGGCGTCGTTCAAGAAAGTTTCGCCTTACCGGGAAGCAAACAACAGAAAAGCTAAGTTGCCAAAGTTTGAGCAATCAGATTTTTAAAATTTTTAAGTTATCTCCCTTGAATGACCGCACTTTGTATGGAAAACCTGTGCGCGGAGGAACCAACTCGTAGCTAGTTCCGCCCTTACTTTGTTTCGAGTCCGCTCAACAACTTAAGTGAGCTGCAACTAGTTGCGACAAGGTTTCTTGTCGGTAGCGGCACCGCCAGCAGGCTGCTGACGTCCCGCACTCAGCGCTCGCAGCTCAGGTGCCTGCACCGGCAAGTTCCCTAAAAGCGTAGGGTAAAAAAACATACAAAGGGAGGAATCAAGTAAAGGGAATAACATTGCAATCATTACCCGGAATAGAGTTATATTACAAGATAGCTTGTCGCGGCTCTAACAAATTGTTTTCATAACATGACAAACAGCGACAAGAAAAGAAGAAACAAAAGGAGAAGATAATGGTATGGACCAGGCGTCGTTCAAGAAAGTTTCGCCTTACCGGGAAGCAAACAACAGAAAAAACAGCGACAAGAAAAGAAGAAGGCGGGCAGAGCCCGTAGTAGAAGAAAGGATATCCATTTGGAGCCGTCTTCCAAGCGGCGGCTGGAAGTACCTTCGTGCGCGGGTGCGCTCGCGTCTCCGTCGACCAGAAGAGGTAGTAGTTCTCCCTCAGCTCCCTCGCGGCGAGCTTGGGGGGGAATACTGCCCGCTCCTTTCGCAGCGCCGCAAGCCGCCGCGCCTCGGTCGACTTCACAACCTTCCCCTTGTCGGCTTTCGGAGCCATGGCGGAAGTGGTGGAGGAGGTCGACGGCGTCGGTGGTGCTGGTGGCGATGGGGGGCGGGGCGCTGCTCTCTTTCAGATTCGGGAAGGCGAGGGAGCGGCGGAGATTTCCGAGATTGAAGCAGCAACCGGCGAATGGGCGAACTACCCCTGTTTCCCCTACTTATAAAGAGGGAGAGGGCGGACGTTCCGCATTTCCGAATAAAGAAACCACCCATGATCTCTCCCACGACGCCGCATTCAACGCGTGCCGTTTGGGGAGGGCGCGGTGGATACGGGGAGAGATACGGCGTAACCTAGGCCGCGCGTGCCCGTGCCCTGTTTTGGGCTTGGCCCAACAGCGCTCGGCACCGTGTATGGCCCAGGCCCGGGGGCTCCTGTCGGTGTACTAGAGTAGGGGTACCTTAGTATCCCGAACTTGTGCACGGGCAGTCGCAGCATCCCGCGGCAAGGCTTGCCGGGTGACCGCCAAGGTCCTCCGTGGTTCCTTTGGAGCCATTCAAGAACAAAGTATCCAAGCCAAGGAGACAAGACCCCGGCAAGAGGAGCTTGCCGGGAAGGCCAACCAAGGCATCTCAAGGAACTATCCGTGACGCGCCACGCGTCCCGGCAAGGCCCGGTGAGCGACAAGCTCCCGGACGCGACAAGACAACGACCGCAGCAAGGCGCTTGCCGCGGCAAGCCACCACTCTGCGCCCGCGCTCCAGCACATCCACCAACGTGTCGCTCTGGGACCCTTCCAGGCGTACGTGGCGGGAGGCTGTGCAGCCAGCGGTGAGCGGTGGCAAGCGGCGCTGACAAGATTGCCATCGTGGCGAGCGGTGGCGTCCCTGGCGGTCCCTTTTGCACTATTTAGACAACGCAGACGGGCATTTAATGCCCTTGTCCCCTGCCGTCAGGGTTAGGTATGATACACTGTAGCAGGTAGCTGTACCTACCGCAGCACCTTTCCATTTTTGCCCTTGTCTACGCTGCCACCTGTCGGTGACCCCTTGAGCATATAAAAGGAGGCCCATGCGCAACGTAGAGGGGGGTTGGCTGGTGAGGAGAAAGAGAACACTCACGCTCGGTCTCGTTAGCTGCTGGAGTGTACTGTAGCACTCCGCGCTCCCGAGCAAGAACTCAATACAAACCACAAAGCAGGAGTAGCGTTTTACGCATCCGTGCGGCCCGAACCTGGGTAAACTGCTCGTGTGCTTCGCCTCGATCCGCTCTTCGTGCAACCTCCGCCCCCGCCGAACCGAAAGGGACTCGGTCCGCCGGTCCCATAGGTGCTCGTGGATCAGAACCCCGGCACATGACTACTAATAGCAAGACTTCTCCCATGTCCTCAGGAACAAACGTAACTACTCACAAAGCATAAACATGTTCATAATCAGAGGGGTATTAATATGCATATAGGATCTGAACATATGATCTTCCACCAATTGAACCAACTAGCATCAACTACAAGGATTAATTAACACTACTAGCAACCTACTAGCACCAATCCCGGACTTGGAGACAAGAATTGGATACAAGAGATGAACTAGGGTTTTGAGAGGAGATGGTGCTGATGAAGATGTTGATGGAGATTGCCCTCTCCCGATGAGAGGAGTGTTGGTGATGACGATGGCGATGATTTCCCCCTCCGGGAGGGAAGTTTCCCCGGCAGAATAGCTCCGCCAGAGCCCTAGATTGGTTCCACCAAGGTTGCACCTCGTGGCGGCAGAGTTTCGTCCGAGAAGATGGCTTGTTATTTTTTTCCCATCGAAAGACTTCATATAGCAGAAGATGGTCACCGAAGGGCCACCAGGGGGCCCACGAGGTAGGGGGGCACGCCCAGGGGGGTAGGGCGCGGCCCCCACCCTCGTGGGCAGGGTGTGGCCCCCTGGTGAAGTTCTTGCTCTCAGTATTTTTATATATTTGGAAAACGTCTTCAGTGGAGTTTCAGGACTTTTGGAGCTGTGCAGAATAGGTCTCTAATATTTGCTCCTTTTCCAGCCCAGAATCCCAACTGCCGGTATTCTCCCTCTTTATGTAAACCTTGTAAAATAAGAGAGAATAGGCATAAGTATTGTGACATAATGTGTAATAACAGCCCATAATGCAATAAATATTGATATAAAAGCATGATGCAAAATGGACGTATCAGGCACTCGAAGAGGCTACAAGCAGTGACGGAAATTACTACATGCGTCATTCTTTCTTGCAAGGACAAGAGAGAAGCAGGTGTTACAACCGGTGCACATCAGAGCTACAACCGTCAACCCAAAATGCTACGACCGGTGGCATTTTTTGCTGGAACCAGAGAAAGAATAGGCTTTGACGGATGTGCGTCATAGCTGAAACCATACTGAAAAATGCTATGTCCGGCAACCAAAAAAGCTACATCCGATTTTGAAAAAAGCTTCAACTGGATACGGGGTAGCTGGAGGTCGGCCACCGCGCGGCCGAAAAAAGCTGCAACCGGCATCGAGAATAGCTACAACCCACTTCTAAAAAAGCTTCAAACTGAAAACATGCTAGATAACAATGGCGACCGGCGACGACGGTGCTGCATGGCGGTGTTGCGATGGGCGCATGGCGAGCTACGATAGCAGGCAGGTGGCGACGCTGGAACCCACATCTGGTGGTGCTGCAATCAGGGGGTGTGACACACGTCGACATGCAAGGTGGAGCTGCATCCGGCAAGCTGCGGCGGCCTCGGCGATCTGGGTAACATCAGCATGCTACGACGATGGCCTACAACGACGGGGTTGCTGCGGGACGACCGTGAGGGGCAAGCCGGCGGCAGGGGTGGAGGTGCGGGGGCGCGTGGGACATGCGTGGAGGGAGTGGGTCAGACGGGGAGGAGATGCGTAGTAGTTCGTGGGAGCAAGGAAGGAGGCGACCGATTCCAGAGCGCACCATTTTTTTTTCGACGCAAGCGTGCGTGTGATCCAACAGTCGTTGCAGTCCTGTGCGGGTCAGATCCAACGGCCCGCGAATGACCGGCCGAGTGTTTGGGCCGGTGTGCCAGCGCAGATCACTGCCCATATGGTTATGGACGTGAGAGAGTACCTAACTAGAGAGGGAGAGAGTGAGGGAGAGTGAAATATAAAGAGTGAGTGAAAAAAGTGTGTGTGCATGTGTGGAAGAAACATGGGCAATACATGATAAAGTAGAAAAAAAGTGTGTGTGCCTTATGCAAACATATCACACATGCATCTTCGACAATGGAAGCGAGGTGAGTAGATAGTGTGTGGTTGTTTGCAACCAAGAGAGAAAGACCCCTAGCACGTGGCCAAGAGAGGTCTGACAAACAAGGGAGAGAGGTTGAGAGAGACGTATGGAGAAAATTCATACATGGGGAGGAGAGAGTTTATGTTTGTGACAAAGAGATCCCCTGGAGATCGTGATGGGACTACATGGGTGAGAGATCGAGTGACAAGGTGTGTGCGCGATAGAAGATACCCCGAGAGATATCGATATAGACATATGGATGGAAAGAGACAATACATGTGTTCCTGATGGCTAGTGAGAGATAGTCATACCTAGGGGGGAGTGCGTGTGCCTATGATTGAGTGAGGGATTATGGCACTTAGGGGGGGGGTGCGTTTCACATAGAGAGAGAACAAGTGCGGAAAGTGTTAGACGGGTCTATGTAGTGCGAGCGAGATATGTGTATGTGTGAACCAGGGAGATATAAAGTTTGAGAGAGATAGAGGAGCCCCGATACGGCTAAGTGGTGCGTGAGATAGCTAAGAGGGGGAAATAAATACTCTATCCGTTCGATAATGCAGTGCATATAAATTTTTTAGAAGTCAAACTTTGGAAACTTTGACCAGGCTAAAGCAAATATTATTTATATCTACAATACCAAAGATACATCCTACGAAACTACATCTCATGATGAATCTAATGATATATGTTTGCCATTCTAGATGTAAATGTTTTTCTCCACGTACATGGTCAAACTTTGTGATGTTTGACTTTTTAATAAACCTATATGCCATGGACCGAAGAGAGTGCCTATGTCGAGATAGATCAATTGTGTGTGAAGGAGAATGAGTGAGTGTGCAAAAAGAGTGTGTGTGTGTGTGTGAAAGATGGAGGGACAAAAAGGGTAAAATATATAGAGAGGGTGTGTTCATTTCTTATGCAAACATATCATGCATGGATCTCTGAGATAGAAAAGCGAGGTGAGGAAATACACTAAGATAGATAGTGAGTGATTGTTTGCAACAGAGATAGACACTCCTATAGCACATGTCCAATTGAGGTCTAGCCAACAAGGGAAAAAGGTCGAGAGGGACGCATGGATAATATGGACACATGGGGAGGGAGAGAGGGTGTGTTTGAGATAAAGATCCCCTCGAGATCTGAGGGTACTATATGGGTGGGAGATCGAGGGACGAGGTGTGTGTGCGATAGAAAGATGCCCCGAGACAAATCGAGATAGACCACGTGAGGGAAAGAGATAATGCACATGTTTGTGATGGAGACTAAGTATTAGCCATATACATAGGGGGGACTGCGTGTGTCTACAATGGAGTGAGAGACAATCATACTTAGCTAGGCATGAGATTGTGTGCGTGCGTGTGAGATGGAGAGAGAACGAGGGAGAGAGAGAGTTTTAGATGGGTCTATAGAGTGCGAGTGAGATATGCATGTGTATGTGTGACCTAGGGAGATGGAGAGTTTGAGAGAGAGGGAAGAGCTCTGAGACGGTAGAGTGGTGCATGAGAGAGTTACGAGCAACGAGATAGGGAATTTGTGTGCGTACGATGAGTGCACCCTAGATATTTAGCCCGGACAAGAGAATCATACATAGTGTGCCAGAGAGACCTATACATGGAGTGTGCATGTGAACTAGAAAGACCCCCTCCCCCACACAGAGAGACAGATAGAGAGAGAGGGAGAGGGACCGACAAGTTTTGTGTTTGGATGCATGCGATAGAATTGAAGATTGTCGGCGAGAGAGAGAACAAGAGTTCGGTTGAAAGTGCAACTATCCCTACGTGATTTTGGTAATTCCTAACAACATATAGCTCATTGAACTAATACTATTTCAAGATGATCATTTCAGAAAGTTCAGTGCTTGGCATGGCATGGATTAGGAATATGGACCCCTCAAAATGCTAAGGACACAAATTTTCTCGAGCTCGAGACTCTACATTTTCATTTTAGTGATCCAAGATCACATTGAGTCCATAGGAAAAGACAATACTATTAAAAGGGGATGAGGTGTTGCTTAATGGCTTGCTTGCTCAAAATTCTTAGTGATATGCTCCAAAAGCCCTCAACCACTTTCTCGTATCCACATATGTCCCAAACCAGAAGTCAAACTCGGCCCCATCGAAGTTATCTATCTGGCGCCACCGAGTTCACTTGACATAACCACTGCCAGAAACCCTAGTCATCTCGGTCCCACCGATAGGGATCTCGGTCTCACAGAGATGAGATTGCAAACTCTCTATTTCCCTTCATAATGTTTTGGTCCAACCGAGATGAGAAATCAGTCCTAGCGAGTTCGCAATGCAAACTCTTTGTTTCCCTTTTGTAACATTTCGGTCTCACCGTAATGAGGGAATTGATCCCGCTGAGTTTGCCTGACCAACTCTATGTTTGCGTATTACAGAAATTGGTCCTACCAAGTTTATGTGATTTGTCTCGCCGAGATTACGTTATGCCCTAACCCTAATGAAATCAGTCTCACCGAGTTGACATGTCGGTCCCACCAAAAATCCTAACGTTCACATTTTGAACTAAATCGGTCTGACCGAGTTTCATGATTCGGTCTCACTGAGTTTGGTAAATTGTGTGTAATGGTTAGATTTTGTGTGGAGGCTATTTATACCCCTCCACCCACTCTTCATTCGTGGAGAGAGCCATCAGAAAGGTGCCTGCACTTCTACCATTCATTTTCTGAGAGAGAAACACCTAGTCATGTGTTGAGACCGAGATGTTCCAATCCAACCATAAGAATCTTGATCTCTAGCCTTCCCCAAGTTGCTTTCCACTCAAATCATCTTTCCACCAAATCCAAATCCTTGATAGAGAGTTGAGTGTTGGGGAGACTATCATTTGAAGCACAAGAGCAAGGAGTTCATCATCAACACACCATCTATTACCTTTTGGAGAGTGGTGTCTCCTAGATTGGTTAGGTGTCACTTGGGAGCCTCCGACAAGATTGTGTAGTTGAACCAAGGAGTTTGTAAGGGCATGGAGATCACCTACTTTGTGAATCGCTACCCAAGTGAGGCAAGTCCTTCGTGGGCGATGGCCATGGTGGGATAGACAAGGTTGCTTCTTCATGGACCCTTCATGGGTGGAGCCCTCCATGGACTCATGCAACTGTTACCCTTCGTGGGTTGAAGTCTCCATCAACGTGGATGTACGATAGCACCACCTATCGGAACCATGCCAAAAATCTCCGTGTCTACATTGCATTTGCTCCCTCCAAACTCCTCCCTTTACCTTCATACGCAAATGTTTTACATTCCGCTGCTATAATCTTAGACTTGCATGTGTAGGTTGATTGCTTGACTTGTTCTAAGCTGCTAAAATCTGCCAAGACTTAAAACTGGGAAAAGGCTTGATTTTTATTTGGTCAAGTAGTCTAATCACTCCCCTCTAGACATACTTTTGATCCTACAAGTGGTATAAAAGGTTTGGTCTCCATTTGCCTTGATTTCCATAGCTTTTGGTGATCATAGCGTTGGTTTCACAACCTAGGAGAGTATGGCGTCTAGCGAGGGAAATTAGAACCGTAGAGGTTCTTACTTTGATGGTACTAATTTTGCTAGTTGGAATCATAAGATGAAAATGCATATTCTTGGACATAACCCCGCTGTTTGGGCTATTGTGTGTATTGGCTTGCAAGGGGAACTCTTTGATGGGAGAGAACCGAACCGTGAAGCTACCGCGAAAGAGTTGAAGATGTTGCAATACAATGCTCAAGCTTGCGATATCCTCTTCAATGGATTGTACCCCGAAGAATTCAATAAAATCATCCGTCATGAGAATGCAAAGGAAATTTGGGATACTTTGGTTGATATGCATGAGGGTACCGACTCCATCAAGGAATCCAAATTGGATGTGCTTCAAAGTCAACTTGACAAGTTCAAAATGAAGGATGGTGAAGGTGTTGCTGAAATGTACTCTAGGCTTGCTCTCACCACAAATGGGATTGCCGGCTTAGGAAGTGAAGAGATGACCGATAGATTCATCATCAAGAAGATCCTAAGAGCCTTGGATGGAAAATATGATATAGTGTGCACATTGATCCAAATGATGCCAAACTACAAAGATCTCAAACCAACGGAAGTAATTGGAAGAATTGTTGCTCATGAGATCTCACTCAAGGATAAGGAAGAGCTTCACAACAACACAAGTGGTGCTTATAAAGCCTCATGTGACGCTCCTACATCATCAAGTAAGAAACAAGCCTTCATTGAAGAATTGAGCTTAATGGTGAAGAACTTCAACAAGTTCTACAAGAGTAGAAGCAAAGAAAGAAGTTCCAAGTCAAGGTCCTAAATTGAAAAAAGATCTTCGAGTCGTGAGCGTAATTGCTATAATTGTGGAAGGCCCGGGCACTACTCCAATGAGTGTATGCCCCCCCTACAAAAGAAGAGAAGATTCACCCAAAAGGAGAAGTAGAAGAGAAGAATCGCCTCCAAGAGAGAGAAGGAGTAGAGATGATCGTTATGAACGAAGAACATCTCAGAGAAGCAAGGATTCAGAAAGGAAGGACAAGTCATCAAGGAGCTACACAAAACAAAGACATCAAGCTCATGTTGGTGAATGGGTATCCGGCTCTGACTCCAACAATCACTCCGAGAGAAGTTATCACTTCGACTCCGAATATACTCAAGACGAAGGTGTTGTCGGTCTAGCACTCATGTCAACCAACTCCTACGACATATTTGACTCGCCAAATGAAGGAAATGGAAGATGCTTCATGGCTAAAGGCCCAAAGGTATCACACCCCGAGTATGTTGATTTCAATAGTGATGAAGATGATTTGCTAGGTGATGATGATTTACTTGTTGACAACTCTAGCAATGAAAACTATGATGAAATTGCTATTAATCATGCTAATCAAGATAAAATGAATGATGACGATAAGAAGGAGATTGAGCGTCTAACTAAAGAACTAAACACTCTTAAGTTAGCTCATGAAACTACCTTGGAAGATCATCGAGAGCTTTTAAAGACTCATGAGAAGCTACGCCTTGAAAAGCTCAACCTTGAGCAAGAGCACGGGCACGGGTTCTTAAAAGCAATCAATGATGATCTTAGCAAGAAAAGTTCTCCTTACATTGCCAAGCGTTTACTCTTGTCTAGTTACATGCCACAAGTAAAATCTAGCAACAAGAGTAAGAAAGATTCTTCTTCTAGTAGTAACAATAATCATGTTAAAACAAATGATGTTCCTTATAGTAGTTTCTTGATTCCACTAATGATTCTCTTAGCCAAGTTACACTTGAGCAAGAAAATAGCTTATTGAAGGGAATCATAGAGAAAGGTGTTTACAAGAGGCTTGTCGGGGGTAAGCAATTTGAGGAAATTGTACGCAAGCAAGGAAGGCACCGGAAAAATCAAGGTGTTGGTTTTGAACAAAAGTTCAATGACAATGGATTTGAGTGGGATGAAGATCAATACCCCAAGATGAAGTTTGTTCCTCAACAAGAGAAGTATGATCCTACTTCTTTCCAAGGGACACAAGATCAGGATGATCTTCCACCACAAGACCACAAGGACAAAGGCAAGGACAAGCTTCAAGAGGAGATTGATGCATTTGAAGAAGCTCCTAAGGCCTTGGTCAAGTGGGTTCCCAAGACTACATCAAGTTCCACTTCATCAAGTACGACTACAACTCCAAGGATTCCCATCAAGATGATGTGGATCCCGAAGAAGAAGAACTAGAAAGTTCTTGAGGGTGACTCCGCCAACATACTTCACTCATATCATTTTAGTGAGGACAAGTGCAAACAACTTCCACATCTTGCACTAGTTCAAGGAGTCACAAACCCTCTTGTTAGTAAGACAAGGGACAAGGTAACCTAATGCTTTCATGGACATCATCTTATGTGAACTTCACTCTATGTCTATGGATATCCTTGTTTGTACCTTGTGGGACTAAGCCGTGTAGGTATTGAAAGTGCAACTCACTCCAATGGATTGCTCCAAATGATCTACATCAACATTGAGCATCACTACAAAAAAAGACACTTCCGTGATGATACGTGTTTGTCACAGTAGGTCACGTTTTCTGTCATGCATGTACATCCATGATGATTTTATGACAGAATCAAGATAGTCATACCTGTGCTGTCGTAGAAGTGTCCCATGACATTACCAAAATTATCATCATGGAAGTGTCCACTTCCATGACGATAAATCGCGCGTCATAGAAGTGCTTTCGTCAAGGGTGACCGACACGTGGCATCCACCGTAACGGGTCGCCATTATGCTATCGGGTTCGGTTTTGGATCCAATAACTCGTTAACAGCCCGGACCAATGAGGATTTTCCAAGTGTAAAATTGTCATTGGCCGAAGGAAACACGTGTTGGCTCATCGTTGGGATAGATGTCATCCATTCATTGGACAAGATGCGCTTATGATACATCAACACGTGACACGACCCAACAGAGGCCCATTGCGGTGAAAAGGACGGCCCGTTTGACTTTGTCAAAAGGTAACGGGCTGTCCCACGGAAAGCCTGTTAACAGTCTATTCATATATAGCCCATTTATGGCCCGCTAACTCATGACCCGTTACGGCCTATCGGAATTAAGCCCAGTAGCTTCATCTGGGCCGTCCAATATGATTCCAGCCTGTTGTAACTTTCAGCCCATGTACGACCCATGATATTTTTCGGCCCATACAAGGCCATTTGTAACTCTTGGCCCATTAACGGCCCATGGTGAATCTGGCCCGTAATGAACAGTGTACCGCTTTATACCATTAATGTCCCATTATTCCATTGGGCTGTTTCCAACCCGTGTTATCTTTCGGCCTTCTCAGGGCCCATTTATTCTTGGGCTTATTTCCAGCATTTGGTTACCTACGGCCAGTTACTGGCCTTTTCTACTTGTGGGCCAAATTCAGCCCGTGGTTACAATTGGCCCGTTTGCGGCCCGTTAATCCTTTGGGCCATTTTTGTAACGTCATCAAATACGGCCGATTAACGACAGCCCGCTATGGTTGGCCCATGAACGGACAATTTCAAATCTAGCCCGTTTATGGCCCATATGCGGTCTGTTATTGGCCCATGTTTGGCCGATCAATCATACGACCCGTAGAAGCCCCATTGTTTTTACGGCCCTTAGAGGGCCCATTATTTCTACAGCCCATAGGAGGCCCATGGTAAATACAGTAAATATGTAGCCCATGGTTATTGTGGCCTAGTTTTAAAAAATAGGTTATTGCGGCCACTAGCAAACCGCAGAAAAAGAACTGCACTAACTACAAGCAAACAAATAAACAAGACAACAAGGAAATAAATAAGCAAGCAACTTACGCTAGGCTATCACGGCTATTACACATATTACATCCACTGGGCTTCAAAGTTCGCCACCAGTGCAAATATAGGGAACGAAGCCGCATAGCATATACATTGGTTGTCGAAGTTGGCGACCATTGCAAATAAACGCTGCAGCAAAACAAGTCTAGAACTGAAACCACTTCAGAAGAGCTCAAGAAACAATATCATAGGTACCCATAATGCTGTCAAGATGCTTAGCAAGCTTATTAACTTTCTCTTGTTTGGTGCTTAAATCCTCCAACACATGCTGTTGCACCAGAAAGTATGCACCTGAATTCTGCAGGGACTTCCTTAGTCCTTCAGCTTCCTGTCGCATAACATTTGATCAATGTCTTTCAACTTGAACTTGAGACTCAAGAAGCCGAACTGATTCAGGCAGCGAGTTTGAAGAGCTGGTGCCAGCAGTAGCCAGTAACTCGAACACTACATCAAGACAGGACTTTGGGGTTGTCTTAGTGTCTTCAATATAGTTTTTATCAGCTTTCTTGGAGACCAACAATGATGTCTCACTATCTTGAACCTTATCTGCATTACTTCCTTTACCATTGCATAACGGGGTACTCTTCTCCAATATTTTATCCGCGTTCTAAAAGAGAAACAAACAAACACATCACAGGTTTACCATGTTGTATATGAAACTCATTTTGATAAACCAGTTCAATAGTAAGGTGGACAGGATAACAACACAAAACAAACATATATCTATGTAGTATGGTCACTGTATGGTCTATATCATTCTAGTTTATGTTGCCAAATCAAGATAGAGATAGTTCGAATCATATCTATTTAATACAAAGCAGCATAGACAGAGTATAAGTGTGGGAAACTACACAGCAATAACAACACTTGTAATGTGCATGGCATGAGAACATAACTGTTTATTCAATTGAAACTGAAGTCAACATAAAGAAAGTTACAACAGCAAACATGTTAAAGAAACATGTTTAAAACATACCTCTTGCGCCATTGGAGTTTCAATTGCATCCTTCAAATTTGAAATTAGTTGGTATGATTAAATATAGTGATGCAAGAGCAAAGTAGTATGAACCATTCTTCTTTTGCTTTAAGCGTTGACTTGGGGTTCAGAGTGGTGGTCCTCGTGCTTTGGGCACTACAATAGTTGCCTTACTAACTGATTGTGTTTGGGCGCTCTGTGGTGGAGACGATGTTGTGTCAACTAGAACTGGATTACTATCTGCTGGGGTTGGGTTTAGAAGGGGTGTAGCTGGTTCTCTATCCAACTGGGTAGGGGTACAATCTACATGAGTCTGGGTTATGTGTGGTGGGGCTGGTTCTTGGGCAAGTACAACCGTGGTTCTATCTGCATCGACAGGTAGCACGATATTTTCTGAAGACCGTGTTTTTACTCCCACAGATACTGCCATCACCCCGTCCATTTGAAATGGATGATAAACAAGAAAATTAATTGAATGTATAGACATTGTAAGATAGACAAGTGCAATGGATAGTAGGGAAGAAAACAGGGCTGAAATAATTCACATTTATGTTGTCCAACCAAACAGAATAGCAGGACATAGTTTCACATATATGATGGCTAATTAAACATGATAGCATGACACAATTTCACATGTATGATGGCTAACTAAACAGGATAAAATGAAATATTTCAAAATATGATGACTATGTAAACAAGATGACATGATATAACTATACGATGTGTCTATTAAAGTGGTTGGCATGCCATAAATCACAAACATGTCGTCGATGGAAACATGATGGCATGATATAATTCACTGATAGAATGACATAATTCAAAATATGATGACTATGTAAATAGGATGCTGCTAACGCGACACTACGATCAGAGACCCTTCGAGAAACTGTGTGTGATGCAATAATCGCAAACCGTGCTATATGAAAACCGTCAGAAATGTATAAAACGTTTGCGATGACAGATGCATCAAACACGATTCAGGTTTTTTTTGCGTGTGCGATGAAGGGCATACGGTTCAGTTCAATGAACTGTTTGCGATGAGGAGGAACAAAAGAAATGGGCAGCCAGATGAAGGCGTATGCGATACACAACATACGGTTCGCTCGGATGAACTGTTTGTGATTAGGCAACACAAAAGAAATGGTGAGCCAGATCAAAGGTGTGTGCGACATACGGCATGCAGTTCACTCGGATGAACTGTTTGCGTTGAGACATGAGAACAGAAACGGTTCAACTTAACAAGATGTGTGTGATACGCGGCAAACAGGTCTGTAATCAGAAATGTGTGTGAAGGCCGATAATAACACAGACGGTTGCTGCTAATAAGACGTGTGTGTGTGTGTTGTGTGATGGGATTGCATACAGAACAACAACATATATATACACACACAATTATAAGGACATGCTTGCATAACCAAATTAAACATCCACTTACATAGGTGGCTACTACAACTATGGCATTTGCACACACCAAAGTAAACTATTACATGCATAATTACATAGGTGGCTACTACACACATGACATTTCCACACACACCAATAAAGTAAACTATATATTACATGCATGATCAACTAGCATAAACGATCATCTGACCATCATCTACTTCTTGTAACGCTTGCTCTGCTTGTGGCTCGATCCGGGCTCGTTGATTTGGGTAACGAGGCACTTCCTCATGTCAACGATCTGCCTGTGCATCTCGTAGCATTTGTACACGCTCTTGGCCGCGAACCTGAGGTGAGGTTCATCCAGTTGCCACATCCAGGCCTTGTGCCAGGATACGAGACTTGTTCTATGGGCATCCTGCTTCATCTTTTAGTAGTAGGGGTCGATGATGGCTGAGGCGAGTTCGACCAGAGAGTCCTGCTTCGTGCTGCCCAGACCCTGTAGTTGTCACGGATTTCGACAAGGGTCTTGCAGGCCAAGCCCGTAACACTGAGCGCTTTTACATCATCTTTGGTTTCCACCGTGGCAAACTTGTGGTCGGTGCTATTGACAAACCTATTGAAACGGTCGCAAGGCTCTGTGGCCATGCAGTAGTGGTAGATGAGGACATGATAGCGCATGCACAACTTGGCGATGGCAACCTTCTGATCTATGCTGGGATGGCCGACGGTGTACTGGAGGTCGATGCTGACCACCTTGTACTTGTCTCCAGCAAGCAACTGCTCAACGCTGTTGATGTAGTCGTCCACCACAGTCGGGTCGATGGTGTACACCACCGAGAGATCCGTCTCCCTCGCGTGGGTCTCCACTCTATGCTCGTCGAACTCCATTGGAGTGCCGCCGGACATCCCTTCTCTATGTGTTGTCATGGGTGTGCTTCTTGTGTTGTGGGGCGCGATCAAAAGGTTGAAGAGACTAAGGTTATAATGGCCGCGGGAATTAAAGGGGAAGCTAGACGGCCAGGAATATCGGTAGGCCTTGATGGCAGTTCTAATTTGCAGTGTGTAACTCCATCATGTTGCACGTAACAGCATCGCGTGGCAATGCACGCGGCGCAACTGCATGCATATGGGGCCCCTGACGTGATCGTGCGCATGCCCAATCGCTGGCAGAGCACGCGCGGAGGGACGCGGGCAGAGCACTCCACGGTCGCCTCAAGGAAAAGCTGCCCACAAGCCGAGCGCGCCAACGGATGTGACAAAGCACGGCGTGGCGCCTAACAGCGAGCACAGCGTGCTGCAGCGCCTAATGGCGAGCAGAGCTTGTCGAGGGATGCGAACAGAGGATAGCACAGTGATACGTGGCTGTCGGTGTTCTGGGAATGGGGGTCCCCAGACTTGCCTGCCGGCCTGCGGCGTTGCTCGAGGAGGGGCCCAGCACGGCCCATCTTCATCAACACAGACCGAAGACCCTCGCGAGGCGTCAAGCCTCGCGGGGCGGACGACACAGAGCTTCCTCGGGCACGGCCTCATCAGGCTGGCTCACAAGGAGGCAGAGAGATCAAGGCGGGGTACCTCACGATGTGCCCGTGACGCAAGCCATGACGACCAAGGGTGCCAGGTGGGCGCCAGCCCGCGCAGTGTCCTCCTTTCCTCTTTGGTGCAAAGGGAGCAAGCGCAGGCGAGAGCATCAAGCAAAGGCACCTGTTTCGGTGCAACGAGACCAAGACCAGCCCAGCGGCAGGGGGGAAGTCATTGTGGAGCCCAAGCCATCGTCACCACCAGAGCCTTTGGCAGGCGAGGACCAACTTTAGTCAGGATAAGTGTACCAGATGTCCCCCTTCAAAATGGCCAATTGTTGGCGCCCTTCCCGCTAAATATTTGGGAAGAGGCCCAGGGCCTTTGCCTATAAATAGGACTAGCCACCCCCAGGGTAGAGGGAGAGAGAATCGAGAAGAGAGAGAGGGAGAAGGGTGACTGAACTCCTCCTAGCAGTTCATCCCCCCAGCCAAGAACAGACCCTCGCGAGGCTGTTCTTCCTTGTATTGCTCATCATCATCAGCCCAAGAGGCAATCCACCACACCACACACTGGAGTAGGGTATTACACCACAACGGTGGCCCGAACCAGTATAAACCCTGTGTCTCTTGTGCTGTTCTTTCCATAGCTTAGATCTTAGCGAGGCGGAGGGGTGCAGGTAGGTAGAAGGCGAAATCTCCGCGCGCACCCCAGTGTTCGAACCTCAAGGGTCTGCCAGAACCCGAAATCCGACATTTGGCGCGCCAGGTAGGGGTGCACCGGAGTTTGCTCTACCGCCACCGCCATGACATGCCTCGCGATGAGTAGCGCGTCGCCTGCTCCGGCCGCCGGCACCAGCACGGGGGCCAGGGGCTTCGAGCCCTGGCCCCAGCCCTGCAACGGGTACGGTGGCTGGACAAGTTCAAGCCAACGACGCCGCCGTGCTGCAGCGGCGCGACTGATCCGCTGGCTTTCTTGCTGGCGTACGAGGAGGCCATCCTCAAAGCTGGAGGTGACGATAGGGTCATGGCCAACTGGCTCCCCACGGCCCTCACCGGCGCTCCGCGCGCATGGCTGCTCCACCTGCCGGCAGCCTCCGTGGCCTCTTGGGAAGAGCTCCGCAGCCTCTTCCTGGCCCACCACACTACACCAACACCCCCGGTCGTCGCGGCCCTCCTGGGCGGCTCGCAGGCGCCGCCTACAAGTCACCACGTCAAGCCGTTCATCCGTCGGGTCAGCGCCGCTTCCACGCGGCAGGGGGCTCTCCCGGACCGGGCGGCGCCCAAGGCCGGCCTGACCTTCAGCTCAGAGGACCACCTGTAAAGCCCTGTGACCGATGTGCCAGGTGTCGTCTAGTTATTCGCTGTTGTTGCGTTGTCATTGCTTGCGTGTCATGCATTGCATATCATGTCATCATGTGCATTTCATTTGCATACATGTTCGTCTCATGCATCCGAGCATTTTTTTCCCGTTGTCCGTTTTGCAATCCGGTGCTCCGTTCTCCTCCGGTGGTCATTTCTACCTTCTTTCGTGTGTGGGGATTAAACATTTCCGGATTGGACCAAGACTTGTCATGCGGCCTTGGTTTACTACCGGTAGACCGCCTGTCAAGTTTCATACCATTTGGACTTCGTTTGATACTCCAACGGTTAACTGAGGGACCAAAAAGGCCTCGTGTGTGTTGCATCCCAACACCCCTCCAAGTTGGCCCAAAACCCACCTAAACCTCCTCCATCTTCTCGGTCGTTCGATCACGATCGCATGGCCGAAAACTGCACCTCATTTGGACTCTCCTAGCTCCCTCTACCTATAAATATGTGCTCTCCTCCGAAATTTGCGGTCTAACCCTAGCCTTCCCCTACCTCGCGCCACCGGACAAAATCCCCGCCGCGAGACATGTCCAGCCTCCACATCACTCCGGCGAATCAGGGGATGCCATGTCATCACGCCGCCGCCCTCACCCAATCGTTGCCCGCCACTCAGCCCACTGCGCCGCCCCACTTCGCCACGGCCCGCGAAGCCCATCGCGGGCCCGCGCAGGCCC
>NC_041386.1:217431192-217588515 GCF_002162155.2 Triticum dicoccoides | reverse complement strand
AAGCAGACCCGCAGCGTCCCCACCGCCTTATGGATCGCCGCCGCTCGCCGTGGTTGCTGACGCGCCACCGGACCTCCACGGATCCGGCACCCTCGCCATGGATCTGGTTCTCCTGCGACCTCGCCGCTCCTTCGACCGTTCGCTGGAGTTCGTCAGCCTCGCCGACCCCTCTCCGCCGGCCTTCTCCTCCTTGTCGCTTGTCCTCGTCTCCGCGAGCGCCGCCGTCTTCGCCCGGATCGGATCCGGCCTCGCCGGATTTACCAGGGTCCGTCCCGCCTTGCCCCGAAGCTCGCCGGAGCTCTCTGCCTACCATCGTCGGCACCGCCATGGCCTCGCTCTTTCTCCTGCCGAGGAGACGACGAGCGCCCGCGTGGGCCTCCTCCCCGCCTTGGCCTCCCAGGCCCAGCTCAAGCCGGCCCACCGGCCTGTCTTCTCCTCTTCCCGTGGGCCGAGCCCAGTGGTGAGCAGCCCAGCTATCTTCCGCCCCGCGCGATTTTTACTATTTGACGCTCACTGAATTCGTCTAAGTCCTGAAATTCCCAGATCCATATGCCCTTGTTCATCATGCCATAACTCATCATCTGTAGATCCGTTTTGGGCATATAGCATATCAAAATGTTTGTCTCAGAGAGTACATCATTTCCTCTCATTGCATCATTTTCATTTGAGCTCATCTTGATGCCTGAAATGTTGTTGGAAGATTGCTATTTGAGTTAATTGTCAGATCTGCTGCTCCAATTAGACATTTGTCATTTTTGCCATGATTATTGTGTGCATGATATGCCCTGGTGCTCTACATGTGTTTTGTTATATGCTTTGCCATCTATCCAGGGGTGCAACCCATGTATTTTTGTGATGTGTGTGGTGACTAGCACAAGCTTGCAAAGTGAGGCATTTGCTAATGCTGCTTTCAGGGACTTAGCATTTCCACTAAGTCCTTGAGCTGATTATTTCATATGGCCACGTGTTCATGTTGTTTCCTAGTGATCCGTGCCTCTTTTGAGGATGATCAGTAAGGATGTTTTGTTAATATTGTAGTGTTCTATCCATCCATGTCTTTGTTTGCAATTATGGAGCACCCTAGACTGAGTCAATCAAGCTCTACTTTTGCTATTTCGTGAATCTGGGCAGATTGTCTACTTGTTAGCGATTTTGCCGATGATGTTGTAGTTGATCCGTGCATGCTATGTTATTGTTCTTGCCATGTCTAGCTTGCATTTTGTGTATTCTTGATGGGTGTATGCTTACATTGTCATGACTTGCTCTGTAGTGAGTGCATCGAGCTCGTAAACATGCCTACTTGATATCTGTTTTCAGCATGCTCCAGTTTTCACTAAGTCTGAGAACTGATTATGTTTTTGCCATGTTCACATGCTTGCAAGTGTATTTTCTGATCCCTTTTGGCTCAAGGTAACTAAGGGACTTTTGTTAAGCTATTTGCGTAGCTCCATGCCATGCTTTACTTTTCCATGTTCAGGTCCTGTAGCATATAGTTTTCATGCTCTGAAGTGTGCTATCTGATCTGAAATTCCAGACAAGTGTTAATTTCACTAAGTCTGAAATCTGTTTGTCAAATGCATTTTTGCCATGCTTGTTTGAACCTGTTAATGGATGAATTGGCCGTAGCTCAGTGCTAGACTTTTGTTAAGCTCCATGAATGCATCCCTGCCATGTATTTTTATGCCATGTTTGGGTGCTGTAGCATGTTCATCTTGTTGCATTTAGATGGCTACTTGCTGTAAATCGTAGAACGTGGCCATATTTGAATTGCTTGCCATTTCCAAACCGTAACTCCGATTCCGGTGATCTTTATATCGTTTTCAAGCGATTTCATCTCACCTCTCCAGTGGCACACTTGGATTTCCAAGTTGAGGCCAGGTTCATTCATTCCTTGTCAAATCATGCATATGCATCGCATCCCGCATCCCGCATATCATTTCATGTTCACGTGTTGGTTGTTTACTATGTTGTGTGCTTCTTTCCGGTGTTGCTTCTCCGGGTTGGTTCCGGTAACGTCGTGTTTGTGAGGACCCGTTCATCTACGCTCGTTTGTCTTCTTCATGGACTCGTTCTTCTTCCTTGCGGGATCTCAGGCAAGATGATCATACCCTCGAAATCACTACTATCTTTGCTTTGCTAGACGCTCGCTCTTTTGCTATGCCTATGCTGCGATACCGACCACTTGATTATCATGCCTCCCATATTGTTGAACCAAGCCTCTAACCCACCTTGTCCTAGCAAACCGTTGTTTGGCTATGTTCCCACTTTGCTCAGCCCCTCTTATAGCGTTGTTAGTTGCAGGTGAAGATTGAAGTTTGTTCCTTGTTGGAACATGGAGATCGTTCCTTGTTGGAACATTGTTTACTTGTTGGGATATCACAATATCTCTTATTTAATTAATGCATCTATATACTTGGTAAAGGGTGGAAGGCTCGGCCTTGTGCCTGGTGTTTTGTTCCACTCTTGCCGCCCTAGTTTCCATCATATCGGTGTTATGTTCCCGGATTTTGCGTTCCTTACGCGGTTGGGTTATAATGGGAACCCCTTGACAGTTCGCCTTGAATAAAACTCCTCCAGCAAGGCCCAACATTGGTTTTACCATTTGCCTCCTAGCCTCTTTTTCCCTTGGGTTAGGCCAGCCCAAGGGTCATCTTTATTTTAAACCCCCGGGCCAGTGCTCCTCTGAGTGTTGGTCCAACCCAGAGTACCGTGCAGGGCCATCCCTTGGCAACTTGGGTTACGTCGGCTCCTGTACGCTTAGCTTATCCGGTGTGCCCTAAGAACGAGATATGTGCAGCTCCTATCGGGATTTGTCGGCACAGCGGGTGGTCTTGCTGGACTTGTTTTACCATTGTCGAGGATGTCTTGTAGAACCAGGATACCGAGTCTGATTGGAATGTCTCGGGAGGAGGTCTATTCCTTCGTTGACCGTGAGAGCTTGTCATGGGCTAAGTTGGGACACCCCTGCAGGGTTTTGAACTTTCGAAAGCCGTGCCCGCGGTTATGGGCAGATGGGAATTTGTTAATGTCCGGTTGTAGATAACTTGAACCTTAACTTAATTAAAATGCATCAACTGTGTGTGTAACTGTGATGGTCTCTTTCCGGCGGAGTCCGGGAAGTGAACACGGTGTTGGAGTTATGCTTGGCGTAGGTTGTTTTAGGATCACTTCTTGATCATATTTTATCGACCGTGCTTTGCCTTCTCTTCTCGCTCTCATATGCGTATGTTAGCCACCATATATGCTAGTCGCTTGCTGCAGCTCCACCTCATACCTTTTACCCTACCTATAAGCTTAAATAGTCTTGATCGCGAGGGTGCGAGATTGCCGAGTCCCCGTGACTCACAGATACTTCCAAAACCAGTTTGCAGGTGCCGATGAGACTGTGCAGATGACGCAACCAAGCTCAGGAGGAGCTCGATGAAGATCTTGTCCTTTGTGTTGTTTTCGTTCTAGTTGATCAGTAGTGGAGCCCAGTTGGGGTCGATCGGGGACCTTTGTCACCTTTGGGGTTCTTCTTTTATTTTGGCTCCGTAGTCGGGCCCTAATTGTATTTGGATGTTGTAATGCTTTATTCATGTAATTGTGTGAAGTGGCGATTGTAAGCCAACTATGTATCTTTTCCCCTATTGTATTACATGGGTTGTGTGAAGATTACCTCACTTGCGACATTGCTTTTAATGCGGTTATGCCTTGTTCTTCAACACGTGGGAGATATAGCCGCATCGAGGGTGTTACACCACCCCTCCAACTCGGCCTGCTCGGGTGCGCTCCCCATGCTATGCACCCCCACCATCTACCAGGTGGCCGTCACCAGAACTCTCATCGATGGCGGTGCGGGCCTCAGCGTGCTCTCGGTTGAGGCCTTCAACCTCCTCTGCATACCCCTGGAACGGCTGCAACCCAGCCGGCCCTTCTCAGGCGTTGGGGGCGGATCATCCAGCTCCTTGGGACAGATCCGGCTCCCAGTAACCTTCGGCACCTACAACAACTTCCGCACGGAGCTGGTCGACTTCGACATCGCCCCCATCGGCCTCCCCTACAACGCCATCCTCGGCTACCCAGCGCTGGCCCAGTTCATGGCCGCGACGCACCCGGCGTACAACCTCATGAAGATGCCCGGGAGCAGCGGTGTCCTCACCGTGCACGGGGACACCGGAGACGCGCTGCGAGTGCTCAAGCTCGCCTTCAAGACGGCGGCATCGGCACAACCCGCCGACTCGGAGACCCCCGAGCCCAAGGGGGTTGCACCCGCCAAGAAGAAACAGTTGTTCACCCAAGACAAGGCAGAAACCAAGCAGATACCCGTCGATGAGGACGGGTCCACCCATGCCACTTTCACCATAGGCGCCAACCTCGAGCCCGAGCAGGAGGAGGCCCTGGTCAGGTTCCAGCGCACAAACCAGAAGGTATTCGCTTGGGAGCCTGACCAGTTAGCGGGGATCCCTAGGAGCGTAATCGAGCATCACCTCATCGTGTGCCCCAACGTGCGCCCTGTGAAGCAGAAGGCAAGGCAGTAGTCCACAGAAAAGCAGGCCTTCATCGTCTAAGAGACCCACAAACTAGAAGCCGCTGGGGTCATTCGCGAGGTCCGATACCCGGATTGGTTAGCCAACCCTGTCGTTGTGCCAAAGAAGGGAGGGAAGGAGCACATGTGTGTCGACTTCACCAACCTCAACAAGGCATGCCCGCAAGATCCGTTCCCGCTCCCCCGCATCGACCAGATCGTTGATTCCACCGCAGAATGCGGCCTGCTATGCTTCTTGGATGCCTTCTCTGGGTATCACTAGATCGAGATGGCGGTAGAAGACGTCGAAAAGACAGCCTTCCTAACCCCGTGTGGGATGTACTGCTACACGTGGATGCCATTCGGGCTGCGTAACGCAGGGGCGACCTTTCAGCGGCTGATGCACATCACCTTGGGCCCGCAGCTCGGGAAGAATGTTGAGGCTTACGTCGATGACATTGTGGTGAAGTCTCGGGAGGCCAGGACCCTGATACAAGACCTGGAGGAAACCTTCGCGAGCCTCAACACAGTGAACCTGTGGCTCAACCCAGAGAACTGTGTGTTCGGAGTCCCCTCGGGCAAGCTCTTGGGTTTCCTCGTGTCCCACCGAGGCATCGAGGCTAACCCGGAGAAGGTCAAGGCGGTCGAGGACATGAGCCCGCCAAAGACCCTCAGAGAAATGCAGAAGCTCACTGGGTGCGTGACCGCGCTGGGGCGCTTCATCTCCAAGTTGGGGGAGCGAGCGCTGCCCTTCTTCCAGCTAATGAAGAAAAAGGGGCCCTTTGAATGGACTGAAGAGGCCAACAAGGCGTTCCAGGATCTGAAGAGATACCTGACCAGCCCACCGGTCATGGTGGTCCCACGCCCTCAAGAGCCCCTGGTGCTTTACCTCTCCGCCACTCCCTACTCCGCCAGCGCAGCCCTGGTGGCGGTTAGGGAGGAGCGTCGAATCAAAACCATAGCAGCAACCCGGGACAAGGCAAAACAGGAACAAGGAAGGCCCACACAAACCGCCACCACGGCTGAGGAGGATCAGCCGCTGCAGAGGAGTGCACCGGAGGTGGAAGAGGCCCCTCTCCTAGATGGCCAGCCTCAGGAGGCCTCATCGCCTCAGGAGGCGCCATGGTCTCCGGAGGGCGCCACCAGAACTGACGCACCCAACCTCGTTGAGCACCCAGTGTACTTCGTCAGCACGGTGTTGCGGGATGCGAGGGCACGGTACCCCATGCCTCAGAAGCTCCTCCTCGCGCTACTGGTGGCCTCGCGCAAGCTGCGGCACTATTTTCAGGGTCATCCCATCAAGGTCGTCTCATCATACCCCCTGGAGAGAGTGCTCAGGAGCCCTAACTCAGCTGGAAGGGTCGCTGAGTGGAACATAGAATTGCAAGCGTTTCAGCTCGAATTCAGCACGACCAGAGTCATCAAGGGAGCAGCATTAGCGGATTTTGTGGCAGAATGGACGGAGGCACCAGGTCTCAAGACCGACGAGGATCGGTCCCTCTCCCCGGGAAGCGAGGCGCCAGAAGGCTGGGTCATGTACTTCGATGGGGCGTTCTCCAGACATGCGCTGGGGCTGGGGCGGTGCTTATATCGCCCACTCAGGACAAGCTCTACTACGCTGTACAGCTCTGTTTCCAGCAAGGTGAAAAGGTCCCCAACAACATAGCGGAGTATGAAGGTTTAATAGCAGGCTTGAAGGCCGCAGCTGCCCTGGGGGTGAAACGCCTCACCATCAAGGGCGATTCGCAGCTCCTTGTCAATTTCTCCAACAAGGTGTACGAGCCGAAAGATGAGCACATGGAAGCCTACCTTGCGGAGGTCCGCGGGATGGAGAAGCAGTTCTGGGGGTTGGAGTTGCAGCATGTGCCCCGTGGCACCAATCAGGAGGCCGACGACATCGCCAAATGGGCGTCCAAGCGGTTACCTCAGGAGCCTGGCGTCTTCGAGGAGCGGCTCTTCAAGCCCTCAGCCCTGCGTCATTGTCAAACACGGCTCAGTCTCGGGAGGAGATCTCCCAGCCACCTGCCTCAGGAGCCCCGGTCTGTGGCCCGGCCTCAGGAGCACGCCTGCTCCTGACGATGGAACCTCAGGAGGGGTGCTAGATCACGGAGCTCCGGAGTTACTTAACACAAGGGACCCTGCCGGAGAAGGAGGAGGAAGCGGAGCGTGTGGCACGGCAGGCCACGACATACTGCATCAAGGATGGAGAGCTCTACCGGAAGCGACCAAACGATGTATCCCTGCGCTGCATCTCCAAGGATCAAGGAAAGGAACTGCTGGAAGATATACATGGCGGAGACTATGGACATCATTCATCATCACGGACCCTCGTCGGCAAGGCATTCCGCAGTGGGTTTTATTGGCCCACCGCACTCAATGACGCCGTCGAACTGGTGAAAGCTTGTGAGGCCTGCCAGTTCCACGGCAAGCAAATCCATCAGCCGGCAGGAGGCCTGCAAACTATACCCCTTTCATGGCCATTCGCAGTCTGGGGGCTGGACATCCTGGGCCCGTTTCCTCGGGCGCCAGGGGGCTACCGCTACCTCTACGTCGCCGTGGACAAGTTCACCAAGTGGGCTGAAGTAGAGGCCATCCGCACCATCCCCGCGGGTTCCGCGGTCAAGTTCATCAGGGGCACCGTGAGCCGGTTCGGGGTGCCGAACCGCATCATCACAGACAACGGTTCACAGTTCACCAGTAACCTCTTCAAAACATACTGTGCTAACCTTGGAACGCAGATATGCTACGCTTCGGTGGCACACCCCCGAATCAACGGCCAGGCCGAGTGAGCCAACGCAGAGGTCCTGAGGGGCCTCAAGACCAGGACGTTCAAGAAGAAGCTGGAGGCCTGCGGCAGAGGTTGGTACGACGAGCTTCAGTCCGTGTTGCGGTCCATCCGCACAACCGCGACCAAGCCAACTGGAGAGACCCCGTTCTTCCTGGTCTACAGAGCCGAAGCGGTCCTCCCTCACGAGGTCAGACGTTGCTCTGCGCAGGTCCTGGCGTTCGACGAGGCGCAGCAGGACGCCATGCGGGGGATGGACCTCGTGATGGGGGAGGAACATCGCCGAGAAGCCGCGCTGCAAGCGGCGAGGTACCAACAAGCACTGCGACGATATCATTGCCGCAACATCCGCCCCAGAACTCTCGAGGTAGGAGACCTCATGCTTAGGCGGATTCTCTCCAAGGAGGGACTGCACAAGCTCTCTCCCATGTGGGAGGGCCCGTTCAAGGTTGTTCATGTTTCCAGGCCCGGCTTCGCGCGCTTGGAGACTCAAGAGGGAGTGCCGGTCCAGAATGCATGGAACATCCAGCACCTCCAGAGGTTCTACCCCTAAAAAGGCCCGGAGCCTGTGAAGAAGGCGAATGCCTGTGAAGATTATCCTTTTTGGAAAAGGCCCAGAGCCTGTGAAGAAGGCGAATGCCTGTGAAGCTGTCGCATTTTGGAAAAGGCCCAGAGCCTGTGAAGAAGGCGAATGCTTGTGAAGCTGTCGCGTTTTGGAAAAGGCCCAGAGCCTGTGAAGAAGGCGAATGCCTGTGAAGCTGTCGCATTTTGGAAAAGGCCCAGAGCCTGTGAAGCTGTCGTGTTTTGGAAAAAGGCCTAGAGCCTGTGAAGAAGGCGAATGCCTATGAAGCTGTCGCGTTTTGGAAAGGGCCCGGAGCCTGTGAAGAGGGCAAATGCCCGTGAAGCCTGCTTCCCCCAAGAAAGGTCCGGAGCCTGTGAAGAAGGCCAACGCCTGTGAAGCTCGCCGCCCATGACACTCTCACGTAATAATGAGTTGGGGCTGTACACGCCCCAGAGTCTCAGGAGCGCCGGCCTCAGGCCCTAGGGCTCCCTCCCACGCCCAGTGGCAGCACTTAGCTCCGTGCTGGTGAGAAGACGTCGAAGACTAGACTAGGTGCCGGACGTGGCTTTTTCATTTGCTTTCCGCAGTTGGCTTGTTCATTCTCATTCGAAATTTTATTGAAGCTGTTGCCGTCTTTGGCTCGTGGTTCTTCGACTTTTCACTCTCCTGCCTCGATTTCTCTTATGCAAGGCCTCGCGAGGGGGGCAGCCGAGCGCCCTCGCAAGTGTTCCTATCCTAGTTGTTCAAAGGTTTCGCGACCTGGGTCCATTACAGGAGCACCCCTCCAGTCCGTGCCCCACGGGCACCGCGACACGAACACAGGGCATGGGTCGGTCGCCCCCCACGGCTGGGGCCGGGAACTATCCACGCGCGGGCACGTAGCCGGAAGGCACGATAACGGAAGCAAAGCGATGATTAACAGCAATAACCCAAACACGCCCCCGCGGGGCTCCATGCTACTATCTTTTTACGCAGGAAAAAGGAAAAGAAAGAACAAATCAGGCGCAGCTCGCCTCACACCGGCCTGCAAGGAAGACTCGAGCTGCCTCCGGGGCTCAGGCAGACTCCCTCTCGCGCTTCACTGAAGCGCGACGGCGGGCAGACACGCTACCACCTCCCAAGCAGGTACGACGGCGTGGAGGCTGACCGCGGCCATCGCTAGAAGAGTCGCCGCCTGAAGAAGAACCGGTGAAGCTTGGGGAACCCTGAGCGCCGCCAATCACGCGAGCGCTGTCCTCTCCATCATCGCCGGGGTTGGGTTCCCGACCACGGTCGTCGTCCTCAGGGTAGCACCCTGCACGGCGACCATCTTCCCCAAACACCCTCACATAGAGGGTGGCATTGCTATCAAACTTGAAGTGCAGGGTGCACCGACGGCTCAGGCCACGCGTGCGGGCAAACGCCTGCCAACCGCGGGTCAAGGCCAGGCTCCCGGCTGCGGAGACCTCCAGTGAAGCCCATGAGGTCCGGCTGCAGCAGCCGTCTGCCTAAAGCCAGAGGCCGCCCAGGGCGCCGGCCGGGAGCTCACCGAGGAGGAAGCGAGGAAGTTGAAGCCGGGTGCTAGTCGGCTCCGCCGACCACACAACAAACTCCGGCAGCACCTCTGCAGCGCGAAAGCACGGCCTAGGGGAACGCGCGACCGAAGCGCGCCCCCCGGCCGCAGCAGTCCGCCCGTCACCGTGCTGGAAATCGTCTCCACGGCCGCGGGGAGCTGCCGTGGTGGCCACAGGATGTTTGCGAGGGCGCCCTCGGCCGCGCTTGGGCGGGGGAGAGGCAGGCTCAACCTGGCGAGCATTCCCCTTCTCTGCGGCCGAGAACCTCCTTGACGGGGCCATGAAGAAGAAGGAGAAGCAAGGGGAATGAACTGGAAGGGCGTGCGCCGATCCGTACTTATAACCGGCGAGGGCCAACCATCGTCCCCCACGATCATAGGTAATCATGACCCGCTTTGCATGCAGGGACTTGTCCAATCCGTGCAGTTGCCGAGGCGCCGTGGGGAAGTGGAGACGCCCACGTCCAATCAACCGCCACGCGGCGCCCAAGGCCGCAGGCTGTTAGGGCCCGCGGTGCTTCGCACTTGCCCTTTCGCCTCCCTGCACGGCCAAGTCCGGGCGCGCCTTGGGCCCGGGGGCTACTGTCGGTGTTTTGGGAACGGGGGTCCCCAGACTTGCCTGCCTGCGGCCTGCGGCGTGGCTCGAGGAGGGGCCCAGCACGGCCCATCTTCATCAACACAGACCCAAGACCCTAGCGAGGGGTCAAGCCTCGTGGGGCGGACGACATAGAGCTTCCTCAGGCACGGCCTCATCAGGCTGGCTCGCAAGGAGGCGAAGAGATCAAGGCAGGGTACCTCACGATGTGCCCGTGACGCAAGCCATGACGACCAAGGGTGCCAGGCGGGCGCCAGCTCGCGCAGTGTCCTCCTTTCCTCTTTGGTGCAAAGGGAGCAAGCACAGGTGAGAGCATCAAGCAAAGGCACCCGTTTCGGTGCAACGAGACCAAGACCAGCCCAACGGCAGGGAGGAAGTCATTGTGGAGCCCAAGCTATCGTCACCACCAGAGCCTTTGGCAGGCGAGGACCAACTTTAGTCAGGATAAGTGTACCAGATGTCCCCCTTCAAAATGGCCAATTGTTGGCGCCCTTCCCGCTCAATATTTGGGAAGAGGCCCAGGGCCTTTGCCTATAAATAGGACTAGCAACCCCCAGGGTAGAGGGAGAGAGAATCGAGAAGAGAGAGAGGGAGAAGGGTGACTGAACTCCTCCTAGCAGTTCATCCCCCCAGCCAAGAACAGACCCTCGCGAGGCTGTTCTTCCTTGTATTGCTCATCATCATCAGCCCAAGAGGCAATCCACCACACCACACACTGGAGTAGGGTATTATACCACAACGGTGGCCCGAACCAGTATAAACCCTGTGTCTCTTGTGTTGTTCTTTCCATAGCTTAGATCTTAGCGAGGCGGAGGGGTGCAGGTAGGTAGAAGGCGAAATCTCCGCGTGCACCCCAGTGTTCGAACCTCAAGGGTCTGCCGGAACCCGAAATCTGACAGTGGCAAATAAGATGAACTATGCGAGCGATGTCGGAGACATCAAGCACGAATCAGATTAGAGTTGCGTGTGCGATACGTGGCAGACAGTTGATCCATCAGAGCTGTTTGTGATGGAATAAGCTGTGTGTGTTGCGGGAAAACGCTTGCTGGCGTATAACCTTAAATTTAACCAAAAAAGTGTTAATGCATGTTACAAAAATTGTATAGCTAGAAACTATGTTCAAATACGACTCCAACGATATAATCTATGACGACATAGATTCATATTTTATTAGTTAAATCCTACTTATAAACCAGGACGGGGGTATAGTAGGTAATTAAATCGCAAACGTTTTTTATTAACTATATGTGTACGTGTCCTCTCCTCCTCCTCTCACACGTCTTGTCACCACGCTGCTGCAGACGGCTTACAGCGCAAGCTTGCGCAGCACGCGGGGGTGTTCTTTTGGCCAAATGGTGGCGCCAATGAATCGTCGGTGAGCCTGTTCCCACACAACCTCACACGTTCCCATGCAAGCTTCCCGCTCGACTCGGTGAAATCCCCCAAAATCCCAATGCTTGCCGGCCTGCTATAAAAACGCTCACGGCGGGCGAGTCCTGCGTCGCATTTTCCCCTCCCTCCATGTAGCTTATCTCATCTGCTTATCCCACAATCACTAATGGCACTGGCCCGTCGTCGTCGCTCAACCACTCCACCGTCATCAGAGGACAGCTCCAGCTGGGAGGCTACACCGCTGCGGTGGCGCAGTCCCTGGTGTAGTGTAGTGCGCGTGGCGTCCTTGTTGGGTGTGCGTGGAACACCCACCACACGCTCCGCCGCCGCTGCCCGTCGGCAGCTGTTGCCGGCCACCATTGTCGCCACACCAATGTCGAAAGCCAGGGCCATATCCTGCTTTGCCGCCGCGGCCCGATGGCGGGAGGTGGCCATCGTGGCTGCCACCCCACCGCCGGCCACCGAGAACATCACCCGCTCCGCCACCGCGGCCCGAAGGCGGGAGTTGGTGGTCGTGGCCGCCACCCCATCGTCGGCCACCGTGGCCGCCAACCCACCGTCGACCGCCGGGATCATCACCCGCTCCGCCCCCGCCGCCCGAAGGAGGGAGGCGGAAGTGGAGGCCCGCACGTGCGTCAGTAACCTTGCGCGCTACATCGAGTTCCTGCAGGAGGAGGAGGAGCGTCTCGTTGAGCACGCAAAGAGCCTTACCACAGTCGTCGCCGCATCACATGCCGACGCAAAGGCGAGGAATCAGGAGATCTACGAGTAGTCCAGCCACTTCGTGAGGTATCGTCTGGAGCGGCAGTGGGCGTTCGAGCTGGCGAGCGTCGCTGAACATGCAGCAGCGGCAGGCACCGTATTGCATTTGTCCAGCTCGTCGGTAGGCTCCTCCTCCTCCTCTGCCTCTTACTGAGCGCGCTCGGCAGAGGAGAGGCTGCCGGAAGTAGCATAAAGCCCCTCAGTGGTAGTAGTAGTATTTAGGGGCTATTTTGTTCAGTTCATCTGACTATAGATGTGTGGTCGAACTATACAACGTACTTAAAATTAGCTAGTATATGTAGTTGAACTAACTATTTCAGTACGTGGTTGGCAACAATTGGGGAGAAGTTTGGTCGAGTTGAACTATTTGTATAAATTAAGAATGACTGCTTAATCTATGAATGAAATCTATGCTTAATTACTGAATTTTAGTTGCAAAAATTACATAGTGCTAATGATTTCTAGATGCATATTTTGACAAATCGCAGTGTTACAAGGATTGACAAATGGCAACGTTACTAGATCAACAAATGTAAATCTTTCTAGTTTGACAAATGGCAACATACCCAACATGACAGATGCAAATCTTACCAAATTATTTGTACGTGGTTGCACACGGGTCATCCAAAACAACCGTTTGCATTGAAGGGATGAACAAATCATGCGCTGCTCTCACTTTGCATACGGGTGTTCTATGTAAATCGTTTGCGATCAAGACCTACAGAAATCCCGCTCGACACATTTTCTCTTGGCTTCCTGGGGAAACTGTCAGTTTGCATGCGGGTGTTCTAACTAAAATGTTTGCGATGAGTGTTTTATATTTAAAAAGCGAATTAAACTGCGGCTTGGGCGCCATTAATGGAGAGGATGCGAGCAAGGCGGGCGGCCATGGAAGTCAAAGGGCTTGCTTCCCAGTGAGCCTGCACACCGTACAACTCGCATGCTTCTCGGCGAGCCTGCGCAGTGGAGGACAGCTTACACGCATATCGGTCAGCCTGCGCACCGGACGGCGCTGGCACGCCTCCCGTTCAGTCAAGGTCAAGCAGCTGTCTGCACGATGTCATTAAAACCAAGACACGTGGCGTCACGTTAATGGTTAACATAATTTTGGGTTTACTAGAATTTAAAAACGAGGCATCTCAATGTTTTGCTGGCAATCAACGGTGCCCTAGTGTTTGAAATTCATTCCCATTTCTTGCATGGGACCTAAGCATGCACCCAAGGACACAGATTTGATTTTTCAACCAATTTATATGCACTAGAGCATGTACACGTAGTTCAAATTTGAATTATGCACATAAATGCATTGAAAACTCAGTTAATGCATAAAAATGTCCAAACAAACCCCGAAAAATCACAAAAATTGACACAACACTCCTGTTGTTCTATGTTGACACGAGAAAAAAATTTGAAAGCAATAAGAGGCAACGGATATCGTTTCGTCCCCAAAGGTGGGACGTTCCCTACCAAAAACCATCATGCTTGTTGCGAGAAGCTTCGGTTTGTGAGAAGCATATACCCAAACCTGCGCCAAATGGGACAAAATTTGTACCACGGCATGTTGATGCCGCTCCATGATAGCATGCCAAGTTTCATGAATTTCAGATGAGTTTTGGATTTACTAGAATTTTAAAACCAGGCATCTCAATGTTTTGCCGGCAATCAACGGTGCCCTAGTGTTTGAAATTCTTTTCCATTTCTTGCATGGGACCTAAGCATGCACCCACGGACACATATTTGATTTTTCAACCAATTTATATGCACTGGAGCATGTACATGTAGTTCAAATTTGAATTATGCACATAAATGCATTGAAAACTCAGTTAATGCATAAAAATGTCCAAACGAACCCCGAAAAATCACAAAAATTCACACAACACTCCTGTTGTTCTATGTTGACACGAGAAAAAAATTGAGAGCAATAAGAGGCAATGGATATCATTTCGTCCCCAAAGGTGGGACGTTCCCTACCGAAAACCATCATGCTTGTTGTCAGAAGCTTCGGTTTGTGAGAAGCATATACCCAAACCTGCGCCAAATGGGACAAAATTTGTACCATGACATGTTGATCCTGCTCCATGATTGCATGCCAAGTTTCACGGATTTCAGAAGAGTTTTGGATTTACTAGAATTTAAAAACCAGGCATCTCAATGTTTTGCCTGCAATCAACGGTGCCCTGGTGTTTGAAATTCATTCGCATTTCTTGCATGGTACCTAAGCATGCACCCAAGGACACATATTTCATTTTCCAACCAATTTATATGCACTGAAGCATGTGCATGTAGTTCAAATTTTAATTATGCACATAAATGCATTGAAAACTTAGTTAATGCATAAAAATGTCCAAACGAAACCCGAAAAATCACAAAAATATACACAACACTCCTGTTGTTCTATGTTGACAGAAGAAAAAAATGAAAGCAATAAGTGGCAATGGATATCGTTTCGTCCCCAAAGGTGGGACGTTCCCAACCGAAAACCATCATGCTTGTTGTGAGAAGCTCCGGTTTGTGAGAAGCATATACCCAAACCTGCCCAAAATGGGACAAAATTTGTACCATGTCATGTTGATGCCGCTCCATGATAGCATGCGAAGTTTCATGAATTTCAAATGAATTTTGGATTTACTAGAATTTAAAAACCAGGCATCTCAATGTTTTGCCGGCAATCAACGGTGCTCTGGTGTTTAAAATACATTCCCATTTCTTGCATGGGACCTAAACATGCACCCAAGGACACATATTCGATTTTTCAACCAATTTATATGCACTGGAGCATGTGCATGTAGTTCAAATTTGAAGTATGCACATAAATGCATTGAAAACTCAGTTAATGCATAAAAATGTCCAAACAATCCCCGAAAAATCACAAAAATTCACACAACACTCCTGTTGTTCTATGTTGACACGAGAAAAAAAATTGAAAGCAATAAGAGGCAATGGATATTGTTTCGTCCCCAAAGATGGGACGTTCCCTACCGAAAACCATAATGCTTGTTGTGAGAAGCTCCGGTATGTGGGAAGCATATACCCAAACCTGCCCCAAATGGGACACAATTTGTACCACGACATGTTGATGCCGCTCCATGAAAGCATGCCAAGTTTCATGAATTTCAGACGAGTTTTGGATTTACTCCTACTAGAATTTAAAAACCAGGCATCTCAATGTTTTGTCGGCAGTCAACGGTGCCCTGGTGTTTGAAATTCATTCCCATTTCTTGCATGGGACCTAAGCATGCACCCAAGGACATGGATTTGATTTTTCAACCAATTTATATGCACTCGAGCAGGTGCATGTAGTTCAAATTTGAATTATGCACATAAATGCATTGAAAACTCAGTTAATGCATAAAAATGTCCAAACGAACCCCAAAAAATCACAAAAATTCACACAACACTCCTATTGTTCTGTGTTGACACGAGAAAAAAAAATTGGGAGCAATAAGAGGCAATGGATATTGTTTCGTCCCCAAAGGTGGGACGTTCCCTACAAAAAACCATCATGCTTGTTGCGAGAAGCTTCGGTTTGTGAGAAGCATATACCCAAACCTGCCCCAAATGGGACAAAATTTGTACCACGACACGTTGATGCCGCTCCACGATAGCATGCCAAGTTTCACGAATTTCAGAAGAGTTTTGGATTTACTAGAATTTAAAAACCAGGCATCTCAATGTTTTGCCGGCAATCAACGGTGCCCTGGTGTTTGAAATTCATTCCCATTTCTTGCATGGGACCTAAGCATGCATCCAAGGACACAGATTTGATTTTTCAACCAATTTATATGCACTGAAGCATGTGCATGTAGTTCAAATTTTAATTATGCACATAAATGCATTGAAAACTTAGTTAATGCATAAAAATGTCCAAACGAAACCCGAAAAATCACAAAAATATACACAACACTCCTGTTGTTCTATGTTGACAGAAGAAAAAAATGAAAGCAATAAGTGGCAATGGATATCGTTTCGTCCCCAAAGGTGGGACGTTCCCAACCGAAAACCATCATGCTTGTTGTGAGAAGCTCCGGTTTGTGAGAAGCATATACCCAAACTTGCCCAAAATGGGACAAAATTTGTACCATGTCATGTTGATGCCGCTCCATGATAGCATGCGAAGTTTCATGAATTTCAAATGAATTTTGGATTTACTAGAATTTAAAAACCAGGCATCTCAATGTTTTGCCGGCAATCAACGGTGCTCTGGTGTTTAAAATACATTCCCATTTCTTGCATGGGACCTAAACATGCACCCAAGGACACATATTCGATTTTTCAACCAATTTATATGCACTGGAGCATGTGCATGTAGTTGAAATTTGAAGTATGCACATAAATGCATTGAAAACTCAGTTAATGCATAAAAATGTCCAAACAATCCCCGAAAAATCACAAAAATTCACACAACACTCCTGTTGTTCTATGTTGACACGAGAAAAGAAATTGAAAGCAATAAGAGGCAATGGATATTGTTTCGTCCCCAAAGATGGGACGTTCCCTACCGAAAACCATAATGCTTGTTGTGAGAAGCTCCGGTATGTGGGAAGCATATACCCAAACCTGCCCCAAATGGGACACAATTTGTACCACGACATGTTGATGCCACTCCATGAAAGCATGCCAAGTTTCATGAATTTCAGACGAGTTTTGGATTTACTCCTACTAGAATTTAAAAACCAGGCATCTCAATGTTTTGCCGGCAGTCAACGGTGCCCTGGTGTTTGAAATTCATTCCCATTTCTTGCATGGGACCTAAGCATGCACCCAAGGACACAGATTTGATTTTTCAACCAATTTATATGCACTCGAGCAGGTGCATGTAGTTCAAATTTGAATTATGCACATAAATGCATTGAAAACTCAGTTAATGCATAAAAATGTCCAAACGAACCCCAAAAAATCACAAAAATTCACACAACACTCCTATTGTTCTGTGTTGACACGAGAAAAAAAAATTGGGAGCAATAAGAGGCAATGGATATCGTTTCGTCCCCAAAGGTGGGACGTTCCCTACAAAAAACTATCATGCTTGTTGCGAGAAGCTTCGGTTTGTGAGAAGCATATACCCAAACCTGCCCCAAATGGGACAAAATTTGTACCACGACACGTTGATGCCGCTCCACGATAGCATGCCAAGTTTCACGAATTTCAGAAGAGTTTTGGATTTACTAGAATTTAAAAACCAGGCATCTCAATGTTTTGCCGGCAATCAACGGTGCCCTGGTGTTTGAAATTCATTCCCATTTCTTGCATGGGACCTAAGCATGCATCCAAGGACACAGATTTGATTTTTCAACCAATTTATATGCACTGAAGCATGTGCATGTAGGTCAAATTTTAATTATGCACATAAATGCATTGAAAACTCAGTTAATGCATAAAAATATCCAAACAATCCCTGAAAAATCTCAAAAATTCACACAACACTCCTGTTGTTCTATGTTGACACGAGAAAAAAATTGAAAGCAATAAGAGGCAATTGATATTGTTTCGTCCCCAAAGATGGGACGTTCCCTACCGAAAACCATAATGCTTGTTGTGAGAAGCTCTGATATGTGGGAAGCATATACCCAAACCTGCCCCAAATGGGACAAAATTTGTACCACGGCTTGTTGATGCCACTCCATGATAGCATGCCAAGTTCCATGAATTTCAGACGAGTTTTGGATTTACTACTAGAATTTAAAAACGAGGCATCTCAATGTTTTGCCGGCAGTCAACGATGCCCTGGTGTTTGAAATTCATTCCCATTTCTTGCATGGGACCTAAGCATGCACCCAAGGATGTAGATTTGATTTTTCAACTAATTTATATGCGCTGGACCAGGTGCATGTAGTTCAAATTTGAATTATGCACATAAATGCATAGAAAACTCTATTAATGCATAAAAATTTCCAAACGAACCCCGAAAAATCACAAAAATTCACACAACACTCCTGTTGTTCTATGTTTACACGAGAAAAAAAATTGAAAGCAATAGGAGCCAATGGATATCGTTTTGTCCCCAAAGGTGGGACGTTCCCTATCGAAAACCATCATGCTTGTTGTGAGAAGCATATACCCAAACCTGCCCCAAATTGGACAAAATTTATACCACGGCATGTTGATGTCGCTCCATGATAGCATGCCAAGTTTCATGAATTTCAGACGAGTTTTGGATTTACTAGAATTTAAAAACCAGGCATCTCAAAGTTTTGCCGGTAATCAACGGTGCCCTCATGTTTGAAATTCTTTCCCATTTCTTGCATGGGACCTAAGCATGCACCCAAGGACACATATTTGTTTTTTCAACCAATTTATATCCACCGGAGCATGTACATGTAGTTCAAATTTGAATTATGCACATAAATGCATTGAAAACTTAGTTAATGCATAAAAATGTCCAAACGAACCCCGAAAACTCACAAAAATTCACACAACACTCCTGTTGTTCTATGTTGACATGAGAAAAAAATTTGACAGCAATAAGAGGCAATGGATATCATTTCGTCCCCAAAGGAGGGACGTTCCCTACCGAAAACCATCATGCTTGTTGTGAGAAGCTTCTGTTTGTGAGAAGCATATACCCAAACCTGCCCCAAATGGGACAAAATTTGTACCACGGCATGCTGATGCCGCTCCTTGATAGCATGCCAAGTTTCTCGAATTTCAGACTAGTTTTGGATTTATTAGAATTTAAAAACTAGGCATCTCAATGTTTTGCCAGCAATCAACGGTGCCCTGGTGTTTGAAATTCATTCCCAGTTCTTGCATGGGACCTAAGCATGCACCCAAGGACACAGATTTGATTTTTCAACCAATTTATATGAAGCATGTGCACGTAGTTCAAATTTGAATTATGCACATAAATGCATTGAAAACTCAGCTAATGCATAAAAATGTCCAAATGAACCCCGAAAAATGACAAAAATACGCACAACACTCCTGTTGTTCTATGTTGACACGAGAAAAATATTTGAAAGCAATAAGAGGCAATGGATATCGTTTCGTCCCCAAAGGTGGGACGTTTCCTATCGAAAACCATCATGCTTGTAGTGAGAAGCTCTGGTTTGTGAGAAGCATATACCCAAACCTACCCCAAATGGGACAAAATATGTACCACGTCATGTTGATGCCGCTCCATGATAGCATGCCAAGTTTCATGAATTTCAGACAAATTTTGGATTTGCTAGAATTTAAAAACCACACATCTCAATGTTTTGCCGGTAATCAACGGTGCCCTGGTGTTTGAAATTCATTCCCATTTCTTGCATGGGATCTAAGCATGCACCCAAGGACACATATTTGATTTTTCAACCAATTTATACGCATTGGAGCATGTGCATGTAGTTCAAATTTGAATTATGCACATAAATGCATTGAAAACTCAGTTAATGCATAAAAATGTCCAAACAAACCCCGAAATATCACAAAAATTCACACAACCCTCCTACTATTCTATGTTGACACGAGAAAAAAAATTGAAAGCAATAAGATGCAATGGATATTGTTTCGTCCCCAAAGATGGGACGTTCCCTACCGAAAATCATCATGCTTGTTGTAAGAAGCTCTGGTATGTGAGAAGCATATACCCAAACCTGCCCCAAATGGGACAAAATTTGTACCATGGCATGTTGATGCCTCTCCATGATAGCATGCCAAGTTTCATGAATTTCAGACGAGTTTTGGATTTACTAGAATTCAAAAACCAGGCATCTCAATGTTTTGCCGGTAATCAATGGTGCCCTAGTGTTCAAAATTCTTTCCCATTTCTTGCATGTGACCTAAGCATGCACCCAAGGACACTGATTTCATTTTTCAACCAATTTATATGCACTGGAGCATGTATATGTAGTTCAAATTTGAATTATGCACATAAATGCATTGAAAACTCAGTTAATGCATAAAATGTCCGAATGAACCCCGAAAAATCACAAAAATTCACACAACACTCTTGTTGTTCTATGTCAACACGAGAAAAAAATTTGAAAGCAATAAGAGGCAATGGATATCGTTTCGTCCCCAAAGGTGGGACGTTCCCTATCGAAAACCATCATGCTTGTTGTGAGAAGCTTCGGTTTGTGAGAAGCATATACCCAAACCTGCCCCAAATGGGACAAAATTTGTACCATGGCATGTTGATGCCTCTCCATGATAGCATGCCAAGTTTCATGAATTTCAGACGAGTTTTGGATTTACTAGAATTCAAAAACCAGGCATCTCAATGTTTTGCCGGTAATCAATGGTGCCCTAGTGTTCGAAATTCTTTCCCATTTCTTGCATGTGACCTAAGCATGCACCCAAGGACACTGATTTCATTTTTCAACCAATTTATATGCACTGGAGCATGTATATGTAGTTCAAATTTGAATTATGCACATAAATGCATTGAAAACTCAGTTAATGCATAAAATGTCCGAATGAACCCCGAAAAATCACAAAAATTCACACAACACTCTTGTTGTTCTATGTCGACACGAGAAAAAAATTTGAAAGCAATAAGAGGCAATGGATATCGTTTCGTCCCCAAAGGTGGGACGTTCCCTATCGAAAACCATCATGCTTGTTGTGAGAAGCTTCGGTTTGTGAGAAGCATATACCCAAACCTGCCCCAAATGGGACAAAATTTGTACCACGACATGTTGATGCCCCTCCATGATAGCATGCCAAGTTTCCTGAATTTCAGACGAATTTTGGATTTACTAGAATTTAAAAACCAGGCATCTCAACGCTTTGCCGGCAATCAACGGTGCCCTGGTGTATGAAATTCATTCCCATTTCTTGCATGGGACCTAAGCATGCACTCAAGGACACAGATTTCATTTTTCAACCAATTTATATGCACTGAAGCATGTGCATGTAGTTCAAATTTGAATTATGCACATAAATGCATGGAAAATTCAGTTAATGCATAAAAATGTCCAAACGAACCCCGAAAAATCATAAAAATTCACACAACACCCCTGCTGTTCTGTGTTGACACGAGAAAAAAATTGAAAGCAATAAGAGGCAATGGATATCGTTTCGTCCCCAAAGGTGGGACGTTCCCTACCGAAAAACATCATGCTGATTGTGAGAAGCTTTGGTTTGTGAGAAGCATAGACCCAAACCTGCCCCAAATGGGACAAAATTTGTACCACGACATGTTGATGCCGCTCCATGATAGCATGCCATGTTTCACGAATTTTAGAAGAGTTTTGGATTTACTAGAATTTAAAAATCAGGCATCTCAATGTTTAGCTAGCAATCAACATTGCCCTGGTGTTTGAATTTCATTCCCATTTCTTGCATGGGACCTAAGCATGCACCCAAGGACACAAATTTGATTTTTGAACCCATTTATATGCACTGAAGCATGTGCATGTAGTTCAAATTTTAATTATGCACATAAATGCATTGAAAACTCAGTTAATGCATAAAAATGTCCAAACAAACCCCGAAAAATCACAAAAAAGACACAACACTCCTGTTGTTCTATGATGACAGAAGAAATTTTTTTGAAAGCAATAAGAGGCAATGGATATTGTTTCGTCCCCAAAGATGGGACGTTCCCTACCGAAAACCATAATGCTTGTTGTGAGAAGCTACGGTATGTGAGAAGCATATACCCAATCCTGCCCCAAATGGGACAAAATTTGTACCACGGCATGTTGATGCCGCTCCATGATGGCATGCCAAGTTTCATGAATTTCAGACGAGTTTTGGATTCACTAGAATTTAAAAACCATGCATCTCAATGTTTCGCCGGTAATCAATGGTGCCCTAGTGTTTGAAATTCATTCCCATTTCTTGCATGGGACCTAAGCATGCACCCAAGGACAAAGATTTAATTTTTCAACCAATGTATATGCACTGGAGCATGTGCATGTAGTTCAAATTTGAATTGTGCACATAAATGCATTGAAAACTCAGTTAATGCATAAAAATGTCCAATCAAACCCCGAAAAATCAAAAAATTCACACAACACTCCTGTTGTTCTATGTTGATACGAGAAAAAAATAGAAAGCAATAAGAGGCATTAGACATCGTTTCGTCCCCAAAGGTGGGACGTTCCCTAGGGAAAACCATCATGCTTGTTGTGAGAAGCTTCGGTGTGCGAGAAGCATATACCCAAACCTGCCCCAAATGGGAGAAAATTTGTACCATGTCATGTTGATGCCGCTCCATGATAGCATGCCAAGTTTCATGAATATCAGACGAATTTTAATTTACTAGAATTTAAAAACCAGGCATCTCAATGTTTTGCTGGCAATCAACGGTGCTGTGATGTTTGAAATTCATTCCCATTTCTTGCATGGGACCTGAGCATGCACCCATGGCCACAAATTTGATTTTTCGACCAATTTATATGCACCGGAGCATGTGCATGTAGTTCGAATTTGAATTATGAACATAAATGCATTAAAAACTCAGTTAATGCATAAAAATGTCCAAACAAACCCCAAAAATCACAAAAATTCACACAACACTCCTGTTGTTCTATGTTGACACGAGAAAAAAAATTGAAAGCAATAGGAGCCAATGGATATCGTTTCGTCCCCAAAGGTGGGACGTTCCCTACCGACAACCATAATGCTTGTTGTGAGAAGCTCCGGTATGTGAGAAGCATATACCCAAACCTGCCCCAAATGGGACAAAATTTGTACCACGACATGTTGATGCCACTCCATGATAGCATGCCAAGTTTCATGAATTTCAGACGAGTTTTGGATTTACTAGAATTCAAAAACCAGGCACCTCAATGTTTTGCTGGTAATCATCGGCGCCCTAGTGTTTGAAATTCTTTCCCATTTCTTGCATGGGACCTAAGCATGCACCCAACGACACTGATTTGATTTTTCAACCAATTTATATGCACTGACGCATGTGCTTGTAGTTCAAATTTGAATTATGCACATAAATGCATTGAAAACTCAGTTAATGCATAAAAATGTTCAAACAAACCCCAAAAATCACAAAAATACACACAACACTCCTGTTGTTCTATGTTGACAGAAGAAAAAAATTTGAAAGCAATAAGAGGCAATGGATATCGTTTCGTCCCCAAAGGTGGGACGTTCCCTACCAAAAACCGTCATGCTTGTTGTCAGAAGCTCCGATTTGTGAGAAGCATATACCCAAACCTGCCCCAAATTGGACAAAATTTGTACCACGGCATGTTGATGCAACTCCATGATAGCATGCCAAGTTTCATGAATTTCACACAAATTTTGGTTTTACTAGAATTTAAAAACCAGGCATCTCAATGTTTTGCCGGCAATCAACGGTGATCTGGTGTTTGAAATTCATTCCCATTTCTTGCATGGGACCTAAGCATGCACCCAAGGACAAAGATTTAATTTTTCAACCAATTTAAATGCACTGGGGCACGTGCATGTAGTTCAAATTTGAATTATGCACATAAATGCATTGAAAACTCAGTTAATGCATAAAAATGTCCAAACAAACCCCAAAAAATCACAAAAATTCACACAACACTCCTGTTATTCTATGTTGATACGAGAAAAAAACTAAAAGCAATAAGAGGCATTGGATATCGTTTCGTCCCCAAAGGTGGGACGTTCCCTAGGGAAAACCATCATGCTTGTTGTGAGAAGCTTCGGTTTGTGAGAAGCATATACCCAAACCTGCCCCAAATGGGACAAAATTTGTACCACGGCATGTTGATGCCGCTCCATGATAGAATGCCAAGTTTCATGAATTTCAGATGAGTTTTTGATTTACTAGAATTTAAAAACCAGGCATCTCAATGTTTTGCCGGCACTCAACGGTGCCCTGGTGTTTGAAATTCATTCCCATTTCTTGCATGGGACCTAAGCATGCACCCAAGGACACAAATTTGATTTTTCAACCAATTTATATGCACTGGAGCATGTGCATCTAGTTCAAATTTGAATTATGCACATAAATGCATTGAAAACTCAGTTAATGCATAAAAATGTACAAACGAACCCCGAAAAATCACAAAAATTCACACAACACTCCTGTTGTTCTATGTTGACACGAGAAAAAAATTTGAAAGCAATAAGAGGCAACGGATATCGTTTCGTCCCCAAAGGTGGGACGTTCCTTAGGGAAAACCATCATGCTTGTTGTGAGAAGCTTCGGTTTGTGAGAAGCATATACCCAAACCTACCCCAAATGGGAGAAAATTTGTACCACGTCATGTTGATGCCGCTCCATGATAGCATGTCAAGTTTCATGAATATCAGACGAATTTTAATTTACTAGAATTTAAAAACCAGGTATCTCAATGTTTTGCCGGCAATCAACGGTGCCGTGGTGTTTGAAATTCATTCCCATTTCTTGCATGCGACCTGAGCATGCACCCAAGGACACAGATTTGATTTTTCGACCAATTTATATGCACTTGAGCATGTGCAGGTAGTTCGAATTTGAATTATGAACATAAATGCATTAAAAACTCAGTTAATGCATAAAAATGTCCAAACAAACCCCAAAAAATCACAGAAATTCACACAACACTCCTGTTGTTCTATGTTGACACGAGAAAAAAAATTGAAAGCAATAGGAGCCAATGGATATCGTTTCGTCCCTAAAGGTGGGACGTTCCATACCGACAACCATAATGCTTGTTGTGAGAAGCTCCGGTTTGTGAGAAGCATATACCCAACCCTGCCCCAAATGGGACAAAATTATTACCACAACATGTTGATGCCGCTCCATGATAGCATGCCAAGTTTCATGAATTTCAGACGAGTTTTGGATTTACAAGAATTTAAAAACTAGGCTTCTCAATGTTTTGCCGGCAATCAACGGTGCCCTAGTGTTTGAAATTCATTCCTATTTCTTGCATGGGACCTAAGCATGCACCCAAGGACACAGATTTGATTTTTCAACCAATTTATATTCACTGGAGCATGTGCATGTAGTTCAAATTGGAATTATGCACATAAATGCATTGAAAACTCAGTTAATGCATAAAAATGTCCAAACGAACCCCGAAAAATCACAAAAAATCACACAACACTCCTGTTGTTCTATGTTGACACGGGAAAAAAATCTGAAAGCAATAAGAGGCAATGGATATCGTTTCGTCCCCAAAGGTGGGATGTTCCCTACCGAAAACCATCATGCTTGTTGTGAGAAGCTTTGGTTTGTCAGAAGCATATACCCAAACCTGCCCCAAATGGGACAAAAATTGTATCACGTCATGTTGATGCCGCTCCATGATAGCATGCCAAGTTTCATGAATATCAGACAAATTTTAATTTACTAGAATTTAAAAACCAGTCATCTCAATGTATTGCTGGCAATCAACGGTGCCGTGGTGTTTGAAATTCATTCCAATTTCTTGCATGGGACCTGAGCATGCACCCAAGGAACCAGATTTGATTTTTCAACCAATTTATATGCACTGGAGCATGTGCAGGTAGTTCAAATTTGAATTATGAATATTGTCTTCTCTTTGGCAGGAATTTCACGATGAAAACTCAGTTAATGCATAAAAATGTCCAAACAAACCCCGAAAAATCACAAAAATTCACACAACACTCCTGCTATTCTATTTTGACACGAGAAAAAAATTTGAAAGCAATAAGAGGCAATGGATATCGTTTCGTCCACAAAGGTGGGACGTTCCCTACCGAAAACCATCATGCTTGTTGTGTGAAGCTCCGGTATGTGAGAAGCACATACACAAACCTGCCCCAAATGGGACAAAATTTGTACCACGGAATGTTGATGCCGCTCCATGATAGCATGTCAAGTTTCATGAATTTCAGACGAATTTTAATTTACTAGAATTTAAAAACCAGGTATCTCAATGTTTTGCCGGCAATCAACGGTGCCGTGGTGTTTGAAATTCATTCCCATTTCTTGCATGCGACCTGAGCATGCACCCAAGGACACAGATTTGATTTTTCAACCAATTTATATGCACTGGAGCATGTGCATGTAGTTCAAATTTGAATTATGCACAAAAATGCATTGAAAAATCAGTTAATGCATATAAATTTCCAAACGAACCCCGAAAAATCATGAAAATTCACAGAACACTCCTATTGTTCAATGTTGACAAGAGAAAAAAAACGAAAGCAATAGGAGGCAATGGATATTGTTTTGTCCCCAAAGGTGGGACGTTCCCTACCGAAAATCATCAAGCGTGTTGTGAGAAGATCCGGCTTGTGAGAAGCATATACCCAAACCTGCCCAAATGGGACAAAATTTGTACCACGGCATGTTGATGCCGCTCCATGATAGCATGCCAAGTTTCATGAATTTCAGACGAGTTTTGTATTTACTAGAATTTAAAAACCAGGCATCTCAATGTTTTGCCGGCTATCAATGGTGCCCTATTGTTTGAAATTCTTTCGCATTTCTTGCATGGGACCTAAGAATGCACCCAAGGACACATATTTTATTTTTCAACCAATTTATATGCACCGGAGCATGTACATGTAGTTCAAATTTGAATTATGCACATAAATGCATTGAAAACTCAGTTAATGCATACAACTGTCCAAACGAACCCGAAAAATCACAAAAATTCACACAACACTCCTGTTGTTCTATGTTGACATGAGAAAAAGAATTGAAAGCAATAAGAGGCAATGGATATCGTTTCGTCCCCAAAGGTGGGACGTTCCCTACCGAAAACCATCATGCTTGTTGTGAGAAGCTTCGGTTTGTGAGAAGCATATACCCAAAACCTGTTCCAAATGGGACAAAATTTGTACCATGGCATGTTGATGCCGCACCATGATAGCATGCCAAGTTTCATGAATTTTGGACAAGTTTTGGATTTACTAGAATTTAAAAACCAGGCATCTCAATGTTTTGCCGGCAATCAACGGTTCCCTCATGTTTGAAATTCATTCCCATTTCTTGCATGGGACCTAAGCATGCACCCAAGGACACATATTTGATTTTTCAACCAATTTATACGCACTGGAGCATGCGCATGTAGTTAAAATTTGAATTATGCACATAAATGCATTGAAAACTCAGTTAATGCATAAAAATGTCCAAACGAATCCCAAAAATCTCAAAAATTCACACAACACTCATGTTGTTCCATGTTGACACGAGAAAAAAATTTGAAAGCCATAAGAGGTAATGGATATTGTTTCGTCCCCAAGGTGGGACGTTCCCTACCGAAAACCGTCATGCTTGTTGTGAGAAGCTCCGGTTTGTGAGAAGCATATACCCAAACCTGCCCCAAAAGGGACAAAATTTGTACCACGTCATGTTGATGCCGCTCCATCATAGCATGCCAAGTTTCATGAATATCAGACGAATTTCAATTTACTAGAATTTAAAAACCAGGCATCTCAATGTTTTGCCGGCAATCAACGGTGCCGTGGTGTTTGAAATTCATTCCCATTTCTTGCATGGGACCCGAGCATGCACCCAAGGACACAGATTTGATTTTTCAACCAATTTATATGCACTGGAGCATGTGCAGGTAGTTCGAATTTGAATTATGAACATAAATGCATTAAAAACTCAGTTAATGCATAAAAATGCCCAAACAAACCTTGAAAAATCACAAAACTTGACACAACACTCCTGTTGTTCTATGTTGACATGAGAAAAACATTTCAAAGCAATAAGAGGCAACGGATATTGTTTCGTCCCCAAAGGTGGGACGTTTCCTACCAAAAACCATCATGCTTGTTGTGAGAAGCTCCGGTATGTGATAATGTAGGATCTAGAAGTAGATGTGTCTAGAGGGGGTGATTAGACACTTAATGCTAAATTTGCAATTTTTAAGCTTTTTCGGTTTAAGTGGAGTTTAGGCACAATTTCAACACACACAATACATATCAAGCAAGCATGCAAAGAGTATATGAGCAGCGGAATGTAAAGCATGCAACTTGCAAGAATGTAAAGGGAAGGGTTTGGATAAATCAAACGCAATGGGAGACACGGATGTTTTTCTCGTGGTTCGGATAGGTGGTGCTATCCTACATCCACGTTGATGGAGACTTCAACCCACAAACGGGAACGGTTGCGAGAGTCCACGGAGGGCTCCACCCACAAAGGGTAACGGTTGCGCGAGTCCACACAGGGCTCCACCCACGAAGGGTCCACGAAGAAGAAACCACCCACAAAGGGTCCACGAAGAAGCAACCTTGTCTATCCCACCATGGCCATCGCCCACACAGGACTTGCCTCACTAGCGGTAGATCTTCACTAAGTAGGCGATCTCCTTGCCCTTACAAACTCCTTGGTTCAACTCCACAATCTTGTCGGAGGCTCCCAAGTGACACCTAGCCAATCTAGGAGACACCACTCTCCAAGAAGTAACAAATGGTGTGTAGGTAATGAACTCCTTGCTCTTGTGCTTCAAAAGTCTCCCCAACACTCAACTCTCTCTCATAGGATTTGGATTTTGTGGAAAGAAGATTTGAGTGGAAAGCAACTTAGGGAAGGCTAGAGATCAAGATTCATATGGTAGGAATGGAATATCTTGGTCTCAACACATGAGTAGGTGGTTCTCTCTCAGAACATATGAGTTGGAATGGTGTATGCGTTCTGATGGCTCTCTCTTCAAATGAAGAGGAGGTGGAGGGGTATATATAGCCTCCACACAAAATCCAACCATTACACACATTTTTCCAATCTCGGTGGGACCGAATCAACAAACTCGGTCGGACCGAAAAGGTAAACCTAGTGACCGTTAGAGATTTCGGTGGGACCGACTGCATCAACTCGGTGGGACCGATGTGCTAGGGTTAGGGTAAAATTCAAAAATCGGTTTGACCGATTACTCAAACTCGGTGGGACCGATTTGGGTAATAAGTGAATACTGAGATTTGGCCAAGCAAACTCGGTGGAACCAATTGCATATCTCGGTGGGACCGAGAATATTGCAATGGGTAACAGAGAGTTTGCAAGCCCATCTCGGTGAGACCGAGATCCCATCGGTGAGACCGAACTGATTAGGGTTTGGCAGTGGCTTATGACAAGTGAAACTCGGTGGTGCCGGATAGGAAGAATCGGTAGGACCGAGTTTGGCTTAGGGTTTAGGTCATATGTGGAAGTGGGAAAGTAGCTGAGGGTTTTGGAGCATATCACTAAGCACATGAAGCAAGAGGCTCATTAAGAAACACCTCATCCCTCCTTGATAGTATTGGCTTTTCCTAAAGACTCAATGTGATCTTGGATCACTAAAATGTAAAATGAGGAGTCTTGAGCTTGAAGCTTTAGCGAATCCTTTGTCCTTAGCATCTTGAAGGAGTTCCCATAACCTTTAGTCCATGCCACTCCATTGTTGAACTTATTTGAAACATGCTAGATCGAAATGTTAGTCCAACAAGAGATATGTTGTCATCAATTATCAAAACCACCTAGGGAGCACTTGTGCTTTCAATCTCGCCCTTTTTGGTAATTGATGGCAACATACATCAAAGCTTTAGATAAAGATATAAAGAACAACAAGTAAAGCTTTGGAAGGACATGTAACAAGCATAGGCTCCCCCTGCATGTATGCACTCATGTAAATATGAAATATAGAGGCATGTGAGAGCATAACCATGATAGAGTAGGCAATGTGTTACATGCATCTTGGCCACATGCATCAGAGCAAAAGATTATCAAGGAAAATACCTTCATGCTCATGAGTCCTTCTTGCAAACAGTATGTACATAAGTAAGAACTCCTCATACTCATGATTTTGATGCATTTACTTACCTTGTGGTCTTGAGTTGGCTTAGGATGGAATGAACCTGCACAAACAAGGTTAGATAACACAGGTACATCCACTTGCCAGAGCAAACAAAAGAAACCACAAGAATACCAAGACTGTGATGACATGTAGAGAGTGAGTACAAGGTACCACATTGAATTCAACATGTCCCCAAGAATAAAGATATACAATGAATTTGACTGATTTCTTTCCCTTAGGTGTCTTGCTCCCCCTGAATCTTACATGGGATATTGGGAGAAGATAGGGAACAGAAAATCAGAGCTGAAAGATACAAATGGAACTTAATTCAAATGAGTACATATGAACATGTCTTTCCCCCAAAAGGACATGTGGTATCTCTCCTCTTGAACATCAAGCATCTGGGATCCTTGAGTATTCTCTCTCCCTGGAGATTTCTTAATAATATCTGGGATCCTTGAGACTTTCTCTCCCCCTTGAGCTTTGATGTGATCTCTTTCTCCCCCTTTGACATCAATTTCCAAGAAGGTTTTTCCTGGAATCCGTCGACTAGGTTTGGTCCTTGAGATTCAGCACAAAGGAGAGGATAAAATTGTGATGCTTGTAGAGGACAAGATTCATTGAGTGGAGCTGGATCAGAAGAAATGTAGAACAAGTGGCAATCTTGTTTTTCTGATTGCAAAGTCGGTGGCACCGAGTGGCACATTTCGGTGGTACCGAAAAGATTCGGTTGGACCGAAAATTGCAAGTCGGTGAAACCGAGTTTACACAGAGAAAAACACTTGTCACCTCAGCTCACTAGACATGTAGGATCTCACAAAGATTTGCAATGAATTTCCTGAAGGATTTGCAAGGAATTAAGTGCAGAAAATGCAGAACAAAAAACAAAGAGAAAAGAGAAGAAACTGAAAGATCTAGATGAAGTTTTTTTTTGTTTTTGAGAAAATAAACATGCATGAGACAAATGCAATAACACAAAGAAAGAACACAAGAGAGCTTCATCTAGAGTTGGGCGGTGACATAGTCACCTATGTTAGAGTATATTGACTTAGGAGTCAAGTGGGAACACTTGATCATAGGTCATACTCATCGTTTAAGCTCAAAATGGGGTTACCATCTTTCGTTTAAGCATCTTGATGTATTCATATCTTGTTGAGTTGCTTTGACTCATGTCTTGGAGTAAAGCTTCTCTAAGATGGAATAACATACCTTGGGTGGTGGTGTGGTTCTTGCTCATGTAGTTGAACTTGTGTGGGTGCTCAAGGTTGATGTAGCATATCAAGAGTTGGGAGCACCACTTGGAGTTTGAGTTCATCTACCTACATGGGTTAGTTCTTGCAAGGAAGAGCACTTGTGTATCCAAAAATGACAATCATGAGGCTTAACATAGAATTTGTCAAAGGATATGTTTGAATGGTTTTGTGCTTCCTTGTCTTCAACCACTATTGTGTAGAGTCTTGGTCTTGTAGAGATTGCTCAAGATGTGAGTGAGTCGCAATCTCATGGAATTAGATTCAACCAAGCACCTACATGGGTTAGACAACATGCAAGGTGCAAATATATCCAAGACATAAGATAGTTATCATAAGAGATATATCATGGATTAGTCATAAGCTCATGTCTTGCATGTATCCAATGGAGTTTCTACTCCAAGTTCGAAGCATCAATGATGTTCAATTCTCCTCTCAACCTGCAAAACACTTTCTCATCAAGTGGTTTAGTGAATATATCCGCGAATTGCTTATCGGTGCGAACATGCTTAAGATTGATGTCACCCTTAGCAACATGATCTCGAATGAAATGATGATGAACTTCAATATGCTTAGTTCGAGAATGTTGTACAGGATTATGACCAATTTTGATACCACTTTCATTGTCACAAAGCAGTGGAACATGTTTCACATAAATCCCATAATCTTTAAGAGTTTGGGTCATCCAATGTAATTGAGCACAACATGAACCAGCGGCAATGTATTCCGCTTTGGCGGTGGATAAGGATACCGAGTTTTTTTTCTTGGAAGACCAAGACACAAGAGATCTACCAAGAAATTGACAAGTACCCGAAGTAGACTTTCTATCAACCTTGTCTCCGGCATAATCCGAGTCAGAATAGCCAACAAGATTAAAAGGAGACCTCTTAGGATACCAAATGCCAAAATTTGGTGTATGGATTAAATATCTCACTATCCTTTTCACAGCCTTAAGATGACAATCTTTAGGAGCAGCTTGATATCGTGCACACATGCACACACTTAGCATAATATCGGGACGTGAAGCACATAGGTATAACAATGAACCAATCATAGAGCGATAAACCTTTTGATCAACCGGTTCACCATCTTTGGTTAAATCATTATGTCCACTAGTAGGCATGGGTGTAGACATACCTTTGCATTCTTGCATATTGAACTTCTTGAATAAGTCCTTGGTGTACTTTGTTTGAGAGACAAATGTACCTTCCTTAGTTTGCTTGATTTGCAACCCGAGAAAGAATTTGAGTTCACTCATCATAGACATCTCAAAATTCTCTGACATTAGCTTTCCAAACTTTTCACTAAAGAGAGGGTTAGTTGAACCAAATATGATATCATCAACATAAATTTGGCATACAAATAGTTCTCCATTAACCCTTTTAGTAAAAAGAGTAGAATCAATTTTACCAATTTCAAAACCACTTGTAGTAAGGAACTTGGCCAAGCATTTATACCATGCTCTAGGAGATTGTTTAAGACCATAAAGAGCTTTGTGAAGTTTGTAAACATGATTTGGTTTCTTAGGGTTGATAAAGCCGGGAGGTTGTTTGACATAAACTTCCTCCTCTATTTCACCATTTAGAAAAGCACTTTTAATGTCCATTTGGTACAAGGTGATATTATGGTGATTAGCATAGGCAAGTAAGATGCGAATGGACTCAAGTCTAGCAACGGGAGCATACGTCTTACCATAGTCCATACCTTCGACTTGTGTGTACCCTTGGGCGACGAGACGTGCTTTGTTGCGAACCACTTGTCCATCTTCATCTTGCTTGTTGTGAAACACCCATTTGGTACCAATGATGTTGTGGTTGTTGTCGGGCTTCTCGACCAATGTCCAAACTTGGTTTCTCTCAAAATTATGTAGCTCTTCATGCATAGCGTTTATCCAATCCGGATCTTCCAATGCTTCTTCAACCTTCATAGGTTCAATGCTAGAGATGAATGAATAGTTTTCACAAAAGTTAGCTAAACGAGTTTTTGAGCGAGTGATTCTCCCGGTTTGTATATCATTGAGGATTTGCTCGACGAGATGATCTTTGGCAATTCTTGCTCGAACTCGTGAGAGCTTTTGCTTGGGTCTTCGTTGAACATCTTCTTCATCTTGTTCTTCTTCTTGGCCTTCTTCATTGTTGACGTCGTCGTTCTCTTGTCATGGTGGAGAAGGAGGTTGTTGATGTTCGTCTTGACGTATGTCCTCGTTTTCTTCATCTTGGTGTGTCCCACTTGTGGATGCTTCCGTGTCGATTCTTGGTTCACCTTGTCGTGAAGTAGAAGCTTCCACTTGGATGGATGAAGTACTCTCCTTCACCTCCGTTGGACGAATTTTGCCAATGGACAAGTCTTGAATTGCTTCTGAAGGGTCTTTGTCTCCTACATCAATTGGCAATTGCTCTACTTGCGAGCCATTAGATTCATCAAACTTCACATCTACCGTCTCTTCAACCTTTCGGGTGAAATTGTTGTAGACACGGTAAGTGTGAGAGTTTGAGCCATAACCAAGTAGAAAACCTTCATGAGATTTAGGAGCAAACTTTGAACGACGATGCTTATCAAGAATGTAGCACTTTGAGCCGAATACTCGAAAGTATCCAACTTGGGGTTTGTTACCAGTGAGAAGCTCGTATGCCGTCTTGCCGAGTAGCTTGTGAAGATATAAGCGATTTGTTGCGTGACAAGCTGTCTCAACCGCTTCTGCCCAAAAGTGCTTTGGCGTCTTATATTCATCAAGCATCGTTCTTGCCATTTCGATGAGCGTCCGGTTCTTCCTCTCAACAACTCCATTTTGTTGAGGTGTGTACGTAGCCGAGAACTCGTGTGAAATCCCTTCTTCGTCAAGAAAGGTGTCCACATTTGCGTTCTTGAACTCCGTTCCATTGTCACTCCGAACCTTCTTGATCTTCACATCAAACTGATTTTGGGCCTTCCTAGCGAAGTTTCTGAAGATCTTCTGGACCTGCGACTTGTCATTAAGAAAGAACACCCACGTAAATCTTGAAAAATCATCAACTATAACTAGACCAAAAGAATTTCCACCGAGACTCTTGTAGGCGTTGGGACCAAAAAGATCCATGTGAAGTAGCTCGAGTGGCCTCCTTGTGGTCATGATGTTCTTCACGGGATGTCTTCCTCCAACCTGTTTACCTGCTTGATAAGCACTGCAAAGTCTATCCTTATCAAATATGACATCGTTGACTCCAAGGATATGATTTCCTTTAATAAGCTTGTCAAGGTTTCTCATGCCAACGTGACCTAGTCGTCTATGCCACAACCAACCTTTTGAGGATTTAGCAACAAAGCAAGTTTTAGGTTGTGCCTTTTTAGAGAAATCGACAATGTAAAGATCACCTCTACGCATACCGGTAAAGATCATTTTATGATTGTCTCGACGAAATACTTGGCAATCTACTTCAGTAAATAGGACATTCAAACCGAAATCAGCAAGTCTAGATACTGAAAGTAAGTTGTAGCCAAGAGATTCAACAAGCATGACATTTTGAATGGAACTATCATGTGAGATGGCCACCTTACCAAGGCCAACCACTTTACCCTTTGAATTATCACCAAAGGTGACATATTTTCGTGGGCCGTCATTTTCAACAAGCTCACGAAACATCTCTTCATCTCCGGTCATATGATCAGTACATCCACTATCAAGAACCCATTCCTTTCCTCCTGATTCATATCCCCGAAGATTTGCCATAAGACCAAAATGTCTCATTGCATTATCAAGATCGAAGTCACTATCATCATCATCATAATATTCATGTTCATCATGATCTTGTAACACATCATTTCCTAGAGAGGGTAATCCATTAGATAAATGATCATCAAAGTGGTCACTTTTATGAATTCTTATAGCTTTGAATATGATATCATTAATGATTCCAACATCTCCTTTAGCATGCTTAAGATTGGTAAGTTCAAATAGACATTTACCAAAACTAGGATCACTAGAGTTCATCTTACTCAAGGCAATAGATTTATGGATAATTTCATCCAAAGTTTTCAAGGAATGATCGGGAAATCGTTCCTCAAGAAATTTCCATATAGTATAGGCACAATTTTGAGTAGGCAAACTAGCAATCAAATTTTTGGGCAATCCTCTAATGATGAGCTCAATAGTTCTAAGATTGCGAATCATGTCAATATCTTCATCTAGGGTAGGATGCAAAGGATCAATATGAGATGCACAAGGGCTAGCAATATACTTGTTCAAATGATATTGATTGAAGATTACAAGCATCTCATTTTTCCACTCATGAAAATACTCTCCATCAAGAATAGGCACTCTATGTCTAAGACTCCCTGATGTAGACACATCCATCTTCCTCCAATGGTGATTAAACCAAGGCAATGGAGACCAAAGCTCTGATACCACTTGTAGGATCTAGAAGTAGATGTGTCTAGAGGGGGGTGATTAGACACTTAATGCTAAAGTTGCAATTTTTAAGCTTTTTCGGTTTAAGTGGAGTTTAGGCACAATTTCAACACACATAATACATATCAAGCAAGCATGCAAAGAGTATATGAGCAGCGGAATGTAAAGCATGCAACTTGCAAGAATGTAAAGGGAAGGGTTTGGAGAAATCAAACGCAATGGGAGACACGGATGTTTTTCCCGTGGTTCGGATAGGTGGTGCTATCCTACATCCACGTTGATGGAGACTTCAACCCACAAAGGGTAACGGTTGCAAGAGTCCACGGAGGGCTCCACCCACAAAGGGTAACAGTTGCGTGAGTCCACACAGGGCTCCACCCACGAAGGGTCCACGAAGAAGCAACCACCCACAAAGGGTCCACGAAGAAGCAACCTTGTCTATCCCACCATGGCCATCGCCCACACAGGACTTGCCTCACTAGCGGTAGATCTTCACTAAGTAGGCGATCTCCTTGCCCTTACAAACTCCTTGGTTCAACTCCACAATCTTGTCGGAGGCTCCCAAGTGACACCTAGCCAATCTAGGAGACACCACTCTCCAAGAAGTAACAAATGGTGTGTAGGTAATGAACTCCTTGCTCTTGTGCTTCAAATGATAGTCTCCCCAACACTCAACTCTCTCTCATAGGATTTGTATTTTGTGGAAAGAAGATTTGAGTGGAAAGCAACTTGGGGAAGGCTAGAGTTCAAGATTCATACGGTAGGAATGGAATATCTTGGTCTCAACACATGAGTAGGTGGTCCTCTCTCGGAACATATGAGTTGGAATGGTGTATGCGTTCTGATGGCTCTCTCTTCAAATGAAGAGGAGGTGGAGGGGTATATATAGCCTCCACACAAAATCCAACCGTTACACACAGTTTTCCAATCTCGGTGGGACCGAATCAACAAACTCGGTCGGACCGAAAAGGTAAACCTAGTGACCGTTAGAGATTTCGGTGGGACCGACTGGATCAACTCGGTGGGACCGATGTGCTAGGGTTAGGGTAAATCCAAAACTCGGTTTGACCAATTACTCAAACTCGGTGGGACCGATTTGGGTAATAAGTGAATACTGAGATTTGGCCAAGCAAACTCGGTGGAACCGATTGCATATCTCGGTGGGACCGAGAATATTGCAATGGGTAACAGAGAGTTTGCAAGCCCATCTCGGTGAGACCGAGATCCCATCGGTGAGATCGAACTGATTAGGGTTTGGAAGTGGCTTCTGACAAGTGAAACTCGGTGGTGCCGGATAGGAAGAATCGGTAGGACCGAGTTTGGCTTAGGGTTTAGGTCATATGTGGAAGTGGGAAAGTAGCTGAGGGTTTTGGAGCATATCACTAAGCACATGAAGCAAGAGGCTCATTAAGCAACACCTCATCCCACCTTGATAGTATTGGCTTTTCCTAAAGACTCAATGTGATCTTGGATCACTAAAATGTAAAATGAGGAGTCTTGAGCTTGAAGCTTTAGCCAATCCTTTGTCCTTAGCATCTTGAAGGAGTTCCCACAACCTTTAGTCCATGCCACTCCATTGTTGAACTTATCTGAAACATGCTAGATCGAAATGTTAGTCCAACAAGAGATATGTTGCCATCAATTATCAAAACCACCTAGGGAGAACTTGTGCTTTCAGATAAGCATATGCCCAAACCTGCCCCAAATGGGACAAAATTTGTACCACGGCATGTTGATGCCGCTCCATGATAGCATGCCAAGTTTCATGTATTTCAGACGAGTTTTGGATTTACAAGAACTTAAAAACTAGGCATCTCAATTTTTTTCAGGCAGTCAACGGTGCCCTGGTGTTTGAAATTCATTCCCATTTCTTGCATGGGACCTAAGCATGCACCCAAGGACACAGATTTGATTTTTCAACCAATTTATATGCACTGGAGCATGTGCATGTAGTTCAAATTTGAATTATGCACATAAATGCATTGAAAACTCAGTTAATGCATAAAAATGTCCAAATGAATCCCGAAAAATCACAAAAATTCACACAACACACATGTTGTTCTATGTTGACACAAGAATTTTTTTTGAAAGCAATAGGAGGCAATGGATATCATTTTATCTCCAAAGGTGGGACGTTCCCTACCAAAAACCATCATGCTTATTGTGAGAAGCTCCAGTTTGTGAGAAGCATATACCCAAACCTGCCCCAAATGGGACAAAATTTGTACCACGACATGTTGATGCCACTCCATGATAGCATGCCAAGTTTCATGAAGTTCATATGAGTTTTGGATTTACTAGAATTTTAAAACCAGGCATCTCAATGTTTTGCCGGTAATCAACGGTGCCCTAGTGTTTGAAATTATTTCCCATTTCTTGCATGGGACCTAAGCATGCACCCAAGGACACAAATTTGATTTTTCAACCAATTTATATGCACTAGAGCATGTGCGTGTAGTTCAAATTTGAATTATGACCATAAATGCATTGAAAACTCAGTTAATGCATAAAAATGTCCAAACGAACCCCGAAAAATCAAAGAAACTCACACAACACTCCTGTTGTTCTATGTTGACACGAGAAAAAATTGAAAGTAATAAGGGGCAATGGATATCGTTTCGTCCCCAAAGGTGGGACGTTCCCTACCGAAAACCATCATGCTTGTTGTGAGAAGCTTCGTTTTGTGAGAAGCATATACCCAAACCTGCCCCAAATGGGACAAAATTTGTACCACGGCATGTTGATGCCGCTCCAAGATAGCATGCCAAGTTTAATGAATTTTAGACGAGTTTTGGATTTACTAGAATTTGAAAACCAGGCATCTCAATTTTTTTCCGGCAGTCAACGGTGCCCTCATGTTTGAAATTCATTCCCATTTCTTGCATGGGACCTGAGCATGCACCCAACGACACATATTTGATTTTTCAACCAATTTATATGCACTGGAGCATGTGCAGGTAGTTCGAATTAGAATTTTGAACATAAATGCATTAAAAACTCAGGTAATGCATAAAAATGTCCAAACAAACCTCGAAAAATCACAGTAATCCACACAACACTCCTGTTGTTCTATGTTGACACGAGAAAAAAATTTGAAAGCAATAAGAGGCAACGAATATCGTTTTGTCCCCAAAGGTGGGACGTTCCCTACCGAAAACCATCATGCTTGTTGTGAGAAGCTCCGGTATGTGAGAAGCATATGCCCAAACCTGCCCCATATGGGAAAAAATTTGTACCACGGCATCTTGATGCCGCTCCATGATAGCATGCCAAGTTTCATGAATTTCAGATGAGTTTTGGATTTACTAGAATTTTAAAACCAGGGATCTCAATGTTTTGCCGGCAATCAATGGTGCCCTAGTGTTTGAAATTCTTTCCCATTTCTTGCATGGGACCTAAGCATGCACCCAAGGACACAAATTTGATCTTTCAACAAATTTATATGCACTGGAGCATGTGCATGTAGTTCAAATTTGAATTATGAACACAAATGCATTGAAAACTCAGTGAATGCATAAAAATGTCCAAACGAACCCCGAAAAATCACAAAAATTCACACAACACTCCCGTTGTTCTATGTTGACACGAGAAAAAAAATTGAAAGCAATAAGAGGCAATGGATATCGTTTCGTCCCCAAAGGTGGGACGTTCCCTACCGAAAACCATCATGCTTGTTGTGAGAAGCTTCGTTTTGTGAGAAGCATATACCCAAACCTGCCCCAAATGGGAGAAAAATTGTACCACGGGATGTTGATGCCGCTCCATGATAGCTTGCCAAGTTTCATGAATTTCAGACGAGTTTTGGATTTACTAGAATTTGAAAACCAGGCATCTCAATTTTTTTCCGGCAGTCAACAGTGCCCTCGTGTTTGAAATTCATTCACATTTCTTGCATGGGACCTAAGCACGCACCCAAGGACACATATTTGATTTTTCAACCAATTTATATGCAGTGGAGCATGTGCATATAGTTCAAATTTGAATTATGCACATAAATGCATTGAAAACTCAGTTAACGCATAAAAATGTCCAAACGAACCCTGGAAAATCACAAAAATTCACACAACGCACCTGTTGTTCTATGTTGACACGAGAAAAAAAATTGAAAGCAATAGGAGGCAATGGATATCGTTTCGTCCCCAAAGGTGGGACGTTCCCTACCGAAAACCATCATGCTTGTTGTGAGAAGCTCCGGTTTGTGAGAAGCATATACCCAAAACCTGCCCCAAATGGGATAAAATTTGTACCACGGCATGTGGATGCCACTCCATGATAGCATGCCAAGTTTCATAAATTTCAGACGAGTTTTGGATTTACTAGAATTTAAAAACCAGGCATCTCAATGTTTTGACAGCAATCAACGGTGCCCTAGTGTTTGAAATTCATTCCCATTTTTTGCATGTGACCTAAGCATGCACCCAAGGACACAGTTTGATTTTTCAACCAATTTATACGCACTGGAACATGTGCATGTAGTTCGAATTTGAATTATGAACATAAATGCATTGAAAACATAGTTAATGCATAAAAATGTCCAAACGAATCCCAAAAATCACAAAAATTCACACAACACTCCTGTTGTTCTATGTTGACACGAGAAAAAGATTGATAGCAATAAGAGGCAATGGATATTGTTTCGTCCCCAAAGGTGGGACGTTCCCTACCGAAAACCATCATGCTTGTTGTGAGAAGCTCCGTCGTGAGAAGCATATACCCAAACCTGCCCCAAATGGGACAAAATTTGTACCACGTCATGTTGATGCCGCTCCATCGTAGCATGCCAAGTTTCATGAATATCAGACGAATTTCAATTTACTAGAATTTAAAAACTAGGCATCTCAATGTTTTGCCGGCAATCAACGGTGCCGTGGTGTTTGAAATTCATTCCCATTTCTAGCATGGGACATGAGCATGCACCCAAGGACACGGATTTGATTTTTCAACCAATTTATATGCACTGGAGCATGTGCATGTAGTTCGAATTTGAATTATGAACATAAATGCATTAAGAAGTCAGTTAATGCATAAGAATGTCCAAACAAACCCCGAAAAATCACAAAAATTCACACAACACTCCTGTTGTTCTATGTTGACACGAGAAAAAAATTTGAAAGCAATAAGAGGCAACAAATATCATTTCGTCCCCAAAGGTGGGACGTTCCCTACCGAAAACCATCATGCTTGTTGTGAGAAGCTCCGGTATGTGAGAAGCATATGCCCAAACCTGCCCCAAATGGGACAAAATTTGTACCACGGCATGTTGATGCCGCTCCAAGATAGCATGCCAAGTTTAATGAATTTTAGACGAGTTTTGGATTTACTAGGATTTGAAAAGCACGCATCTCATTTTTTTCTGGTAGTCAACGGTTCCCTCGTGTTTGAAATTCATTCCCATTTCTTGCATGGGACCTAAGCATGCTCCCAAGGACACAGATTTGATTTTTCAACCAATTTATATGCACTGGAGCATGTGCATGCAGTTCAAATTTTAATTATGCACATAAATGCATTGAAAACTCAGTTAGTGCATAAAAATGTCCAAACGAACCCCGAAAAATCACAAAAATTCACACAACACTCCTCTTGTTCTATGTTGACACGAGAAAAATATTGAAAGCAATAGGAGGAAATGGATATCGTTTCGTCCCCAATGGTGGGACGTTCCCTACCGAAAATCATCATGCTTGTTGTGAGAAGCTCCGGTTTGTGAGAAGCATATACCCAAACATGCCCCAAATGGGACAAAATTTGTACCACGTAATGTTGATGCCACTCCATGATATCATGCCAAGTTTCATGAATTTTAGACGAGTTTTGGATTTACTAGAATTAAAAAACCAGGCATCTCAATGTTTTACTGGCAATCAACAGTGCCCTGGTGTTTGAAATTCATTCCCATTTCTTGCATGGGACCTAAGCATGCACCCAAGGACACCGATTTGATTTTTCAACCAATATATATGCACTGCAGCATGTGCATGTAGTTCAAATTTGAATTATGCACATAAATGCATTGAAAATTCAGTTAATGCATAAAAATGTCCAAACGAACCTCGAAAAATCACAAAAATTAACACAACACTCATGTTGTTCTATGTTGACACAAGAAAAAAAAATGAAAGCAATAGGAGGCAATGGATATCGTTTCGTCCCCAAAGGTGGGACGTTCCCTACCGATAACCATCATGCTTGTTGTGAGAAGCTCCAGTTTGTGAGAAGCATAGACCCAAACCTGCCCCAAATTGGACAAAATTTGTACCACGACATGTTGATGCCGCTCCATGATATCATGCCAAGTTTCATGAATTTCAGACGAGTTTTGGATTTACTAGAATTTAAAAACTAGGCATCTCAATGTTTTACGGGCAATAAACGGTGCCCTGCTGTTTGAAATTTATTCCCATTTCTTGCATGGGACCTAAGCATGCACCCAAGGACACCGATTTGATTTTTCAACCAATATATATGCACTGCAGCATGTGCATGTAGTTCAAATTTGAATTATGCACATAAATGCATTGAAAATTCAGTTAATGCATAAAAATGTCCAAACGAACCCCGAAAAAATCACAAAAATTAACACAACACTCATGTTGTTCTATGTTGAGACAAGAAAAAAATTTGAAAGCAATAGGAGGCAATGGATATTGTTTCGTCCCCAAAGGTGGGACGTTCCCTACCGATAACCATCATGCTTGTTGTGAGAAGCTCCAGTTTGTGAGAAGCATAGACCCAAACCTGCCCCAAATTGGACAAAATTTGTACCACGACATGTTGATGCCGCTCCATGATAGCATGCCAAGTTTCATGAATTTCAGATGAGTTTTGGATTTACTAGAATTTTAAAACCAGGCATCTCAATGTTTGGTGGCAATCAATGGTGCCCTAATGTTTGAAATTCTTTCCCATTTCTTGCATGGGACCTAAGCATGCACCCAAGGACACAAATTTGATTTTTCAACCAATTTATATGCACTGGAGCATGTGCATGTAGTTCAAATTTGAATTATGAACACAAATGCATTAAAAACTCAGTGAATGAATAAAAATGTCCAAACGAACCCCGAAAAATCAAAACAAATCACACAACACTCCTGTTGTTCTATGTTGACACGAGAAAAAATTAAAAGCAATAAGAGGCAATGGATATCGTTTCGTCCCCAAAGGTGGGACGTTCCCTACCAAAAACCATCATGCTTGTTGTGAGAAGCATATACCCAAACTTGCCCCAAATGGGAAAAAATTGTACCACGGGATGTTGATGCCGCTCCATGATAGCATGCCAAGTTTCATGAATTTCAGACGAGTTTGGATTTACTAGAATTTGAAAACCGGGCATCTCAATTTTTTCCGGTAATCAACGGTGCCCTCGTGTTTGAAATTCATTCACATTTCTTGCATGGGACCTAAGCACGCACCCAAGGACACAGATTTGATTTTTCAACCAATATATATGCAGTGGAGCATGTGCATATAGTTCAAATTTGAATTATGGACATAAATGCATTGAAAACTCAGTTAACGCATAAAAATGTCCAAACGAACCCTGAAAAATCACAAAAATTCACACAACACTCCTGTTGTTCTATGTTGACACGAGAAAAAAAATTGAAAGCAATAGGAGGCAATGGATATCGTTTCGTCCCCAAAGGTGGGACGTTCCCTACTGAGAACCATCATGCTTGTTGTGAGAAGCATATACCCAAAACCTGCCCCAAATGGGACAAAATTTGTACCACGGCATGTTGATGCCACTCCATGATAGCATGCCAAGTTTCATAAATTTCAAACGAGTTTTGGATTTACTAGAATTTAAAAACCAGGCATCTCAATGTTTTGCCAGCAATCAACGGTGCCCTAGTGTTTGAAATTCATTCCCATTTCTTGCATGTGACCTAAGCATACACCCAAGGACACAGTTTGATTTTTCAACCAATTTATATGCACTGGAACATGTGCATGTAGTTCAAATTTGAATTATGAACATAAATGAATCGAAAACACAGTTAATGCATAAAAATGTCCAAATGAATCCCAAAAATCACAAAAATTCACACAACACTCCTGTTGTTCTATGTTGACACGAGAAAAAACTGATAGCAATAAGAGGCAATGGATATTGTTTCGTCCCCAAAGGTGGGACGTTCCCTACCGAAAACCATCATGCTTGTAGTGAGAAGCTCCGTCGTGAGAAGCATATACCCAAACCTGCCCCAAATGGGACAAAATTTGTACCACATCATGTTGATGCCGCTCCATCATAGCATGCCAAGTTTCATGAATATCAGACGAATTTCAATTTACTAGAATTTAAAAACCAGGCATCTCAATGTTTTGCCGGCAATCAACGGTGCCGTGGTGTTTGAAATTCATTCCCATTTCTAGCATGGGACATGAGCATGCACCCAAGGACACGGATTTGATTTTCAACCAATTTATATGCACTGAAGCATGTGCATGTAGTTCGAATTTGAATTATAAACATAAATGCATTAAGAAGTCAGTTAATTCATAAAAATGTCCAAACAAACCCCGAAAAATCACAAAAATTCACACAACACTCCTGTTGTTCTATGTTGACACGAGAAAAAAAATTGAAAGCAATAAGAGGCAACAGATATCATTTCGTCCATAAAGGTGGGACGTTCCCTATCGAAAACCATCATGCTTGTTGTGAGAAGCTCCGGTATGTGAGAAGCATATGCCCAAACCTGCCCCAAATGGCACAAAATTGGTACCACGGCATGTTGAGGCCGCTCCATGATAGCTTGCCAAGTTTCATGAATTTCAGACGTGTTTTGGATTTACTAGAATATAAAAACCAGGCATCTCATTTTTTTCCCGGCAGTCAACGGTGCCCTGATGTTTGAAATTCATTCCCATTTCTTGCATGGGACCTAAGCATGCACCCAAGGACATAGATTTGATTTTTCAACCAATTTATATGCACTGGAGCATCTGCATGTATTTCAAATTTGAATTATGAACACAAATGCATTGAAAACTAAGTTAATGCATAAAAATGTCCAAACGAACCCCAAAAAATCACAAAAATTCACACAACACTCCTGTTGTTCTATGTTGACATGAGAAAAAAAATTGAAAGCAATAAGAGGTAATGGACATCGTTTCGTCCCCAAAGGAGGGACGTTCCCTACCAAAAACCATCATGCTTGCTGTGAGAAGAATATACCCAAACCTTCCCCAAATGGGCAAAATTTGTACCACGGCATGTTAATGCCACTCCCTGATAGCATGCCAAGTTTCATGAATTTCATACGAGTTTTGGATTTACTAGGATTTGAAAACCACGCATCTCATTTTTTTCCGGTAGTCAACGGTTCCCTCGTGTTTGAAATTCATTCCCATTTCTTGCATGGGACCTAAGCATGCTCCCAAGGACACAGATTTCATTTTTCAACCAATTTATATACACTGGAGCATGTGCATGTAGTTCAAATTTTAATTATGCACATAAATACATTGAAAACTTAGTTAATGCATAAAAATGTCCAAACGAACCCCGAAAAACCACAAAAATTCACACAACACTCCTGTTGTTCTATGTTGACACGAGAAAAAAATTTGAAAGCAATAAGAGGCAACAAATATCATTTCGTCCCCAAAGGTGGGACGTTCCCTACTGAAAACCATCATGCTTGTTGTGAGAAGCTCCGGTAAGTGAGAAGCATATGCCCAAACCTACCCCAAATGGGACATAATTTGTACCACGGCATGTTGATGCCGCTCCATGATAGCTTGCCAAGTTTCATGAATTTCAGACGTGTTTTGGATTTACTAGAATTTAAAAACCAGTCATCTCATTTTTTCCCGGTAGTCAATGGTGCCCTGATGTTTGAAATTCATTCCCATTTCTTGCATGGGACCTAAGCATGCACCCAAGGACACAGATTTGATTTTTCAACCAATTTATATGCACTGGAGCATGTGCATGTATTTCAAATTTGAATTATGAACACAAATGCATTGAAAACTCAGTTAATGCATAAAAATGTCCAAACGAACCCCGAAAAATCACAAAAATTCACACAACACTCCCGTTGTTCTATGTTGACACGAGAAAAAAAATTGAAAGCAAGAAGAGGGAATGGATATCGTTTCATCCCCAAAGGTGGGATGTTCCCTACCGAAAACCATCATGCTTGCTGTGAGAAGAATATACCCAAACCTTCCCCAAATGGGCAAAATTTGTACCACGGCATGTTGATGCCGCTCCATGATAGCATGCCAAGTTTCATGAATTTCATACGAGTTTTGGATTTACTAGGATTTGAAAACCACGCATCTCATTTTTTTCCGGTAGTCAACGGTTCCCTCGTGTTTGAAATTCATTCCCATTTCTTGCATGGGACATAAGCATGCTCCCAAGGACACATATTTCATTTTTCAACCAATTTATATACACTGGAGCATGCGCATGTAGTTCAAATTTTAATTATGCACATAAATGCATTGAAAACTCAGTTAATGCATAAAAATGTCCAAATGAACCCCGAAAAATCACAAAAATTCACACAACACTCCTGTTGTTCTATGTTGACACGAAAAAAATATTGAAAGCAATAGGAGGAAATGGATATTGTTTCGTCCCCAAAGGTGGGACGTTCCCTACCGAAAACCATCATGCTTGTTGTGAGAAGCTCCGGTTTGTGAGAAGCATATACCCAAACCTGCCCCAAATGGGACAAAATTTGTACCACGTCATGTTGATGCCACTCCATGATAGCATGCCAAGTTTCATGAATTTAAGATGAGTTTTGGATTTACTAGAATTAAAAACCAGGCATCTCAATGGTTTGCCGGCAATCAACGGTGCCCTGGTGTTTGAAATTCTTTCCCATTTCCTGCATGGGACCTAAGCATGCACCCAAGGACATGGATTTGATTTTTCAACCAATTTATATGCACTAGAGCATGTGCATGTAGTTCAAATTTGAATTATGAACATAAATGCATTGAAAACTTAGTTAATGCATAAAAATGTCCAAACAAACCCCAAAAAATCACAAAAATTCACACAACACTCCTGTTATTCTATGTTGACATGAGAAAAAAATTTGAAAGCAATAAGAGGCAGTGGATATTGTTTCGTCCCCAAAGGTGGGACGTTCCTTACCGAAAACCATCATGCTTGTTGTGAGAAGCTCCGGTTTGTGAGAAGCATATACCCAAACCTGGCCCCAATGGGACGAAATTTGGACCATGGCATGTTGATGCCGTTCCATGATAGCAAGCCAAGTTTCATGAATTTCAGACGAGTTTTGGATTTACTAGAATTTAAAAACCAGTCATCTCAATGTTTTGCCGGAATCAAAGGTGCCCTGGTGTTTGAAATTCATTCACATTTCTTGCATGGGACCTAAGAATGCACCCAAGGACACGGATTTGATTTTTCAACCAATTTATATGCACTCGAGCATGTGCATGTAGGTCAAATTTGAATTATGCACATAAATGCATTGAAAACTCAATTAATGCATAAAAATGTCCAAACGAACCCCGAAAAAAAATCCAAATTTGAACACAACACACCTGTTGTTCTATGTTGACAGTCGAATAAATTTGAAAGCAATAAGAGGAAACCGATATTGTTTCGTCCCCAAAGGTGGCACGTTCCCTACCGAAACCATCACGCTTGTTGTGACAAGCTCTTGTTTGTGAGAAGCTTATACCCAAACCTGCCTCGAATGGGACAAATTTTTACCACGGCATGTTGATGCCGCTACATGATAGCATGCCAAGTTTCATGAATTTCAGACTAGTTTTGGATTTACTAGAATTTAAAAACTAGGTATCTCAATGTTTGCGGCCGAGTGACAGTGGCAGTGTGTTTGAAATTCATTCCCATTTCTTGCATGGGATCTAAGCATGCATCCAAGGACACATATTTGATTTTTCAATAAGTTTATATGCACAGGAGCATGTGCATGTTGTTCAAATTTGAATTATGTGCATAAAATGTCTGTAAAACCCAGTTAATGTATAAAAATGTACAGACGAACACTGAATAATTCCAATTTTTTGACGACACACCAATAGTTGCATGTTCACCGCAGGTAAAAGTTTTAACAATTCAACACCATCCTTTGTAGCTGTGACCTCATTACGTAATTCAAATGATCAAGATGATAAATCAAGTAGATCGCACACAGTTTATTATCACCAACCGTGTGAGATGCAGCACAAAATATCTTGGAGCACCGTTGGTGTATAATACTATAAATCAAGTAGATCGCACACAGTTAGTCTCCTTTGTGTACCCAAATTATTCAATGACGTGGATGACCACTATAACCAGGGGAATTCGAACCAAAAATTTTAACGTTCAAACTCAACACACACGGGTTAAGCTGTCAGAATCGTTTGTGATGTTCACATATCGTACACAGTCCAAAATGTGGGGTAAGTTATGAAAGTACCCCCACCATTTGAGCTAGGTGGTTCTTTCGGTTCAGGGGTATCACGGGCATTTCGTGTGTCGGGATTTCGCAGGAGGTGGGACTTTTGCGCGTGTTGTAATTTTGGGATAGCAAGTTGCGGGTTGAGATGGAGGGAGTTTTCGGAGCACAACGAGACAAAGATATATATTAAATATTTCAGGGTAACAAGGCGCGGGTTGAAGAGGTGGGAGTTCCGCAGCACGATAGACAGAGATGCTAGCTTGAAATTTTGGCATAACAAGGCGTGGCTTGAAATTTCGGAAGAACAAGCTTAACGTGTACCAAAAAAAATTCACCTCATCACTAGAGAGAGCCATGTCCCATTTTACTATATTACTAGAAATTCAATCAAATACAACAACAAAAACTAAAAGAATCGGGAAAACAAACATAACGCGTATAGTACCAAAACAATTTGCACTTCCCTCAACAATAAAAAAATGTGTGTTGTCTAGCATATGGACTAATTAAATTTGAGTACATTTTCCCTGTTTGAATGGGATTGTACTCGGGTTAGTTATACAACCATCTAAATATTATCTTCACAACACATGACATGAATATAGGGGAAGTAAATTCCTATATAAATATGAACTACATGTACATACGACCTCAAATTCAAATATATGTATCCATTTTATGTTGAATTCAAATCATAGTACATGTATGCTCTAGGTAGATGTTTGGAATCTAAACCATATATGATACTACGTACAATGTGTTTAACACGCACAACACACACACACACACAAACACCATTTAGACTGGCAAGGTACACGTGCATTGCACGCATGAGATTTGGCAACGAAATTATGAATAAATACCACATTATAGCATGTAAGCTTTGAGTCATATATGCATGATGTAGATGTTCGTATAATTCTTATAGTTCATTTCATTCAAAATCATCTAGTTTTTATAAGAAAGCTAATCTATTTTAAGATTCATGGAATTGTGCATTGTAAAGCATAAAGTAAAAACAAATAATGGCAAATCATGTAGAAAAACATTTGGGCAGTTCTGATACGGAAAATTCTAGAAAAAAGAAGAAGTGCTTGTGTTTTGAGGTTTGTGCATTATGCTTAAGTTCAACCATGGAGTCTTCTAGATTGTACATGTGGCAAAATCTCGCGGATCTAGATGATATCCAACAGCGAGTGGTGCTCAAATTTGCCATCTCTGCACCATCGGATTGGCTTCATCCAACGACCATCTTTCAAAGTTACAGTTATCCGCACACTATATAAAAAATATAAAAAATAAAATATAGGGGTATAGATATAGATATGTGATGCAAAATCCAACCATCATCTCGAGTTAGAATAGTGTGTCCATGCACGGATGCAATGTGGCCAAACGATGTCTGCCATCGGTATCTCAAAATCAAATAAGTCTAACCTTGTTCAATGTGTATATAGTACAACATACGTTTCCAAACCACACCGCACATATCTCAGTTATATTCATGCATGCATGGGTTTCAAACATCATGATCTCTTATTCAAATATTTGAATTCAACTTTACATTGATTATGACCTCACCTAGTCTTTACACCCACACATTCGTCTTCTCTTTATAGTTGTACTACTAACTTTCTCCCGTGCATGCATGCACACACACTACCAGTCGGCATTATCCATCGCACACATGCAATCTTTTTCTTCATGTCGGTCTCCCATGCATGCACACACACACCTCCCCCTCTCCATCATATCGGGCATTCTTTATCTCTCACGTGCATGCGCAATGATCAATGTTCCTCTAAATGGTTTAAGTTGATGAATTGGCCCTCCTCGTAGAGGATTAGCAATGCTTGGCCCCCTAGCTCATTTATTTTTCATGACTCCGCCATTGCGTGCAATAGCGCACGTTCTTGCCCCCTCTCTTTAAATATCGATCTCGCACATGTGGACTCCTTCATAGTCTCCCTCCACTTGGACCCTCGCACCATCTTCTAGCCCCCACCGGATTTTGCCACATGTAGAATCTTGGAGACTCCATGGTTGAACTTAAGCATAATGCACAAACCGCAAAACACAAGTGATTCTCCTTTGTTCTAGAATCTTCCATATCATAACTGCCGAAACTTTTTTTCTCGTTGAATTGCCATTATTTGTTTTTTTACTTTATGCTTTACAGCGCACAATTCCATGAACCATAAAATAGATTAAGGGCTTGTTTGAGTCAAAGGATTCTCAAAGGAATTTTGGAGGATTCTAATCCTTAGGAATTTTTCCTTTCTTGGTTGTTTGATTCGAAGGATTGTAAACCATAGGATTCATTTGCACTAGATTTCATAGGAAACATCCCATCCACTCAAACTTGTTTGAAAGAATCCTGTATTTTTTCTGTGCACAATCAAACACTCGTGCAATCCTATAGGATTCAAGACGACATTCCACACTAATCCCATGTTTTTCCTATTCCCGTGTTTTGGAATCCTACGAATCAAAGAGGCCCTAGCTTTTTTTATAAAAATAATTGATTTTGAATGAGTTGAACTATAAGAATTGAACGAACGTCTACATTAGGCATATATGACTCAAAGCTTACATGCTAGAGTGTGGTATTTATTCATAATTTGGTTGCCAAATCTGATGCGTGCAATGCACGTGTACCTTACTAGTACTTCGAGTATGTGCAAAACACGTAAATTAGAATTCCAATGGCATGCCACACGATGTCTCTCTTATAGTTCATGAAGCCACCTGGCACATGTGGAGGCGTTGTCGTGACCTCCTTGTGTGGATTGATCACAGTGATGTGCTGTTGGTTCCAGAAGAATGTACTCGTCCTCTCTGAGGCACACTGGTGGTACATGCATGAAGCAAAGATGTGCACGCACGCCACACGCACACACACACTCATTCCCTCGCACGCACAAGCGGGTACAATGTGGGACACATTTTTGTACGAATATCCACCCCATGTGATACTTTGACGCGTGTAAAGTCCTTCACTTCATTGATGGTCAATTAATATAGCGCATGCAAATTGAGTGGACGTGAGGGAGGAAGAAAGACATTACTACTCCATTGTGTGCATGCGAGTAGTTAAATCATGGGTTGCTACTTCCATTGGTCTCCTTCGTATTTTCTGCCAATTTTGGACCATATTTTTAAGTAACATGATATTTATGCATGTCATAAAAAGTGACACAAAAAGGGGGCCAATAAACCAGGACGCAGGCAGCATGATCAATTTTTTCCAGGGCTATTGTTGGTGGCCTTTGTATTTAAATATGGACGAAGTGGAGTACTACTATCTTTATCTTATCCTCGTAGGGCTCTCCCAACGCCTAGGCTCGCCTCCCCGCCTCGCCCACCGGATCCCGCCATGGATAATCCCTTAGATCCCAGGATCCCGCGGGTTGCCCTCTCACTGCGGCCCGCAGCACTACCACCTTTGAGCGAAACCCACATGTGTTTTAGAGAGGATCCATTGCTCTGGAATCACAGATCGGTGGCGTCGGAGGACATGCCAGGGCTGCGTTTCAGGTGGTGGGCAGCAAGGGCAAATCGGATCGAGGAAGCGTCGCATCAATTGGAGAGAAGTTCCAAGGAGCTGTGCCTGGCGCAGCATAAGGCGGAGGTGCATGTCGATCTCAGGGGAGAGATGCTGAGGGATGTCAGCATCTGGCAGTGTTGCATTGATTTCGAGCTAGGGCTAATGGTAGAGATCATATTCATAGAGTCGACTACGGAGGAAAGAACGCGCATGCCTGCGCAATGGCATGAGCAGCCGATGCAACTATTCAAATGGGCCATAGGAGAAGCCAAATCCGGGACCAGTTGCGGTGACGCCGCTGGGCACGAATTGTAGGTGAGGTGAGCTGCCCTCCTTCCCCGCCAGCGATGCAGTGACCTAGTCGGTTGCTGCTGCAGTGAACTTGCAACGCCATGTCGGTTTGCAACCTTGACAATCACCCCATCTATATGTATTGTATTCCCGTGAAAATACTTGGTCATTTGGAAGAAGTTGGTAATTGATTTATCACTAGTTTTAGAATGCTTGGTCTTGACAATCAACCAAAGCCATAACCAGAAGTCTCCATCGCGTAATACTTTACAGTCGGTCGCACCAATAGACGGTCAGTCGGACCCGCGTCTCATCGAAGGGACACGCATCGGCTTGGTCTGACATGTACGACCAGTTACATCACTGACTTGTGCGACCGCATTTGAGCAGTGTAGTACTCCCTCTATCTCAGTTTACAAGTCTTGCACGTGTACCTAGGTCATTAATTTGACCAACTTAATAACATGCACACTGATACGTCTCCAACGTATCTATAATTTTTGATTGCTCCATGCTACTTTATCTACTGTTTTGGACTATATTGGGCTTTATTTTTCACTTTTATATTATTTTTGGGACTAACCTATTAACCGGAGGCCCAGCCCAGAATTGCTGTTTTTTTGCCTATTTTAGTATTTCGAGGAAACAGAATATCAAACGAAGTCCAAACGGAATGAAACCTTCTAGAACATGATCTTCTCACCGAACGTGATCCAGGAGACTTGGACCCTACTCCAAGAAGTTTCCGGGGAGGTCACGAGGGTGGAGGGCGCCCCCCTGGGCGCGCCCTCTGCCTTGTGGGCCCCTCAGAGCTCCACCGACGTGCTCCTTCCTCCTATATATACCTACGTACCCCCAATAGACCAAAGACGGAGCCAAAAACCTAATTCCACCGCCGCAACTTCCTATATCCACAAGATCCCATCTCGGGGCCTGTTCCGGAGCTCCACCGGAGAGGGCGTCCATCACGGAGGGCTTCTACATCAACACCATAGCCCTTCCGATGAAGTGTGAGTAGTTTACTTCAGACCTTTGGGTCCATAGCTAGTAGCTAGATGGCTTCTTCTCTCTTTTTGGATCTCAATACAATGTTCTCCCCCTCTCTCGTGGAGATCTATTCGATGTAATCTTCTTTTTGTGGTGTGTTTGTTGAGACCGATGAATTGTGGGTTTATGATCCAACTTATCTATGAATAATATTTGAATCTTCTCTGAATTCTTTTATGTATGATTGAGTTATCTTTGCAAGTCTCTTCGAATTATCCGTTTGGTTTGGCCAACTAGATTGGTAGTTCTTGCAATGGGAGAAGTGCTTAGCTTTGGGTTCAATCTTGCGGTGTCCTTACTCAGTGACAGAAAGAGTTGCAAGGCACGTATTGTATTGTTGCCATCGAGGATAACAAGATGGGGTATTTATCATATTGCATGAATTTATTCCTCTACATCATGTCATCTTGCTTAAGGCGTTACTCTGTTTTTAACTTAATACTCTAGATGCATGCTGGATAGCGGTCGATGAGTGGAGTAATAGTAGTAGATGCAGGCAGGAGTCGGTCTACTTGTCACGGACGTGATGCCTATATACATGATCATACCTAGATAACCTCATAACTATGCTCAATTCTATCAATTGCTCAACAGTAATTTGTTCACCCACCATAGAATATCTATGCTCTTGAGAGAAGCCACTAGTGAAACCTATGGCCCCCGGGTCTATTCTCATCATATCAATCTCCATTACTTTATTTTACTTGTTTTTCTTTTACTTTTCACTTTGCATCTTTATACCAAAAATACCAAAAATATTATCTGTATCAGATCTCACTCTCGTAAGTGATCGTGAAGGGATTGACAACCCCTAAGCATTGGTTGCGAGTTGCTACCGTTTTGTGCAGGTACGAGGGACTTGCGCGTGACCTCCTACTGGATTGATACCTTGGTTCTCAAAAACTGAGGGAAATACTTACGCTACTGTGCTGCATCACCCCCTCCTCTTCGGGGAAAACCAACGCTAGCTCGAGACGTAGCAAGAAGGATTTCTGGCGCCGTTGCCAGGGAGGCCTACGCCAAGTCAAGTCAAGATTTACTCTCCCGTCAACGAGCCATTTCTGGCGCCGTTGCCGGGGAGGCCTACGCCAAGTCAAGTCAAGATTTACTCTCCCGTCAACGAGCCATTTCTGGCGCCGTTGCCGGGGAGGCCTACGCCAAGTCAAGTCAAGATTTACTCTCCCGTCAACGAGCCATTTCTGGCGCCGTTGCCGGGGAAGCCTACGCAAAAGTCAACATACCAAGTACCCATCACAATCTCTATCTCTCGCATTACATTATTTGCCATTTGCCTCCCGTTTTCCTCTCCCCCACTTCACCCTTGCCATTTTATTCACCCTCTATTTCCCAATCTCCTCCTCTTTTTCCCTTTGCCTTTTGTTTGCTCGTGTGTTAGTTTGCTTACCTGTCGCTATGTCGAATTCCTTATCCGCTCCTATGTCTCCCGAGTTTGAAGTTCTTCACTTCAAGCAACGGCAAGGAGAAAACTTAAAAGATGCTTGGTATAGGATGATGCAATCTTATCGTAAGTGCACCCTAGAGGTGAACTTTAGAATTCTTCTTTGCAATTTTTATGTTGGGTTAAACATGACGCATAGACAACTCTTGGATTGCATGGCCAAGGGAAATTTCATTAATATTGATCCCGGTATTGCGCATGAGATTATAGAGGGAATAGTGGGAACACCACCCCAAAAGGGAGGATCTCATCCTACCCAGGAAGAAACCCAAGTGTTTGAGAAGATTTGCGAAGTAACAAAGATTTTACAAAAGTCTCTTGAGCCTCTTAAAAATATTAGCGGAAATCTTAACCATATGAATATGTTGATTACTCTTTGCAATAAATGGTTGGATTCTTTAGATCTAAAAATTTCCGAGTATGAAGGGAAGAGGGAATAACCCCCCGGATTCGAGCATGACTCCGCTAAAAAGTTGAAAATTAAAGATGGCAATACCTAGATCTATCCTTGCTTTTATGCCTAGCTAGGGGCGTTAAACGATAGCGCTTATTGGGAGGCAACCCAATTTTATTTTGTGTTTTTTGTTTTTGGTTCTGTTTAGGAATAAATAATCCATCTAGATTCTGTTTAGATGTGGTTTTATCTTTTAATTAGTGTTTGTGCCAAGTTAAACCTATTAGATCTTCTTGGAAGATAGTTATTTGATCTTGCTGTAATTTCCAGAATTTTTGCGCTCAGTGCCCGAATTGTAAAAAATCACCAGAACGTGATAAAATAGTGATTCCAATTGCTTCTGAGCAACAAACAAATTGCCCAGGTCTTCTAATTTTGGTAGAAATTTTTGGGTTCTAGAAGTTTGCGTTAGTAACAGATTACTACAGACTGTTCTGTTTTTGACAGATTCTGTTTTGCGTGTGTTGTTTGCTTATTTTGATGAATCTATGGCTAGTAAAATAGTTTATAAACCATAGAGAAGTTGGAATACAGTAGGTTTAACACCAATACAAATAAATAACAAGTTCACTACAGTACCTTAAAGTAGTTATTTGTTTTCTTTCTCTAACGGAGCTCACGAGATTTCTATTGAGTTTTGTGTTGTGAAGTTTTCAAGTTTTGGGTGAATTCTTTTGATGGATTATGGAACAAGGAGTGGAAAGAGCCTAAGCTTGGGGATGCCCATGGCACCCCCAAGATAATCCAAGGACACCAAAAAGTCAAAGCTTGGGGATGCCCCGGAAGGCATCCCCTCTTTCGTCCACTTCCATCGGTAATTTACTTGGAGCTATATTTTTATTCACCACATGATATGTGTTTTGCTTGGAGCGTCTTGTATTATTTGTGTCTTTGCTTGTTAGTCTACCACAATCATCCTTGCTGTACACACCTTTTGAGAGAGCCATGTATGAATTGAAATTTGTTAGAATACTCTATGTGCTTCACTTATATCTTTTGAGCTTGATAGTTTACTCTATGTGCTTCACTTATATCTTTTTGAGCGTGATAATTTTTGCTCTAGTGCTTCACTTAGATCTTTTAGAGAACGGTGGTGGTTTGTTTTAAAGAAACTTGATCTCTCATGCTTCACTTAGATTATTTTGAGAGTCGTTAATAGCATGGTAATTTGCTTAATGTTAATATACTTGGTATTCAAGATATGTGAAACTTTCTTTTTAGTGGGTTGAATACTAAGATAAGTTTGATGCTTGATAATTGTTTTGAGATATGGAGGTGATAATATCATAGTCATGCTAGTTGAGTAGTTGTGAATTTGAGAAATACTTGTGTTGAAGTTAGCAAGTCCCGTAGCATGCACGTATGGTTAAAGTTGTGTAACAAATTTGAAGCATGAAGTGTACCTGGCTTGTGCATCCTTATGAGTGGCGGTCGGGGACGAGCGATGGTCTTTTCCTACCAATCTATCCCCCTAGGAGCATGCGCGTAGTACTTGATTTTTGATGACTTCTAAATTTTTGCAATAAGTATATGAGTTCTTTTGACTAATGTTGAGTCCATGGATTATACGCACTTTTACCTTTCCGCCATTTGCTAGCCTCTTCGGTACTGTGCATTGCCCTTTCTCACATTGAGAGTTGGTGCAAACTTCGCCGGTGCATCCAAACCCCGTGATATGATACACTCTTTCACACATAAACCTCGCTATATCTTCCTCAAAACAGCCACCATACCTACCTATCATGGCATTTCCATAGCCATTCCGAGATATATTGCCATGCAACTTCCACCACCATCATCATCATCATCATCATGACATGCTTTACTTTTGTCATATTGCCATTGCATGATCTTGTAGTTGACATCGTATTTGTGGCAAAGCCACCATGCATTATTTTTCATACATGTCACTCTTGATTCATTGCACCATCCCGGTACACCGCCGGAGGCATTCATATAGAGTCATATCTTGTTCTAGTATAGAGTTGTAATCATTATGTTGTAATTAATAGAAGTGTGATGATCATCATTATTAGAGCATTGCCCAATCAAAAAAAGAGAGAAAGGCCAAAAAGAAAAAAAGAAAGGCCCAAAAAAAGAGAGAAAATAAAAAGGGCAATGCTACTATCTCTTTTTCCACACTTGTGCTTCAAAGTAGCACCTTGTTCTTCATGTAGTGAGTCTCATATATTGTGCTTCAAAGTAGCACCATGATTTCATATAGTGAGTCTCATAAGTTGTCTTGTTCATACTAGTGGGAATTTTACATTATAGAACTTGGCTTGTATATTCCAACGACGGGCTTCCTCAAAATGCCCTAGGTCTTCATGAGCAAGCAAGTTGAATGCACACCCACTAGTTTTCTTTTGTTGAGCATTCTTAGCTCTAGTGCATCCGTTGCATGGCAATCCCTACTCCTTGCATTAACATCAATTGATGGGCATCTCCATAGCTCATTGATTAGCCTCGTTGATGTGAGACTTTCTCCTTTTTTGTCTTTTCCACACAATCCCCATCATCATATTCTATACCACCCATAGTGCTATGTCCATGGCTCGCGCTCATGTATTGCGTGAAGGTTGAAAAAGTTTGAGATTATTTGAGTATGAAACAATTGCTTGGCTTGTCATCGGGGGTATAGAAGTTGGGAAAATCTTTGTGTGACGAAAATGAAGCATAGCCTAACTATATGATTTTGTAGGGATGAACTTCCTTTGGCCATGTTATTTTGAGATGACATAATTGTTTGATTAGTATGCTTGAAGTATTATCATTTTTATGTCAATATGAACTTTTATCTTGAACCTTTCGGATCTGAATATTCATACCATGATTAAGAAGATTTACATTGAAATTATGCCAAAGTATCACTCCGCATCAAAAATTCTCTTTTTATCATTTACCTACTCGAGGACGAGCAGGAATTAAGCTTGGGGATGCCTGATATGACTCCAACGTATCTATAATTTTTGATTGCTCCATGCTACTTTATCTACTGTTTTGGACTATATTGGGCTTTATTTTCCACTTTTATATTATTTTTGGGACTAACCTATTAACCGGAGGCCCAGCCCAAAATTGTTGTTTTTTTTGCCTATTTCAGTATTTAGAGGAAACAGAATATCAAACGGAGTCCAAACGGAATGAAACCTTCGGGAACGTGATCTTCTCACCGAACGTGATCCAGGAGACTTGGACCCTACTCCAAGAAGTTTCCGGGGAGGTCACGAGGGTGGAGGGCGCGCCCCCTGGGCGCGCCCCCTGCCTCGTGGGCCCCTCGGAGCTCCACCGACATGCTCCTTCCTCCTATATATACCTACGTACCCCCAATAGACCAAAGACGGAGCCAAAAACCTAATTCCACCGTCGCAACTTCCTGTATCCATGAGATCCCATCTTGGGCCTATTCCGGAGCTCCACCGGAGAGGGCGTCCATCACGGAGGGCTTCTACATCAACACCATAGCCCTTCCAATGAAGTGTGAGTAGTTTACTTCAGACCTTCAGGTCCATAGCTAGTAGCTAGATGGCTTCTTCTCTCTTTTTCGATCTCAATACAATGTTCTCCCCCCTCTCTCGTGGAGATCTATTCGATGTAATCTTCTTTTTGCGGTGTGTTTGTTGAGACCGATGAATTGTGGGTTTATGATCCAACTTATCTATGAATAATATTTGAATCTTCTCTGAATTCTTTTATGTATGATTGAGTTATCTTTGCAAGTCTCTTCGAATTATCCGTTTGGTTTGGCCAACTAGATTGGTAGTTCTTGCAATGGGAGAAGTGCTTAGCTTTGGGTTCAATCTTGCGGTGTCCTTACTCAGTGACAGAAAGAGTTGCAAGGCACGTATTGTATTGTTGCCATCGAGGATAACGAGATGGGGTATTTATCATATTGCATGAATTTATTCCTCTACATCATGTCATCTTGCTTAAGGCGTTACTCTGTTTTTAACTTAATACTCTAGATGCATGCTGGATAGCGGTCGATGAGTGGAGTAATAGTAGTAGATGCAGGCAGGAGTCGGTCTACTTGTCACGGACGTGATGCCTATATACATGATCATACCTAGATAACCTCATAACTATGCTCAATTCTATCAATTGCTCAACAGTAATTTGTTCACCCACCATAGAATATCTATGCTCTTGAGAGAAGCCACTAGTGAAACCTATGGCCCCCGGGTCTATTCTCATCATATCAATCTCCATTACTTTATTTTACTTGTTTTGCTTTTACTTTTCACTTTGCATCTTTATACCAAAAATACCAAAAATATTATCTCTATCAGATCTCACTCTCGTAAGTGACCGTGAAGGGATTGACAACCCCTAAGCATTGGTTGCGAGTTGCTACCATTTTGTGCAGGTACGAGGGACTTGCACGTGACCTCCTACTGGATTGATACCTTGGTTCTCAAAAACTGAGGGAAATACTTATGCTACTGTGCTGCATCACCCCCTCCTCTTCGGGGAAAACCAACGCTAGCTCGAGACGTAGCACACACATTACAAAAATTCATTACAAACTTTGAATATTCAGAGTATTTTTTATGTTAAACAATTTATTTTATATAATTTACATTGACAACCTAGATACATGTGCAAGCCTTGTAAACTGGGGATGGAGGGAGTACTTGAAATTTATGTTCCACTAAACTCATCGGGAGCCGTTTCGGGCCTCGAAACCAAAACCATCAATTAATCTTTAGCTTGTTCCATCACATTCCAAAAGTGCATACAAATGCTCCCACCTTGTTTCTTGTTTCTTAACATATCAACCAATAAGAGATGTGGGGCATGCATGTTTTCAATGACTCAAGACTACCAAACACGACATGAAGTGGTTAGTTCATTGCATGCAATGCTATTAATTGGCAAATAAACATTAAGTTCTCTTGTTCTCCCCTCCTTCTTGGTCACGGTGCACAACCTAAGATGACTTATTCACCTAGACGAAGGGAGTAGTATAATTAAGTGCAAACCTGCTCACACCTAGTATGTGTCAAACCTGAACGTGTTCCCACTATGCATGTTTTAGCACTAGTGCTAGTACTAGGTTATAAAAAGGGGAACTAGTACCTAGCCAAAAATCACTCTACCTCTTCCTCCTCATAAGTCTTTCTTGTTCGACTGTCCTTGACATGGCCGGTGTGCAGAGCTCTAGGTTGACAACTATCTGAACTACTCGTAACAAGGGAGCGGCCACCAAGGCCGCAGAAAAAAAGAGAGGGCTCACCGCCTCGCAGAGACGTCGAAAGATATCTCACGGGCAGGCGATGGCTCCCAGGAGCGCCCTAGCCGTGAAGGCGAACATGCCGGCATGCTCGATCAGCTCAATAAGCACCTCAATAAGTAGTAGGAGTTCATCCACGGCTTGGTGGAGCTGCTGAAGGAGAGCCTCGACGACATGCCCGCTTAGCTCAATGAGTAGGGGGAGTTGACCGCCGGCTTGGTGATGCTGCTGAAGAAGAGCATTGCCTCGGAGAAGAAGGCGCCCGACGAAATCCCGCAACTTTAGGAGGACAAGGTGAAGCTCTGCCATGAGCTCGACCTGCTGAAGGAGGAGAACGCCGGCTGGAAGAAGCTCCATAAGAATAGTAGTTCCTTGATGAAGATGTTGTAGGCCCTCGTCATGGAACAGAAGGAGGAGTTGGTGAAGCTCCGCATCGAGCACCCGACTGCTGTCAAGGTACGTAATGCGGCCATGGAACAGATAATGAAGGCTCGCATCGAGAAATCCCGCATCATGGACAGAATGAAGAAGATGGCGGAGGAGACGCACAAGGAGATGGAGGTCGTGGAGGCGATGAAGCAGTTACGACTCTGTGGCCAACAACCCTTCATGTAGTAGAGAGCAGCGCCCCAGACTTGTGTGTGCATCTTCCTTCTTTTTTGGGGGTGATAATCTTCCTTCTTCTTTTGCTCTTGTGTTTCTTCTTTTGCTTCGGGTGTTTCACCTCACGTGTCACGTTCTCTGTGAGGCATGAATAGAACAATGCTAACAATGAGATGACTAGCAAATTATATCCTTTTTATCACCATATGGCACTGGGCTGCCATGTTTCGTGCTCCTCCGTCATACTACTCAAGTGGGAAACTTGAGTATACTACACGGTTCTTTGCTCCTCCTCAGGTCATCGGCACATTTATACGAGCAGTCAAATCACAAGGCCCCGCTTTCCAGCAGTAATGAGCTGTCAAATCACAAAGGCCGTCGCCTCTCCTGAAACCGACCATGCTAGACTGCCTCGCCCTCTAGCCTTTGAAAAAATGTATACTTTCGTACAGTAGTAGTATCGACGGATTTCGTCATGGAGCAAAACTAACAAGATGGAATTAAAGAAAAAAAGGTGATACATAGAGAGCGCTCGTCGCCAAATTATGATATAGTACTATTAAAAAGCTAGTACATGCTTAAATGGGGTGCTAAATTGTATTAAATAAATTAGCATACCTAATTAATTCTTGGGTTCTTATTATTTATGCCACTAGTTGTGTATCACTACTCAGTTTTGCCATTAGAAGTTACAACTACACAAAAATGCCATCGACCCGTGAGATGCCTACTCAAAAATGCAATTAGATATCTCAAAAATGCCATTGTTAAGTTAGATGTTTGCTCAAAAATGCCATTAGACATTGTTATTTTCATGTGAAACCCGTTGACCATGTTATACGTATGACAAAAATAAGCTGATTCTCACAATGATAAGTGTGGCCCCGCTTGTCAGGAGTAACCAAGCGAATAATTTTACAGGAAAACAAGAACGCTGTTGGGATCAAGTAGGTCCCACACTTTATTTTACTGTAGTGAGATAGAGGGAGAGATGGCATGTTGTTCCATCGGTATTTATGTAATTATAACATGGCCAAAGAGATTTGAGTCACAATAATGGTGTCCAGCACAACACACCCCTCAAATAAAACTAAACACCCTGAAATTCTTTGACAACTAAACTGCTAGCTATATGATGTTGGCCATATATATTGTACGTATATAATGTGAAGAAACGAGTGGTAGTACTATACCAACTAAAAGATGAACTATAAGAAATACTAGTATGTGCGTACTGAAGAGTTAAAGTAACGAGAAGGAACATAACATAGTTCTGCTGGGGGCTCAGCACAACACACCCCTCAAATAAAACTAAGCACACCTAAAATTAAACTAAGCAACTAATCTGGTAGACACTGCATTAGAACCACCATGAGAACGACACTGCCACCTTACTCGGACTCCTCGTCCACGTGCTCGACTTCGTCATTGTCCCTCTTCCTCTTGGGCGATACTTCTTTGCTTGAACCACACACTTGGCTCTTGCTCTTCATCCAACCCTTGTAGATATTGAAACAAAGGTAGCCATCCATTGCAGCATAGTGGATGTGGTCTATGTCTAGTACATTCCACTCCCATGCATGATGAAACTTGAACGAAGGTTTCTTCAGTGTACCATACGAAGGATGAACCATGGCTCCTGGCAGGGTCAGCATTGAAGGCAGATCACGGGAGGGGGCCAGCCCTTCCTTCTGGAGGTTGAAGGGGTTGCCTACAACGAGGCCTATCCGACCTAGGATTTCTTTGCCGTTCCTAAAGTCTACACTAACGAATTTGACTTGGCCGCCCTTGAGGAACTTCTTAAATTCCTCGCACTCAACATCGGCATGGCATATGTGGTAGACCAAGCATAAGTCATGCACGCAAACGTGGATCATGGTGGGCTACTTCTTCTTTGCCTCCTTTAGATTCTTCTCGCTTCCCAGGACTGTGGTGTGCTCAACATCTAGCCCAGCTACCCACTCATCATTTGAGTTTTCGAACATGCTTTTGAAGCGAGCAAGGCATCCTTTCACCATTGCGGAAGAACGGGTGTAGATGACGTCGAACTCATCGCCGGTGATGGTTCTAACCTTGTACTCACCGCCGATCATGGAGATTTGGGACGCCATGGATTTGGGAGGAGGGTTAGGATTAGTAGAACTATCGTAATGTGAAAGGACGGGACGACTAGGAGCGAACTGTCGTAATGTTAAAGGACATCCGGGGACGAGTACGAGCAAGAACTGCCAGCGGTTTTTGTAAAATTGCGGAGTGGGGCGTGCGAACGGCAGGGTAGTGGCTTGCCTGGTGGCTAAATGGATTCATGCACAGTACTATGGGGGGCCAATTAGATGTCACGTCTACTCGACGCCCAATTAAATGGCTTTCGATGTCATGTCAAGCATCGGGAAAACTACAGGTGATATGAAGCTTTCCATTCTCCCATGATACGGGCTTCCGAGAGCCCTTGGATCTGAGATCGGATGGTTGCATGGCGTGATTCTAGACCTATGGGTGAATATCCTATCCTGGAGGGTTATTCTGCAAATTTTCAGCAACTTAGCATGTGATCGTTCAATCTCAGATCCACGGGCTGCCAGCAGCCCATATCATGGTCGCGCCTACCATGACCATCACCTCGCTCGTGTGGTCGCGTCCTTGGAGATTTAACATGGTGTGTTAGGCTATCTGATGTTGGCATGTCATACATAGTCATCACTTATACAACAAGGTTAGCTATAAGGTTGGCTTTAAGAGTATTTTTTACTTCTCTCTATCTCTTTCTTCGTAGTATTTATTGCATTCGCCAAGGAGTGACTTATTCCAATGAAATAGTCTCAAGTCATTAAAAGCATGCACACCCCACATCTCTTATTGGTTGATATGTCAAAAAACAAGAAACGATGTATGCGCCGCGCCTAAGTGTTTTGGGATTGTTTGGTTTTCGTAAGATGACATGCACACCTAGACGGAGGGAGTAATTAACTTGCCACATCAGACTTTATGCCTATGTGGCAGGCTTAGCACGTGTACGAGCAAGTACCATAGTGGGCTATAGGCCTGGTTACATGGCATTTTTGCATATGTGGAGGAAAGAGGCAAGGAAAAAGTGGAGGTGTGGGCTCTCATGCAAGAGCCAGCCTCTACATGGTGGAGCATTGGGAGAGGCACCTGTATACCATGGAGGTGGTCAGGAATCGGGAGACTCACGCTAGTCGTAGCGCTGCAGTTAAAATGATAAAATGGCAAGTAAAATCATGGGGCCCCACCTGTCCAGCAGTAACTCATTGTCAAATCACACAGCCGTGCGTTTGCAGCAACCTAGTCCCTCATCTTCTCATGTCTCTGTCGAACCGACTAGGCGGAACTGCCCCGCCCTTGAATTTTAAATAGCACAATATATTTTGTATCCATGGATTGCGCCATGGAGCAAAGCCTCAAGAAAATGGCGGTACAGCATGCCCGTCGCATTCGCGTCCACCTAGACGGTCGGTCGGTCTGGCACGCCGCTCTCCGAATGGAATGCGCATTATATTGCATTTGCACACACATGTGGGACAACAATCGAGAACCGACCATAGGCACACTCCCCGGCCCCGCAAGTCGGGTGTGTTAATAGAAGAGAGAGACGCGCAATAGTACTAGATAAGTGTTGTACAGACATTGGTGCCTAGACGATCCCTACATGACACGGAAGATCAGCTTGTCCATGCATGTGAGCAGACTTCAGCAGACACGCCTGGATTGACTATCGTCTACATATCGTGCAGGCTGTGTTGTACATGGCCGTAGCTCCGATGAGAAATCTAAAAAAGGTTTCTTGTCATCTCGCAATATTAGGTGTCATGTGCTTCGGATCATTGCGAGGGTTAAACAGCGACAACTGAGTTCCTCCAAGGCGCTGGTCATTGGGGTCACATGCACGAAGACTACTCTGCTGCCATCTAGGTTAAGCCAGCTATGTTAATTAGGACATCTATCGATGTACCCCTTTTCTACAAGTTTATCTTTAAGTTGAGCTTTGATCGTCATCTAGTTTGTCCGTCGGTATTCAAGTTGTCTCCTTTGGGCAGTGAGGTTATGGTTTCTTGTCATGTGGCATTTTTTATGTTATAATCTGGTGCTTCAGATCAAAATGACGATGTCGGGGAAACTGATCCACGAACATCTATGGGGCCGGCGGACCGAGCCCCTTTCGGTTCGGCGGGGGGCGGAGATCACACGAAGAGCAGATCGAGGCGAAGCACACGAGCAGTTTACCCAGCTTCGGAGCTCCCCGGAGAGATAACACTCCTACTGCTGCTTGTTTGATTATCTTGTGTTCTTGCTCCAGAGAGAGAGCGTAGTGTTTTTCTGGGTTCCGTACCAGTCGAACCCCCCCTACGTTGCGCATGGGCCTCCTTTTATACGCTAAAGGGGTCACCGACAGGTGGCAACGCAGAGAAGGGTACAAATGTAAAAAGTGAGGTGGTTGGTACAGTTACTTGTACAGTGCACCCTACCTAACCCTGACGGCAGGGGACAAGGGCATTAAATGCCCGTCTGAGTCGCCCAAACAGTGCAGAAAAGGACCGTTAGGGGCGCCACCGTTCGCCACGATGGCGATCTTGTCAGCTTCGCATGCCACTGCGCACCGCTGGCTGCACAGCCTCCCACCATGCGCACCTGGAGAGGCCCCCAGAGCGACACGTTGGTGGATGCGCTGGAGCATGGGCACAGAGTGGCCGCCTGCCGCGGCAAGCGCCTTGCCGCTGCTGTTATCTTGTCGGGTCCGGAAGCTTGTCGCTCACCGGGCCTCGAGGTACCTTGGTTGGTCTTCCCGGCAAGCTCCTCTTGCCGGGGCCTTGTTGCCTTGCCGGAGCGCATGGCGCGTCGCGGCAAGTTCCTTAGAGTGCCTTGGTTGGCCTTCTCGGCAAGCTCCTCTTGCCGGGGCCTTGTCTCCTGAGCTTAAATACTTTGTTCTTGAATGGCTCCAAGGGAACCACGGAGGATCTTGGCGTTCGCCCGACAAGCCTTGCCGTGGGGTGTTGCAACTGCCCGTGCACAAGTTCGGGGTACTAGGGTACCCCTATTCTAGTACACTGACAGGAGCCCTCGGGCCTGGGCCAGACACGGTGCCGAGCGCTGTTGGGCCAGGCCCAAGACAGGGCACGGGCACACGCGGACTGGGCCACGCCGAATCTCGCTCTGTATCCACCGCGCTCTCCCCTAACGGCACGCGTTGAATGCGGCGTTGTGGGAGAGATCGTGGGTGGTTCTTTATTCGGAAGGGCGAAACGTCCGCCCCGTCCCTCTTTATAAGCACAGGAAACAGGGGTAGTTCGTTCCCCCTCGCTGGTTGCTACTACTCCATCTTCACGAACCTCCGCCGCTCCCCCCCTTCTTCTTGAAGCCGAGAGAGCAGCGCTCCGCCCCCCATTGCCACCAGCATCACCAACGCCGTCGACCTCCCCCACCACCTCCGCCATGGCTCCGAAAGCCAACAAGGGAAAGGGCGTGAAGTCGGCCGAGGCGCAGCGGCTCACGGCGCTGCGGAAGGAGCGGGCGATCTTCTCCCCCCAGCTCGGCGCGAAGGAGCTGAGGGAGTACTTCTACCTCTTTTGGGCGACGGAGACGCGGGCGCATCCGCGCACGAGGGTACTCCCGGCCGCTGCTTCAGAACTGGCTCCAAACGGGTACCCATTCTTCGCGCTGTTCTTCTATTACGGGCTCTGCCCGCCCTTCTCTTCGATTTTTGATTGATTTTTCTCCCTTCTTCGTTCTTCAGACCCATCTGCTGCTGAGCCAATGGAGACAGAGGGCGTCGGCGAGGAAGGCGCGCATGGCAGCACTAACGACGCCGCCGCCAACGAAGAAGGGGCCGGTGCTGATGAGACCGCCGGCGAGGAGGCCGCCAAGGCTGCCGCCGCAGAAGCCGGCGAGGGGTCGGGCGATCGCACTGACGACCCTGAGGCCGCAGGAGCGCCAGGCGCTGCGCCGACCGCCGATCCCTCTGCCGCTGCTGCGGAGCCGGGCTCCGAGGAGCCCCAGCCCGGTGCCTACTTGAAGGCCGGCGACGATATCTACATCAAGCTACCCTGGGCGTCGAGCTCCAGGGCGCCGGTCGAGGGGGAAACTTTCGATGAGGAGGTGCTCGCCTCCGCTGGACTGTTGTTGGTCGACGCGCCCAACAGCAGCAGTGGCGAGCCTGAGGAGGAGCAGCTGCCGCGGAAGCTGCTGTCACTCTACCGCGCACGGCAAGCCAAGCTAGCTTCCCGGGAAGCGCTTGTCACGAAGGCGGGAGTTGATATGGAGAAGCGCGCGGAGGAGCTCCGGGGCCACAATCTAGAAGCTCTCCGGTCCCTGGCACAGGATCGGGAGCGACTCGCCGAGGAGCGCACGGCCTTCCTTCTCGAGAAGGCCAAAGCTGAGGAGGAACAAAGGCTGGCCGCCGAGAAGCAGTCCGCGCGAGAAGGTGAATTGGTGCAGCGGAAGGCCAACCTCGACAGCTACGAGGAGGAGCTCGCCGAGCGCGAGCAAGCACTTGGCGGGGCGCTCAAGGAAGCAAAGGACGCTGCCGCAACCGCAGAGGCCGCCAAGAAAGAGCTAGAGGAGAAGGTGGCGCAGCTGGAGGCCAACATCGCGAAGAGCGGCAAGGAGCTTGCCGCGCTCAAGCGTGAGCGTGAGAAGGATGCTGCCGCCCACGGTGAGCTGCAAGGTCTTCTGGCTGAGAGGGGCAAGGAGCTCAGCGCCGCCAAGGATTCCAATGCAGACCTGGAGTTGAAGCTGGCCACGCTGACGCAGACGCTGGACGACGCCAAGGAGCGGGAGAAGACCTTGTCAAAGAAGGTCAAGGCTAACAAGGCGCTGCTGGAGAGCATCGCAGTTACCTAGAACTCATTCAGAGATACTGTGGAGCACTGGACCGAGGGTCTGGTGAATATTGCCGCAGTCATCGATGAGGAGCTGGCGCAGCTGGGGATGGAGGACTTTGGGTATCCCTCCGACGAGAATCTCCAACCCAGCGCCAAGCTCAGCCTGTTCTTCAAGGGCGTGGCGACGGCACTCCAGCGGCTCCGGGAGAGGATCCCAAAGCAGCTGGCTGACGAGTCACGCAAAATCTGCGCCGGGGTTCTCTAGAAGGTGCTGATGAAGGTGGCCTTCCGCAATCCAGGCCTCAGCTTCACCAACGTCCTCAAGTCCTTGCCGCCAGACGCCGATCGGGACGCACTCAAGGCCCTTGTCGCACCCATTGTGGACAAGGTGAGCGAGATCAAGAGGGTTGAGGGCGATCGCGTAGACTAGGCCGCCCATTTCTTCTTTTCCCTTGTCGCTGCTAATCATGTTATGAAAACAGTCTGTTAGAGCTGCGACAAGTTATCTTGTAATATAACTTTATTTCTGTTATCAATTGCTATGTTATTTCCTCTACTAGATTCCTTCCTTTGTATGTTTTTACCCTACGCTTCTAGGGAACTTGTCGGCGCAGGCACCCGAGCCGCGAGCGCTGAGTGCGGAACGTCAGCAGCCTGCTGGCGGCGCTCCTTCCGACAAGAAACCTTGTCGCGACTAGATGCAGCACACTTAAGTTGTTGAGCAGACTCGAAACAAAGTAAGGGCGCAACTAGCCATGAGTTGGTTCCTCCGCGCACAGGTTTTCCATACAAAGCAGGGTCGTTCGAGGAAGATAACTCAAAAATTTAAAAACTGATTGCTCTGGCAACTTAGCTTTTCTGTCGTTTGCTTCTCGGCAAGGCAAAACTTTGCTTGAACAACGCCTGATCCATACCACAATCTTCTCCTCCCCCCCGGCAAACTTGTGTGCGAGGGAACCTTCTTTTCCTTTGTTGAAAAAAAAGAAAGAAGAGAAAATAATGATATGGAGCCCTTCGGCTCGTTATTGCTTACCGGATGTAGGTGCTGCACAAAGTGTTAGATAACGCATGCAAGAAAGAAACTAATGCATGAAATGGACAAGTTGTGCGGAGCACATGGGGTTTTATTTATGCACGGGATCTGCGCCCGGCTTTGTACAAAGGATTACATGCAACAGCGGCAAGACTTGTACAAAAGGTGGTTGCCGGAACGGGTTCCGGCAACCGCGCCCTACGGGAAAAACTTACGAAGATGTTCTATGTTCCAGGAGTTGCTCACCGGAATGCCATCTTCGGTCTCAAGGCGGACAGCGCCGGGCCTGGTGACTCGTTTCACCCGATAAGGGCCTTCCCACTTCGGTGTCAACTTGTTGGAATTCTTGGCGGACTGAACGCGCCGAACAACAAGGTCGCCTTCCTCGAAGCTTCTGGCCTTAACTTTGCGGCTATGGTAGCGGCACAAAGCTTGCTGGTATCGAGCAGCTCGTACAGCAGCCTGAAGACGATCTTCCTCAAGGAGCAGCGCGTCGTCTTGTCGCAGCTGTTCTTGCTCAAGCTCATCATAAGCGAGCACTCGAGGCGATCCGTATACGAGTTCCGTGGGGAGAACTGCCTCTGCTCCATAGACTAGAGCAAAAGGCGTCTGGCCAATGGCTCGATTTGGCGTCGTTCTGATTGACCAAAGAACCACCGGCAGCTCCTCGATCCAGTTTCTTCCGCACTTGCGCAGCCTGTCAAAAGTTCTGGTCTTGAGCCCGCGTAGCACTTCAGCATTTGCCCTCTCTGCTTGACCGTTGCTTCTCGGATGAGCAACAGAAGCGAAGCAGGCCTTGGCGCCAAGGTCTTGGACGTACTGCATGAAGGTGTGGCTCATGAATTGCGTGCCGTTATCGGTGATGATCCTGTTAGGGATCCCGAAACGGCAAACAATTTACCTGAAGAACTTGACTGCTGACTGTGCTGTCACCTTCCTCACTGGCTGCACTTCCGGCCACTTTGTGAACTTGTCGATTGCGACGTACAAGTACTCAAAGCCCCCGACAGCTCGGGGGAAAGGGCCGAGGATATCGAGCCCCCAGACCAAAAATGGCCAGGATAAAGGGATCGTCTGGAGAGCTTGAGCTGGCTGGTGTATCTGTTTGGAGTGGAACTGGCACGCTTCACACTTGGTTACTTGTGTAGTTGCATCCTGGAGGGCTGTCGGCCAAAAGAAACCTTGCCGGAAAGCTTTGCCGGCAAGTGCTCTTGCGCCAATGTGGTGGCCACATATGCCTCCATGTATCTCTGCCAACAGCTTTTGTCCATCTTCCCGGCAAATACACTTCAATTTCACACCGTTGAGTCTTCTTCTGTACAGTATGCTATCGACAAACTGGTACATACTTGACTGCCGGGCTACTTTTTCCGCTTCTTCTTGCTCTTCGGGAAGTTCTCCTGTCTGAAGGAAATGGACAATCTGTTGTGCCCATGCTGGAGCTTGTGGCTCGACAACAAGGACTAAAGGCACATCTGCTGCTGCGGGAACATCCGCTTCTATGGCAAGGACTTGCGGCCCTGCCGGAGCTTGATGTTCCCCAGCAAGCTTGCCAGAGCAAAACTTGTCGGGAGTGTCTGCTTCAACGAAACAAACCATAAGGCTTGCCGGAGCAGACTGCCCCTCAGCATCCTTGGTGTTGATCTTGGGGACTTTCTTGGCGGCGGCTTCAGGGAGCTCTGCCGGAAAGTAGTCACCAGAAACCAACTTCCTCTTCTTGCTTTGTCCAGTTGATGGTGTTACGGATGGTTGAGTCAACTTGAGCACAAAGATACCTGGTTCCACAGGTAACTTTAGTGCGGCGCACTTTGACAGGCCATCAGCAATGTCATTCTGAGCTCTTGGGATATGCTCCATCTGTAGGCCATCAAAGTGCTCTTCTAGCTTCCTCACTTCATCAACATATGCTTCCATCAATGGACTCTGGTAGTTCTTGTTCACTTGGCGGACGACAAGCTGTGAGTCACCCCTGACAATGAGCTTCTTGATCCCAAGGTCTGCTGCGATTCTGAGACCGGCAAGCAATCCTTCATACTCTGCAGTATTGTTGGTTGCTTGCTCCTTGGGAAAGTGCATCTGGACTACGTACTTGAGGTGCTCTCCGGTGGGCGCGACAAGTAGCACGCCCGCACCGGCGCCTTGCAGCGAGAAGGCACCATCAAAGTACATCAGCCACTCTTTGCTTGCCTCTTTGACGGGGATGCTCGTCTCTGGAATTTCTTCATCTGGTGTTGGCGTCCATTCTGCTATGAACTCTGCCAATGCTCTGCTTTGGATAGTTGAAGTGCTCTCAAACTTGAGGCCAAAGCTTGAAAGTTCTAGCGCCCACTCGACAATCCTGCCTGTCGCTTCTGGATTTTGCAATATCCTCTTCAGCGAAAAGCGAGTGACGACTGTGATCTCATGTGCTTGGAAGTAATGGCGCAGCTTTCTCGAGGCCATGAGGAGGCCGAAAAGCAACTTCTGCACACCAGAGTACCTTGATCTAGCCCCCTGTAGAAGGGAACTGACAAAGTAAACTGGACGCTGCACCATTCTCTTCTGCATCTTATCATGCTCCTGCGCAGATCCATCTCTGTCGGGACCAGAGCTTGTCGGCGAAGCTCCCTGCTTGTCGCTGGATGCATCTACCGTGGTTGCTGGCTCATCATCTGCCTCCCTCTCCGCCACTAACGCAGCACTAACCACTTGATTGGTTGCCGCTATATACAGCAACAACTTCTCTTGCGGCTTAGGTGCGACAAGTGTTGGAGTGGAGGACAGGTATCTCTTCAAGTCCTGCAGCGCAGCCTCCGCCTCCGGAGTCCATTTTATTGGACCTGCCTTTTTCAAAATTTTGAAAAATGGCAGGGCGCGCTCAGCAGATCTAGAGATAAACCTGCTGAGAGCAGCCATGCAACCGGCAAGCCTTCGTACATCCTTGACGCGCTTTGGTGCTTCGATATGCTCAATGGCCTTGATCTTGTCGGGATTGGCTTCAATTCCCCGCTGAGACACGAAGAACCCGAGAAGCTTGCCGGAAGGGACTCCAAACACGCACTTCTCGGGGTTAAGCTTGAGGTTGATCTTGCGCAGATTTGCGAATGTCTCGTCTAAATCTTGAATCAGGGTCGCCCTGTTCTTGCTCTTGACCACTATGTCATCCATGTAGGCTTCCACATTTCTGTGCATCTGTGGCTCAAAAGCGTGGTGGACTACCCTTGCGAATGTTGAACCAGCATTCTTCAAACCGAAAGGCATCCGTACGAAGCAGTACATGCCACACGGGGTGATAAATGCGGTTTTCTCTTCATCCTCTTCTGCCATGAAGATCTGATGGTATCCTGAGTATGCATCAAGAAATGAAAGCAAATCACATCCAGCTGTGGAGTCAACAATCTGGTCAATGCGCAGCAAGGGAAATGGGTCTTTGGGACAAGCTTTATTAACATCAGTGAAGTCAATACAAAGCCTCCATTTCCTGTTAGCCTTGCGCACGACAACAGGATTGGCCAACCACGTGGGATGGAGCACTCCTCTGACAAGGCCTGCTGCTTCCAACTTCTTGATTTCTTCTGCGATGAATTCTTGGCGCTCCACTGCCTGTTTCCTGACTTTCTGCTTGACGGGCCGCGCATGAGGACAGACGGCAAGGTGGTGCTCAATTACTTTCCTGGGAACACCGGGGATATCAGACGGTTGCCACGCAAACACGTCAACATTCTCCCGCAGGAAAGCAACGAGTGCGCTTTCCTATTTGGGGTCAAGAGTGGCGCTGATGGTGAAGGTACCACCAGTGTCGTCCTCCTTGGCGGACACCTTCTTGGTCTCAGGTGGAGCTGCCATTGCCTTCTTACACTTGTCGGTGGAGCTCGATGGTGCGTCCTCGACGGTAGCGCAGCACTCCGAAGAGGTGCGCTTGCCGGAGTGGGCATCAGAGCTCTTGCCGGACTTGGTCTTCTTCTTCCCCCCGGGAGCTTCAGCAGCAAGTGTCTTGCGTTATGCTGCGGCTGCTGCTTCCCGGTAGATCTTGTTGGCACAGATAAGAGCATCCTTCTTGTCGTCAGGGGCAGAGATGACACTTATCGGGCCTGGCATTTTCAGTATGTTGTACGCATAGTGAGAGGCTGCCATGAACTTGGCGAGTGCCAGACGGCCAAGGATTCCATTGTAAGGTAATGGAAAGTCAGCAACATCAAACGTGACCCTCTCAGTCCTGAAGTTCAGCTCGCTGCCAAATGTTACCGACAACGTGATCTTTCCCTTTGGCTTGCTCCTTCCCGGGTTGATTCCTTGAAATGTACCGGTCTCTTCGAGCTCGCTGTCAGGGATCTGGAGTTTCTGGAGCACCGCGGAGGAGATCAGGTTCAAGCCGGCCCCGCCGTCAACTAGCATCTTAGTGACCTTGAGGTTGCGGATTGTTGGTGACACCAACATCGGCAAGCACCCGACCGCAGTTATGCGATCAGGGTGGTCCTCAATATCAGAGATGATAGGCGTGCTGAACCATTTCAGAGGCTTGCGTGACTCGACGGGTGGTTCTGCTGCATTAACTTCCCGCACCCACTGCTTGAGCTGACGGTGCGAGGTATGCAGAGAAGCACCACCGTCAACGCACATGACCTCTGTGGCTTTCTGGAACTCCTGCTCATCAGTCTCCTCATCATCCATGTCTTCATCGTCGTCGTCATCTTCATCCTTGTCGCGACCGCGAGGAGGTCTGTCTCCTTGCCGCTGCTTGGCCTTGCCGCGTCCTCCTCCTCGGCCGGGACGTTTCTTGCCGGATCCCCCAGCACCTTCCTGGGCCTTCTGCTTGTCGCGCCGCTCGTATTCAGCTTTCTGTTGCTCAACAAGCTGCTCGACTTTTTTGCAGCTCTGGAGATCATGGCCCTTGGTGCGGTGGATCTTGCAATACTGCTTGTTGGTGCTGTCCTGCTTGTCGGCGACCGCCACCTCCGCGGCAACCTCCTTGCCGGAGTCACCAGCTTTGGCTTTCTTGGCGCCACCACCGTTGCCGGACTGCTCAACAACTAGCACCTCTTTGCCTTTCCTCTTCCTGTTGTTCCGCCGCCGGTTTTTCCTTGCCGGGGCAGCATCTTCACTATCAGATCCTCCCACTCCTACATTCTCTCCGGGGAGTCTCCTCCCTTCCTCAGCACGTGCACACTTGTCCGCCAGTGCATATAACTCATTGACGTCCCTGATCTTGCGCATCGCCATTTCCTCCCGCATCCTGCGGTTTAAGTTCTGATGGAACGCGCTGATCACCGCGGCAGGGTGGATGTTTGGGATGTTGTGCTGCACACTGCTGAATCTCTGAATGTACTTGCGCAGGGGCTCTCCTTCCTTCTGGGCGAGCAGATGAAGATCACTCTCCTGGCCATGAGGCTTGTGTCCGCCTGTGAAGGCGCCGACAAACTGATGGCACATATCAGCCCAAGAGGATATGCAGTTGCCCGGCAAGTGCATGAGCCAAGATCTGACGTTGGGCTTGAGCACCAGCGGGAAGTAGTTGGCAAGGATCTTGTCATCCCGTCCCCCGGCAGCCTGCACCGCAATGGTGTAGATGCTGAGGAACTCCGACGGATGCGTCTTGTCGTCGTACTTCTCCGGTACGTCTGGCTTGAAGTTCTTCGTGCTGGGCCACTGGACTTGCCGCAGCTCACGAGTGAACGCAGGGCAACCTACCGCGTACGGCAGATCGCCTGGTTCCCCTGGCGCATGCATGTCAACAGAGGGCCCAACGCGCTTGTCGGATTGACGTCGCGCTTCTCTTCGATGCTCGATGCGAGTTCGAGCGTCTTCTTGTTGTCGATCATGAAGAACTTGGCGCTGATCGCGACGAGCTCGTGGATCCGACGATGCGGTGGAGTCGCTGTCGAGGTGGATCCGGCGAGTCGGCGATCTTGGCCTTCGGGGTGGTGATTGCATGGTAGTTGCACCTCCACCCGTTTCGTCGCCACCGGCTCGCGCCCGGCAACCCTGCCGCGGCGGCGACGCGCTCGGCCGCAGTGGAGTGTCGCCGTTGGCGTAGCCGATGAGACTCTGAATGGTGGCCCTCCATTCGTCGATCTTGTCCGACGTCAGAGGGTAATCTAGGAGCTGTTGAGCTCGTGCCAAAGCTTCTGCTGGAGTGGTGGGTGGCAGTGTCGGACGGCGCGAGGAGCGGGACGTGCTCGGACTTCTAAAGATGTTAGAAGGAGCAGTATCCCGTCCAGGCGACCGTGCCCCGCTCGTGCCAGCACGCTGGCGTGCATGCTGGTCTTGAGAGCCCCGAGATCCACCAGCTTGGTCTTGGCCTATCATGCGTATGGCACTGCGAGTGCCATGACGCTGTTGGTCTTGCGCCTCCTAAGAGTGGCGCGGAACATGTACAGTCGCCGAGGTTTGTGCAGCCTTGTCCTTGGACTTGGCAGCATCATAAGCTTCCTCGTCGACGTCCATTCTTCCGCCGGCGTCCATTCCACCACCCGTTTGCTCCAACGGTGGCGGAAGTGACGTGGACGGAGCGGCTGCCGCCGAAGTCTTCTTCTTCGGTGGCATGTTGATGAAGGGAATGAAGATCTAGCTCGTGTGAACGCCGGATCAGGTTCACACAATCTCGACGCCCCCTACCTGGCGCGCCAAAGATGTCGGGGAAACTGATCCACGAACATCTATGGGGCCGGCGGACCGAGCCCCTTTCTGTTCGGCGGGGGGCAGAGATCACACGAAGAGCAGATCGAGGCGAAGCACACGAGCAGTTTACCCAGCTTCGGAGCTCTCCGGAGAGATAACACTCCTACTGCTGCTTGTTTGATTATCTTGTGTTCTTGCTCCAGAGAGAGAGCGTAGTGTTTTTCTGGGTTCCGAACCAGTCGAACCCCCACTACGTTGCGCATGGGCCTCCTTTTATACGCTAAAGGGGTCACCGACAGGTGGCAACGCAGAGAAGGGTACAAATGTAAAAAGTGAGGTGGTTGGTATAGTTACTTGTACAGTGCACCCTACCTAACCCTGACGGCAGGGGACAAGGGCATTAAATGCCCGTCTGAGTCGCCCAAACAATGCAGAAAAGGACCGTTAGGGGCGCCACCGTTCGCCACGATGGCGATCTTGTCAGCTTCGCATGCCACTGCGCACCGCTGGCTGCACAGCCTCCCGCCACGCGCGCCTGGAGAGGCCCCCAGAGCGACACGTTGGTGGATGCGCTGGAGCGTGGGCACAGAGTGGCCGCCTGCCGCGGCAAGCGCCTTGCCGCTGCTGTTATCTTGTCGGGTCCGGAAGCTTGTCGCTCACTGGGCCTCGAGGTACCTTGGTTGGTCTTCCCGGCAAGCTCCTCTTGCCGGGGCCTTGTTGCCTTGCCGGAGCGCATGGCGCGTCGCGGCAAGTTCCTTGGAGTGCCTTGGTTGGCCTTCCCGGCAAGCTCCTCTTGCCGGGGCCTTGTCTCCTGAGCTTAAATACTTTGTTCTTGAATGGCTCCAAGGGAACCACGGAGGATCTTGGCGTTCGCCCGGCAAGCCTTGCCGCGGGGTGTTGCAACTGCCCGTGCACAAGTTCGGGGTACTAGGGTACCCCTATTCTAGTACACCGACAGACGACAACTATGCCTCCGGGCCACATGCATGAAGACTTCTCGACAGTCATTGATGAGGTCAAGCTGGCTCGAGTAGACAAAAGAAAACTAGTACTCCACTATATAGGCAGGAGCCTCCGCGCTTGCTTGCTAGTGTTGCTCTCTTCACATTGTCTCGTCCTCTCCATATCTAAACACGATAGTGGTGGCCACACTCTCTCTCTGCTCACTGTTGGTCATAGGTCCAGCCGGATCCTCTCCGCCGGGGAAGGTAAGAAGGTGCACCGCTCACGCGGTCGTCCTCGGCGATGGCTCTTACCCACTGCCGGTGCGTCCCGATCAGTGTGCCTTGTCGTTCTCTCCCAAGCACCGCTGGCTAGCGAGGGCCTCCGACCCCTTCTTCCTCGCCGCCGCAGTGTGGGCAGATCCGGCCTCCCGTCGCCCACCTAGCGACATCCCGGTGACCCTCAGGTATAACTCCCTTCGAAACCAGCCTTGCTCTACTTCCTGAGCTCCTAACGCGTTGAATTTGTATCTTTTACTATTTCCCAGGCCCCCTCGTGGATAGGATCGATCGGCTGTACGAAAGCCACCTAAATTTTGACTATTAAGAGGGAAAAGTACTTCATGCACTCGAATCTAGTACTACTAGGTTCAAACAAGGAAGAAAGGGGGTGGGTGGGGGAAGATCTGTTACCTGAATCTAGGACTTGGTCGAAAGAGGAAATAATGTGGGCGAAAAGTAGCAAAGACTGGCTATTCAACTGGTCTCTTGGTCTAATAGGGAAATAAAGGGAAATGCGGTACGAACTCAATATAAACCCGATCTATTGGTTGAAAAAGGAAAGAAAGTGGGGACTGGGGGACAAGTCAACAAAGTAAGTCCAGCACTAGATTTGCTAGCCTCACACAGTATAAGGTGGCTATACCGAACAAAAATGGGACCAAACGAGATATCCTGTTCTGATGTTTGTTACCCCGAGCCACTCTTATGTAATGCCACTGGTAAAATGTAGCAGTCTCACTGTTAAAAGTAAGGACACGTTAAAACCAATGTTGTTTTCAGTGTAATGCCTCCAGTAATATGAATCAATGGCACTTTTTTCATGTCCTACAAAATTTCCCATTAAGATAAGTTGCTTCTTTTCATTAGAAATGCAAATTTCGTGGTCCACCTACTCTCCCGTTCCCAAATACCGACTCTATAGCAGCTGTTAATGTAATGTTGCTGGTAAAATGAAGCAATGGAACCATTAAAGTAATGCCGTATTTAACGGTTGTCATAGTTAATCCTAATGCCCACACTAATATCTTGCAATGCTGCTCCTTTAGGAATTGCTACTGTCCTTGTAGGATTTCTATTCAGATAAGGAACAAGCTTCTTTTCATTTGATGTATGTTTCATCACTTGTTTGTCGCCCTCCTTTCCACCTTTTTTTGCAAACAGAGACATACATTTCACGCTTGATCTTAGTTGAACTGCACAAATGATATCCAAATTATAGTTGAACATTCCAGGAACTTCACAACCAACCTTGATGTTGTTGTTGCAACTAATGAAGAAAAAGCTCTGTGGGTTTCGTTTTCTTATGGAAATGGAACCGGGGGCTGAAGCCCTTTTCTTAAAAAAAATGAAGAAGAAGCTGCTACCTCATGGGACATTGCTTCATTTTAGGTGAACTGCACCAAAAGGTTCCATAAATTGAATCATCCATGTTGGTGGCTGGTGTCATCCCTTCTACGATGGCGTTGACTACAGATATGGTTCCCGTCATGAGGTATGTGGATTTTTGGTCTGTCTGTTTGCCAAAGATCATGCATGTTGAGTCTGCTCTTGTGCTACTGTTTTGGTACTGCCATGATAAAGCAGTAATGTTGTTATTTTGCACCTTGATCTAGTGGCACTATTAATTTGAGGCTATGTTTTGGCACCGCTAGTGCCACTGATTTTTTTATATATATCGAAAGAGGGGGTTTCCTCCGATTTCATTAAAGAAACCCTACCATACAGAACCATAATCCGACAACATCTTAGTGTAAACGGGTAGTTATGCAACTACTACTAGACCAGACTGAGTACTAGCAGGAGACAAGTTTGCCACATAAGCTAGGAAGGTAGGGGGACGCAGCACTAGCTCGACCAAGTTTGGATTACAACCCAAATGCTACCACAGAAACATCAGGGGGGAAGATAGAGCCATCTTCAACATCCCACTCTAAGCACCCCCGGCCTCCATCCTTGCAACGCACGGTACACCTCATTTGCCACCTGCTCGACCCAAGTGCCACTGATAAAATGAAGTAATAATATGGTTAAAATAGAGCGAGTGTCCTCTCTATCATTTCATTTCCAATGTAGATAAAGAAACTGCTTCTCTTTGTTAGTATATGTTTCATCAACTAGTCCCATTGTTAATGTTTAAGTGTTTTTGCACAAAAATAGAGATTGGAATGTCTCAAGGCCCCTCCTTGTACTATCGTTGTACACTGATGTTCATCACTGGCAGAAGGTGTATCGGGGAGACTTGGGTCGATTTCCAGTATGAGGCATACCGTATGAGGCATTGCAGGGCCCATATCGCCCTCGCAACATGGCATACTATAATACTATCGCAATATTTTTCTTCTATTTATTAGTGTATGTTTCATCAACTAGTGCCACTATAATGTAATCACGCTTTTTCATTATCTGTGCAAACAGGGTTATTCAGCTGCATTTTGGTGGAACTGCACAAATGTACGGATGGAACCGGCATATATGCAGAGTGCGAGGTGCCAAGTAAAAATTACCGACACCAAACCTACTCCATGTAAGAATTGGCATCGACCACCACTAGTGGGATGTGTGGCGCTCACTGTGGATGGATCTTTCTTGGCAGGAAATCCTCTAACCAAATACTAGTAGCTTATACTTCAAAAACACTACTAGTAGCTTATATTGGCAGTTTTCTACGGAGTACTCTTTTCTGAAAGAAGCACCAATCTATTTTTCTTTATTTGTACACAGTGTCACAACTTTGACCCAAAGGTCCAGAGCTATTTTAGGGTGATTGGCATAGTACTCAGAGACTGATTGTAAGCATGATTTTTATTAGCTGTCACACTGATTGTAAGCATGAGCAGATGGAACATTAGGTTAGTGCGAAGCTTACCTTAAACCCTACCGACGCCGTTGTAACAAGGCGAGCGTCGAGGAAACCATGGAGAACGACGGGGAAGGGACGTCGCGCCATCTGGCCTCCTCTTGCGGTGGTAGAAGGAATACTCATGTGGCTCCAGCTTGCTCTGCACCCTCACGAACGGCACACCGTACTCGATCGATTCGTTATCCTCTGGGTGCTCGACCTTTGACCTGTATGCCCACCACCTCCGCCTGACTTTTGCCTCGGGCGAATCTGTCTGCTGCATCACCCAGAGGAGATACTCGATGAACTCGAAGGACTGCGGCATGACTGTCGCCGAGGAGTACATCGCCGCCCTCATCACCGCCGTCTCGCTCTTTTGCATACATTGCCACATGGCCCTCACCGTCCTCGAAATCTCCGACTCATTGTCAAACCAAGTAAGGATCTCCTTCAACCTGGCTAGCTTTGCCTGGTCGCCACCGGCGATCTGCCTGATTCGCTGCCGCATCCTCTCCATAGATGTCCTTCTGAGTGGTCCGGTGCTAGCTTTGGAAGATGGGAGGAGAGACGATGGTCTAGCAATAGAGAAGAGGGAGAGGCGAGACGGTGGTTTTGGAATGGAGATGATGGAGAGGAGAGGGGGTGGTTTTGCAATGGAGAAGAGGGAGAGGCGAGACGCTGGTTTTGGAATGGAGATGATGGAGAGGAGAGGTTTCCCTGCCTTTCGATCGCTGACAGGTGGGTCCCGCGCTTGTTGGGACCCATGTGTCAATGTCTCAATGGCAGGATGGGCTAAGTCAGGGGATCCTCGTCCGAGGAGAGAGGAGGTGGTTTTGCAATGGAGAAGAGGGAGAGGAGCTTAGGGTTTTCAATATTTGCAGGTTGTGAATTGTGTTTTGTGTTGTGTATGTTGAGAGTACTTTCATATATGAATGTCTTTTGAATTTCAGATTTGCAGTATTGAGCATATGAAGTATGTTATGAATTCTAGGGATATATTTTTAGCACTTAAAAATGTAGTTTCATATGAGTATAAAAGTGTAGACAATGTGATTCTTAGAGAAGAAACTGCAAGTTTCAATTTTAGATAAGAAACTGCAAGTTCAGTTTCAGATAAGAAACTGCAACTTTCAGAGGCAGAGCATTTATATTAACACGGCCTTTTCAAATAGGGTTAACATCATGTTGGAAGTTAATTCATTGTCAAAATGGAACTACCAGCTAGTTGACATCATGCTGATCAACATTCATGCATAACACATCTTCATATGATGCACAGTAAAAAATGTATGGTATTTTAAAAATGCCCACACAATGTCGAGTGTGCGAAAAGCAGATAAAACGAGGGATGAAGTTTTCACAAGTGTTGGAGGTGGTGTGCGTAGATGACAATGGGAACCCACATGTCAATAATGGCAGAGGCAAAAAATTTGGAGATATTTTCCCTGCATCAAGCGGAATCGAACCCGGGCGGAAGAGCTGTCGCCTGTCGGGTAGTGTTGCTTGGCCACTGGGCTAGTTCAGTACTTTCGTTACAAATAGGGCACTGCCTCAGGTGGTCCGATCTCCTCCTGTGCCTTTGTGCGCTCGCCATGGCGCCGCTGTCTGTCATTGTGAACATGCTGAACAAATGAGAGGACTCTGGAGAGGATTGTACATGGAGAGGTAGACAGTCGGAACCCACCAGGTCTATGGCCATATGCAAGCAAGTGCCTCATCGAAAAAATACTTCCTCCTAATGCTATACTGATGTTGGGCCCACGGGTTTGTCAACATAGTTAAATTTTTTAGGTGCTTCAACGTAGTAACTATAGGAGATAAATTCACAATGAAGCGGGGAGCTGGCAGGTATCATTTATTATCACTGGGGCAGCAAGTATCAACTGGGTTTTGGGCTGCCCCTTCTAGGCTTTCTTTTTTAACATGCGCAGCCCATGAGATGTCGCTTTGTATTTTTTTGAGGGCCGTCATGTATCGACCGGCCTATGGACCTCCCATCCGAGGTTTTATTTTCCCTGAAACATCGGCAGCCCAATTTATGTATTTTTTGAAGAAAACACCGAGGTCTGTTCTATTTTTCTATATAAGAATTGGAACGCCTGGTCCAACTTATGTTTCCCTTCTAACTATACTATATATATTTAAATTATTTTATATGTTATTACATATTATTGTTATTGTCATCATATATTTAACAGATACTTACATATGTAAGAAAAAATATCCCACATCTTATTAACTTATAAAAATAATTTCTTAACAATAAAATCTTGGATTTCTTTGGCAACGAAAATCCTGCTGATTGTGTACAAAAGATTGGTAAGATTTAAGGACCAATGTAATAATAAATCACTTCTTATTTAAATATATTTGTAACAAAATGCTCAGCCCCTGTTTATTTTTTGATAACATTGCTGCGCCCAACCCAACATTATAATTAGAATCAGCCCAGCAAAATCGTGTATATAGAGGAAGTGCAAATGGCCAGTAATTTTTTAGGAAAAAATAAATGGGCCGCATGGACGCTACATTATTTGTTCACCCAGCCCAGCAAATGGACTGTAATTCTAAAAAAGAGATCAAATTGACTATAAATTCTGAAAAATGGGTTGAATACGTGCCACATTTTTTGAGGATGGAATGTGGGCCAATAGGTCGAAGCCAACGCAAGTCGTTGTCAACTTAGTCAACAAATGATTCTAACATCGTTAGCCGTTGGATTTGCATCCAACGACTGGCATCCATCTTCAATCTCTCATTTTCTTCCTCTAGTGCCGCTGGGACCACCTGCTCCCGCCTCCTGCTGCTAGCAGCTATCCTTAGCATGCTTCGCTATGAAGCGCTACCCCACTGTTGGCCAGGCCATCCCTCCACCCCTCGACACCTCCTGTTCTTCTCCACCGACTACCGAACCACACAGCACCAGAACCAGTTAACCCTCGTACACCTCTCCATCTACGACTCTACTCCCGCGTCTTCCCATATCCGGCTCGTTGCTGTAACACCCTCGATGCGACTATAGCTCCCACGTGTCGATGCACGACTTAGAGACATAATCGCATTGAAGGCATATGTCGCAAGTTAGGCAATCTTCACAACATCCCATGTAATATGAATAATAAGGGGAAAACATAGTTGGCTTACACTCGCCACGTCACATCAGAGTACATAAATAACATACATCATCCAAACACTCATGGCCCGACTACGGCGCCAAAATAGAAAATAACCCAACATGCGACACGGTTCCAATCAAACCCCAACTAGGTACCACTACTGATCATTAGGAAAAGACACATAGTAACGCTGAGAGTCTTCGTCGAACTCCCACTTGAGCTCGTACTCGTCATCTGGAGCGGAATCACCTGGACCTGCATCTGGAGTTATAGTATCTGTGAGCCACAGGGACTCAGCAATCTCGCACCCTCGCGATCAAGACTATTTAAGCTTATAGGAAGGGTAAGGCAAATATATGTGGAGCTGCAGCAAGCGACTAGCATATATGGTGGCTGTCTTATACGCAAAAGAGAGCGAGAAGAGGAGGTAAAGCATGAGCGAGAAACTAGAGAGCAACCTGCGCAAACATTACTCCAACACCGTGTCCACTTCCCGGACACCGCCGAGAAGAGGCCATCACGGTAACACACTCAGCTGATTCATTTTAATTAGTTAAGGTTCAAGTTATCTACAACCGGACATTAACAAATTCCCATCTGCCCATAATCGCGGGCACGGCTTTCGAAAGTTCAATCCCTGCAGGGGTGACAAGCTCTCACGGTCAACGAAGGAATAGACCTCCACCCGAGACACACCGATCAGACTCGGTAACCCGGTAAAACAAGACAATTCGACAGGTTAAAACAAGACCAGCAACACCGCCCGAATGTGCCGACAAATCCCGATAGGAGCTGCACATATCTCTTTCTTAGGGCACACTCAGATGAGCAAGACGTCGGGTAGGCCAGCCCAGAGTTACCCCTGGTAGCCCCGGACATCGCTCGGTTGGACCAACACTCAGAGGAGCACTGGCCGGGGGGGGGGGGGGTAAAATAAGATGACCCTTGAGTCTGCAGAACCCAAGGGAAAGAAAAGGCTAGGTGGCGAATGGTAAGACCAATGTTGGGCATTGCTGGAAAAGCTTTAATCAAGGCAAACTATCAAGGGGTTCCCATTATAACCCAACCGCGTAAGGAACGCAACAATCCGGGAACATAACACCAATATGACGGAAACTAGGGCGGCAAGAGTGGAACAAAACACTAGGCAAGAGGCCGAGCCTTCCACCCTTTACCAAGTATATAGATGCATTAAGATAACATGGCAATATAATGATATCCCAACAAGTAAATAAAAGATGTTCCAACAAGGAACGGCCTCCAATCTTCACCTGCAACTAGCAACACTATAAGAGGGGCTGAGCAAAGCGGTAACATAGCCAATCAACGGTTTGCTAGGACAATGGTGGGTTAGAGGTTCAACATGGCAATTGGGAGGCTGACAAGAAAAAGGTAGGCATCGTAGCATTGGCATAGCAAAAGAGCGAGCAAACTAGCATAGCAAAGATAGTAGTGATTTCGAGGGTATGATCATCTTGCCTGCACAGTTGTCAGAGTTGACTGGATCCTCACAAGCAAACTCAACGGGCTCCTCGGTAGCGAACTCTTCTCCCGGCTCTACCCAAACAAGACAAACAAGCAACAAGGATACAATCAACCACGTGCAAACTCAAACAACACGATGCAAAGATGATATGCTATGCAGGATGCGATGCGGGATGCAAAATGCAAGATATGACAGGAAATTCATGAACCTGGCCTCAACTTGGAATTCCAAGGGTGCCACTGGAAAGATGAGATGAAATCGCTTGAAAACGATATAAAGAACGCCGGAATCGGAGTTACGGTTTGGAAATGGCAAGCGATTTAAGAATGACACCGGTCTGCGATTTACAGCAAGTAGGCATCTAAATGCAACGAAACGAACATGCTACAGCCACCAAACATGACAACAAAATACACGGCAGGGGTGCACATAAGATGCTTAACAAAAGACTAGCACTGAGCCACGGCCAATTCATCCATTATGAGGGTCAAACAAGCATGGCAAAAACGCAAATGCAAAACAGATTTCAGACTTAGTGAAATTAACACTTGTCTGAAATTTCAGATCACGAAGCCCTCTTCGGAGCAGCAAAACAACATGATACATGACCTGATTAAGACAAGTAAGAACATGGCATGGAGCTACTCAACAAGCTTAACAAAAGACCCAAAGTGACCTGGGGCCAAAAGGGTTCACAAAATATACTAACAAGCACACGAACGTAGCAAAAACATAATCAGTTTTCAGACTTAGTGAAAACTGGGACATGCTGAAACATAACTCACGAAGGCATGTTTACGAGCTCGATGCACTCACCACGGTGCAAGTCATGGCAAGAAAAGCATACACTCATAAAGAAGGCACAAAATACAAGGTAGACATGGCAAGAACAATGGCATAGCATGCACGGATCAACTACAATAACATCAGCAAAATCGCAAACTAGTTGACGATCTGCCCAGATTCACCATGAAGCAAAAGTAGAGCTCGATTGACTCAAGCTAGGGTGCTCCATAATTTCAAGTAAAGACATGGATGGATAGAGCATAACATGATTAACAAAACTCTTTTACTGATCATCCTCAAAAGAGGCACGGATCACTAGGAAAGAAGCTGAACATATGGCATCGTGAACTAAATAATCCCAGACTTAGTGAAAACTACTAAGTCCCTGAAAACAGATTTACCGGGTGCCTCACTTTGCAAGCTTGCACAAGTCACCACACACATCCTAAAAATGCATGGGTTACACCTCTGGAAAGATAACAAGATGCTTAACAAAACATATGAAGGACTCACAGGCATATCATGCACACAATAATCATGGCAAAAATGACAAAAGTCTAAGATGAACTAGCAGATCTGACAATTAACTCACGAAGCCTCCTTCTAACAGCATTTCGGGCATCAAGATGAACTCAAATGAAAATGATGCAATGGAATGAAATGATGTACTCATCGAGATGAACATTTTGATATGCTATATGCCCAAATCGGATGTACGGACGCAAAGTTATGGCAGGTCAAAGTATGCATAAAAATATGATGGGAGAGGGGAAAAGTCAACCCTAGGGTTTCCTCAGATCCAGATCTGAACGGCACGCGGAGCGAGGTTCGCCAGAAACACTGTTCACCGCCGGAAGTCGAGGTCGCCGGAGCTTCGAGGGGAGGAGAGGCCGGCCGGTGAGGAAGTGGGCGGAGCGGCGGAGGTCGGCGCCGGAGTTGGGGCGCCGGCTCGCGGGTGCGCGCGGTGGCCGGACCTCGCGTCAGCGAGGCACGCGACATCGGCGTGCGGGGAACCGGCGGCTGCCGGCGATGGAGCTCTGGGCGGGCGGCGGCTGGAGGCAGGCGGCGATGGGGACGAAGGCCCCGGGCGGCGGCGCGGTTCCACGGGCCGGGGAGGGCCGGCTATGGGCCCGAGCGGGCTCCCGGCGGCGGTGGAAGGCGCGGCCACTCAGGCTGCGCCACGTGGCGGCGGTGGGAGGCGTCCGAACATGTCCGTCGGTGGGCGCTTTGTCCGGCGGCACGCGGAGGAATGAGATACTAGGGTTAGGGGTGGATTGCACCGCGAATTTTTGGAGGGGGGTGTATATATAGGCATAGGGGGAGCTAGGAGAGTCCAAATGAGGTGCAGTTTTCGGCCACGCGATCGTGATCGAACACTCTAGGACATGGAGCAGAGTTTGGTGGGTTTTGGGCCAAATTGGAGGGGTGTTGGGCTGCAACACACACGAGGCCTTTTCGGTCCCTCGGTTAACCGTTGGAGTATCAAACGAAGTCCAAATGATACGAAACTTGACAAGTGGTCTACCGGTAGTAAACCAAGGCCGCTTGGCAAGTCTCGGTCCAATCCGGAAATGTTTAATCCCCACACACGAAAGAAAGCTAGAAATGACCACCGGAGGAGAACGAAGCGCCGGAATGCAAAACGGACAACGGGGAAAATGCTCGAATGCATGAGATGAACACGTATGCAAATGCAATGCACATGAAGACATGATATGAGATGCATGACAACGAAAACAACACACGGAGACAAAGACCCGAACCCGAGAAATAAATATAACTTAACGCCGGAAATGGCAAGAGTTGGAGTACAAATAGGGAAAGTTACATCCGGGGTGTTACAGTTGCTGTCCGGGGCCTCGCGGTCGTCCACCACCTTGGATGCGCTCAGCGCAGAGTGGTCAACGTGGTCAACGAACAACATCCATCGGAAGTAGACTATGCGTGGAGAGGCTGACAGTTGGGTCCACGGCCGCACACAAGGAAATGCCTCCTTGTTACGCACAGAATAATGATTCCTCCACCTGACAGCTGGGACCCACCAGAAGGGCCTCTGTATTTCGCGAAAAAAACATCCCCCCCGCTGACAGGTCGGACCCACCAGCTATATCTTCGCACGCAAGGAAGTTCCTCCTTATTACACACAAAAAATGAATACCCCCTGCTAGTTGGGACCCACCATAGTGGGAGGCTGACTTGTGGGCCCACTAAGTTGACGAGGACGGAGGGCTTTGTCAACTTAGTCAATATGAACGATTCTAGCTCTAGTGACCGTACAATGTCCATCCAACGGCCATAGTGCTTCTTCAACCTCTGGTCTTCTTGCTCGAGCCGCCCAAACCAGCACCGGTCGTGCCGCGTGCTCTTGCATCCCGTGGCCGGCTGTGATGCCACGGAGGCCTCACCGCCCCCTACTACTCCCACCACTGGCCTGGCTATCCCTCTACTCACTGACACCCCCTATTATTCTGCGGCGACAACAGCATCACACCGCAACCAAACCTGTGAACCCTCGTACTCCTCTCTGCGTGGGCAACCACTACCGTGTCTTCCCTGGCTCCACGTTGTCCCCTTCCTAGGCCTCTCCGTCCTCCACCGCCCTGGTGCTCTCGGTGCGGCATGGTCAACATGGTCAAAGAATGACTTCCATTGGAAGAGTACTGTACGTGGAGAGGCTGACAGCTGGGTCCACACCCGCAGCAAGGAAGTGCCTCCTTATTACACAGAAAATAATAATTCCTCCACCTAACAGCAGGGACCACCGGACGGGCCATCCTATTTCGCGAAAAAAATGTTTCCCCCCTGACTGCTGGGACCCACCAGCTACATCTTTGCATGGAAGGAAGTGCCTAACCGTCGGGACCCACCTGGTCGAAGCGTACGCAACATTGTCATTCTGGTCGCGAACGTGTACATACATAACGGTCGATGTAGAGGCGCGCACGTGTCGTAGTAGAGGCGCACACGTAGCATGTACACGTATGTACAGCGGCCAAGGTGCAAGAAAGAAAATACGGCCACGTACGTACATATAGGCGGGGTCTCAAACGCCTACTCGTGCATACTTACGCCCAAGGCTCGTGTACATGGCTGGGCCAGAACGGAGAAGCTGCGCCATCGTCGTCTTCCGGGGGAGGAAACCGGCTGGGTCGGAACGGAATACGTCGTCGTGTTCATCAGGAGCCAACCGGCTTGGATGGAACATGTGATGGAAACAAGGCTTGGCGTACCGTAGAACGGAGGAAACGGCCTTGTGTTCGACCGGCCACGGTCGAAACAGGATCTTGTTCATCGGGAGGGGCCTGGCGTACCGCAAAACAGAGGAAACATACCTCATACGGTAGAAACGGGGTCCTGTTGATCGGGAGGGGTGTGCGTATCGCAAAACGGAGGAAACGAACTTGTGTGGGAGCCCTACGGTCGAAACGGGGGTCATGTTCATCGGGAGGGGTGTGGCGTGCCGCAAAACAAGTCTCCACGGGATACAGTTCATCTCCACTGTCGACCTCCTCCAGCCTCCACGGGCTCCTGTTCATCCACCGTCGACCTCCTCCAGCCTCCACCTGCGACTGTTCATCCACGGGCTCCTGTTCATCTAGCCTCCACCGCGCGCTCCTCCACCGGCTACTGTTCAACTAGCCCTCTCCACGGGGTCCTGTTCAACCACCCCCTCCATGGGCTCCTGTTCATCCAGCCCTCCACCGGCTACTGTTCATCCAGCCCTCCACGGGGTTGTCCTGCTAATCCAGTCGTCCACGGGGTCATGTTCATCCAGCCCTCCACGGGGTCCTATTCATCCACCGGCTCGATCGATCGGGGTGCTGTTCATCCAGCGGCAACGGCCTCTACTACCATGGGGTCCTGTTCATCCAACCCCCCACCGTGAACTGTTCATCCAAACCCCCCACAACGCTCACTGTTCATTAAGGGAATGAGGCAGCAGTGTTCGATCGGCTTCAGTTAGCAGCAGTAGCAAAGGAATCACTCGGGTTCAGTTAACACCAAGGCAAGGGATCGATCGATCACTCGGGTTCAGTAACGCGTAGCCTGCAGTACAATCGCTCGGGTTCAGTTAGAGCCCAACGCCACGCTCAGGTTTAGTTAGAGCCCAATGCCTCACACACACGCGCGTATGTACGAGAGAAACGCGCATCACATGGCCCCAACAACCCACCGTAACCGGGAACTCCCCGATATTTTCCTCGCCTTGCTTCTACCACGGTTTTTTCCATCATGGACGGCCCAAAGAATGTCATGCAGCTGCATCTCCGGCCTCCCAGGACGAAAAGCCCATTTTCTGTCATGACTTTTTGTCATAGAAGTAGGACCCCACGACATCTATGGTGATACCGGGTTTTGTCACAATTATCTTCATAGAAGTGTCATAAGTATGATATAATTTTTTTCCGTTCAGCCCAAAATGTCACAGATGTGTCTTTTTTTGTAGTGCATCCACATCTTCAACATCTACATGAAGTCATCATCGACAAAACCCAAGGTTAGTTCACCCCTCTTAGGGGGGATATCACATCTAGGGTGAACTTTACTCTAAAAATTGAGCTAAAGCAACTCTAATGGTGTGAACACAACAATGCTTTATGTAAAAGTGGTAACCCACTTGTGCTTAAACGATGAGTATGACCTATGATCAAATGTTCTCATTTGACTCCTAAGTCAATATACTCATGTATAGGTGACCTAGTCATTGCCAATTGCTTGATAGATGCTAGAGTGATTGTGCATGTTTGGCCTCATATTTCATTTGCCATTTTCTTGTGTGAGCTTGTTGATTGCATATTTTCACTCATTCAAGGACATCCATTTGTTGCTTTGATTGTTTGGCTCTTTCTCTTTTTCCAAATGGATGGACAAGAATGCCTAAGAACTCCCTCTAGCTATCTATGCTTTTCTCGTCTCAAACTCTATTCATGCTACATCACAAAGTTCGATCAAGTCAGATTCAAACTACTCTGTGTGAGGAGCACTCGGAGTCCTCGATTCGTCATAGACTTAAACTTCCAAAACTTCTATGTGCATTTCGGTCTGACCGATCCATCCACTTCGGTCACACCAAGTTCACTGAGTAGATCTAGCTTTTCAATCTCGGTGCAACCGATTTGAACTTTTCGGTCACACCGAGTTGCAGTAACCGCTTGCGATTCTGCATCTCGGTGCCACCGAGTTGTTCCACTCGGTCAAACCGACAGGGTCAGGATATATATACCGACGGGTGAGATTTTGGAAATTTCTTCAAATCCCCTCATTCCGCATGTGTCCTGCTCTTCCGCCTCGGGTCTCCGGATCGTCTCTTCGCCAGCGACGTCTGATATGTCTCCAACGTATCTATAATTTTTGATTGCTCCATGCTATATTATCTACTGTTTTGGACATTATTGGGCTTTATTATCCACTTTTATATTATTTTTGGGACTAACCTATTAACCGAAGGCCCAGCCCAGAATTGTTGTTTTTTGCCTGTTTTAGGGTTTCGAAGAGAAGGAATGTCAAATGGAGTCCAAATGGAATGAAACCTTCGGGAACGTGATTTTCTCAATGAACAAGACCCAACAGACTTGGACCCTACGTCAAGACACAAAAGAGGAGGCCACGAGGTAGGGGTGCACGCCTACCCTCCCCCCAGGCGCGCCCTCCACCCTCATGGGCCCCCTGTTGCTCCACCGGCGTACTCCTTCCTCCTATATATACCTACGTACCCCCAAACGATCAGATACGGAGCCAAAAACCTAATTCCACCACAGCAACTTTCTGTATCCACGAGATCCCATCTTGGGGCCTGTTCCGGAGCTCCGCCGGAGGGGGCATCGATCACGGAGGGCTTCTACGTCAACACCATAGCCCCTCTGATGAAGTGTGAGTAGTTTACCTCAGACCTACGGGTCCATAGTTATTAGCTAGATGGCTTCTTCTCTCTTTTTGGATCTCAATACAATGTTCTCCACCTCTCTTGTGGAGAACTATTCGATGTAATCTTCTTTTTGCGGTGTGTTTGTTGAGACCGATGAATTGTGGGTTTATGATCAAGTCTATCTATGAACAATATTTGAATCTTCTCTGAATTCTTTTATGTATGATTGGTTATCTTTACAAGTCTCTTCGAATTATCAGTTTGGTTTGGCCTACTAGATTGATCTTTCTTGCAATGGGAGAAGTGCTTAGCTTTGGGTTAAATCTTGCGGTGTCCTTTCCCAGTGACAGTAGGTGCAGCAAGGCACGTATTGTATTGTTGCCATCGAGGATAACAAGATGGGGTTTTCATCATATTGCATGAGTTTATCCCTCTACATGATGTCATCTTGCTTAAGGCATTACTCTGTTTTTAACTTAATACTCTAGATGCATGCTGGATAGCGGTCGATGAGTGGAGTAATAGTTGTAGATGCAGGCAGGAGTCGGTCTACTTGTCTCGGACGTGATGCCTATATACATGATCATACCTAGATATTCTCATAACTGTGCTCAATTCAGTCAATTGCTCAACAGTAATTTGTTCACCCACCGTAGAATACTTATGCTCTCGAGAGAAGCCACTAGTGAAACCTATGCCCCCCTGGTCCATCTTCATCACATTAATCTCCTACTACTTAGTTATTTCCTTTGCTTTTTACTCTGCCTTTATTTTACTTTGCATATTTATCACAAAAATACCAAAAATATTATCTTATGATATCTATCAGATCTCACTCTCGTAAGTGGGCGTGTAGGGATTGACAACCCCTATTCGCGTTGGTTGCGAGGATTTATTTGTTTTGTGCAAGTACGAGGGACTCACATGTAGCCTCCTACTGGATTGATACCTTGGTTCTCAAAAACTGAGGGAAATACTTACGCTACTTTGCTGCATCATCCCTTCCTCTTTGGGGAAAACCAACACAGTGCTCAAGAGGTAGCAAGAGGGATTTCTGGCGCTGTTGTCGGGGAGGTATACGCAAAAGTCAACATACCAAGTACCCATCACATACCCTTATCTCCCGCATTACATTATTTGCCATTTGCCTCTCGTTTTCCTCTCCCCCACTTCACCCTTGCCTTTTTATTTGCCCTCTCTCTCTCTCTCCATCCTCCCTCTCTTTCCTTATTTGCCTTTTTCTCGTATGTATCCTTGTTTGTGTTTCCATGTGCCTTCTATTTGCTTGCATCTTTGCTTGCTAAAAATCTATTGATATGGATCCACTTAAAGTGTTCTACTTAGATCATCTTAGATCCTTATGTGCTCGTGCTGAAACCCCAACTAGCCTAGTTGATGGGAAATCTTTAGATGAACATGCTCATTTTGTGCGTCACCGTTTGTCTGAAAAAGGGAAACTCTTATGGAATCAAATAAATAGATTGTTGTGTTATGCTTGGAATCTTTGTGAAATTTGTGATTTTACTTGTTTCTCTAAGAACCCTCAAAAACACCTCCCCTACCTATGTGAGTTTAATGATACTGAAATCTTATCTTCTTATGCAAAAGGTGTTTATAGTTACTACGATATCGAACGAATTGAATAATTTGTTGCTTTTAAGGGTGCTTATGAAGTTGCTTCTTTGATTGAAAAATATGATATTACTCTCTACGAATCTGAAATTTTTGACATACTTCAATATTGTTGTGAAAACTATGCTCACAATGTCTATGTAAAAGAACTTATTGAAAGAATGACCGTTGCTTCGGAAGAAAATAATGATATGCATGAATCTATAGATAATTATGATTTCGATGATTTGATTGAAATATCCCTTGATGAACATGATGATTGCTATTCTTATGGCCACGATGCCAATATTTATGAAGATGAATTTGCTATAGTTCCTTATGTTAAACATGAGATCGTTGCTATTGCACCCATACTTAATAGTTCCTTCAATGAAAAGCATGATTGCAATGATGTTATTATAAATTCCTTTAATGTCAACTGTGTTAATGATATGCAAAACCCTAAGCTTGGGGATGCTAGTTTTGCTAGGACTACTATTTGTTGCAATGATCATGATTGGGGTGATTCTTCTTTTGATCTTGAAAATTTATTTAAGCCCCATGATGAATTTGAGATTGATAATAGTGTTTGCAATATTATTGAAAGTGGGTTTGGAAGAGTGTCAACTTTAGATCCCACATATTTGGAGAATGTTCAATCTTATGATTTTTTTGATAAAAGTTGGTTTGGAGAGATCATGACTTTAGTTAATGTTAGGGCCCGTTCGGAAGCAGTTCACGGGCTGGCTTCCGAAAATTGCTCCGAGAAGCCGCACCGAACGCCTCTGCTTCGAGAAGCTGGCTCCGCGGAGACGAGAATTCGGCAGTGCAATAATCGCGGAGACGAGAAGCTGGGCTAACGTAGCTTCGCAAAAAACAGAATCGGGAGTTGCTCAAAATTACGATGCTAATGCCACCGCGAAGTATACCGAGTCGAACTGTTTCCCTCGACCCACCAGCCTGACTCCTCTGCTCGTACAGAACGAACACCCAGGCTCCTCCTCTGCTCTCGCAACCCTAGCCGCCGCCCCGTCGTCGACGCGCCTCCGCGCCATCACGCCGCCGTTCGTCACTGCCCCGCTGTCCGCCGCCGCCCCTCGGATCTACGCATCGCCCCGCAAGTCTCCGTCCATCGCCACTCGCAGCAACCGCCCAACGTCCCCATACCGTCGTCTCCCCATCCGCCGCCACTTCCTCCGTAGGTCGCCGCTAGCAGTTGCACGAAGGAGAGCTCCTGGACGGGCCTGGCAGTATGAACTGCTCTGTGTACAGAAAAAATCGCAGCAAACAAAGCAGAACAAAATATTGTGCTATCCAAAATCTGGCCTGCACTTCCCCACCGAACGGGGCCTTGAAATAAGGCCTACTATATGGCCGAGCAGGTCACAGCAGCCTGGTTTCGTGGGCTACCAGCCCTGCGTGCGATAGGAGCCACAGCGGGCAGCCGAACGAATCGCTCCTCCTTCGAGAAGCCAGCTCGCTCGATGAGAAGCTAGAGCCAGCGATTTTTGGAAGCTGGGGCACTTCCGAACGGGGCCTTAATCCCACTATTTTGGAAGAGTGTCAACTTTGCATGCATGTAGATCATGTTTTATGTGATAGCTAATTTTTTGAATTTGATTATGATCCTACATGTAATTATTATGAGAGAGGAAAATATGGTGGTAGAAATTTTCATGTTACTAAATTACCTCTCGTTATGTTGAGATTGCTATTGTTTCTTTCCGCTTCCTTGCATATGCTAGTTTTTGCTTGCCTTGCTAATGTATTTGCCTATAAGATGCCTATGCATAGGAAGTATGTTAGACTTATATGTGTTTGTCACGTGTTTTATGATGCTCTCTTTGTGCTTCAATTCTTGTCTTTCATGTGAGCATCATTGAAATCGTATGCCTAGCTAGGGGCGTTAAACGATAGCGCTTGTTGGGAGGCAACCCAATTTTATTTTTATTTCTTGCTTTTTGTTCCTGTTTAGTAATAAATAATTTATCTAGCATCTGTTTTGGTTGTGTTTTTTGTGTTTAATTAGTGTTTGTGCCAAGTAGAACCGTTGGGAAGACTTGGGGAAAGTCTTGTTAAACTTGCTGTAAAAACAGAAACTTTAGCTCTCACGAGAACTGCTGCCATTTTTATTTGGAAAGTTATATTTAGTTAATTCTTTTTGAAGATGATTAATAGATAAATTACTCACGTCCAGCGATTTATTTTAGAATTTTTGGGGTTCCATATCTTGCGCTAGCTACAGATTACTACAGACTGTTCTGTTTTTGACAGATATTGTTTTTCGTGTGTTGTTTGCTTATTTTGATGAATCTATGGCTAGTAAAATAGTTTATAAACCATAGATAAGTTGGAATAAAGTAGGTTTGACACCAATATAAATAAATAATGAGTTCATTACAGTACCTTGAAGTGGTCTTTTGTTTTCTTTCGCTAATGGAGCTCACGAGATTTTCTACTTTAAGTTTTGTGTTGTGAAGTTTTCAAGTTTTGGGTAAAGATTTGATGGATTATGGAACAAGGAGTGGCAAGAGCCTAAGCTTGGGGATGCCCATGGCACCCCCAAGATAATCTAAGGACACCTAAAACCCAAATCTTGGGGATGCCCCGGAAGTCATCCCCTCTTTCGTCTACTTCTATCGGTAACTTTACTTAGAGCTATATTTTTATTCGCCACATGATATGTGTTTTTATTGGAGCGTCTTGTATGATTTGAGTCTTTAATTTTTAGTTGCCCACAATAATCCTTGCTGTACACACCTTTTGAGAGAGCCATACATAATTTGGAATTTGTTAGAATACTCTATGTGCTTCGCTTATATCTTTTGAGTTATATAGTTTTGCTCTAGTACTTCACTTATATCTCTTAGAGCATGATGGTGGATTTATTTTATAGAAACTATTGATCTCTCATGCTCCACTTAGATTATTTTGGGAGTCTTAAATAGCATGGTAATTTGCTTAAAATCCTAATATGCTAGGTATTCAATATTAGTAAAATTTTCTTATGAGTGTTTTGAATACTAAGAGAAGTTTGATGCTTGATGATTGTTTTGAGATATGGAGGTAATAATATCAAAGTCGTGCTAGTTGAGTAGTTGTGAAATTGAGAAATACTTGTGTTGAAATTTGCAAGTCCTGTAGCATGCACGTATGGTAAACGTTATGTAACAAATTTGAAACATGAGGTGTTATTTGATTGTCCTCCTTATGAGTGGCGGTCGGGGACGAGCGATGGTCTTTTCCTACCAATCTATCCCCCTAGGATCATGCGCGTAGTGCCGAGGTTTTTGATGACTTGTAGATTTTTGCAATAAGTATGTGAGTTCTTATGACTAATGTTGAGTCCATGGATTATACGCACTCTCACCCTTCCATCCTTGCTAGCCTCTTCGGTACCGTGCATTGCCCTTTCTCACATTGAGAGTTGGCGCAACCTTCGCCGGTGCATCCAAACCCTGTGATATGATATGCTCTTTCACACATAAACCTCCTTATATCTTCCTCAAAACAGCCACCATACCTACCTATTATGGCATTTCCATAGCCATTCCGAGATATATTGCCATGCAACTTTCCACCATTCTGTTTATCATGACACATTCATCATTGTCATATTGCTTAGCATGATCATGTAGTTGACATAGTATTTGTGGCAAAGCCACCGTTCATAATTCTTTCAAACATGTCACTCTTGGTCCATTGCATATCCCGGTACATCGCCGGAGGCATTCATATAGAGTCATCTTTTGTTCTAGTATCGAGTTGTAATCATTGAGTTGTAAATAAATAGAAGTGTGATGATCATCATTTTTTAGAACATTGTCCCAAGTGAGGAATTATTAAAAAAAGATAAAGGCCATAAAAAAGAGAAGGCCCAAAAAATGAGAGAAAAAGAGAGAAGGGACAATGTTACTATCCTTTGCCACACATGTGCTTCAAGGTAGCACCGTAATCTTCAGGATAGAGAGTCTCTTGTTTTGTCATTTTCATATACTAGTGGGAATTTTCATTATAGAACTTGGCTTGCATATTCCAACAATGGGCCTCCTCAAGTGCCCTAGGTCTTCGTGAGCAAGCAAGTTGGATGCACACCCACTTAGTTTCTTTTGTTGAGCTTTCATACATTTATAGCTCTAGTGCATCTGTTGCATGGCAATCCCTACTCCTTGCATTAACATCAACCGGTGGGCATATCCATAGCCCATTGATTAGCCTCGTTGATGTGAGACTTTCTCCTTTTTGTCTTCTCCACATAACCCCCCTCACTATATTCTATTCCACCCATAGTGCTATGTCCATGGCTCGCGCTCATATGTTGCGTGAAAGTTTATAAGTTTGAGATTACTAAAGTATGAAACAATTGCTTGGCTTGTCATCGGGGTTGTGCATGATGAGAGCATTCTTGTGTGACGAAAATGAAACATGACTAAACTATATGATTTTGTAGGGATGAATTTTCTTTGGCCATGTTATTTTGAGAAGACATAATTGCTTTGTTAGTATGCTTGAAGTATTATTATCTTTATGTCAATATGAACTTTTGTCTTGAATCTTTCGGATCTGAATATTCATACCACAATTAAGAAGAATTACATTAAAATTATGCCAAGTAGCACTCCGCATCAAAAATTCTATTTTTTATCATTTACCTACTCGAGGACGAGCAGGAATTAAGCTTGGGGATGCTTGATACGTCTCCAACATATCTATAATTTTTGATTGCTCCATGCTATATTATCTACTGTTTTGGACATTATTGGGCTTTATTATCCAATTTTATATTATTTTTGGGACGAACCTATTAACCGGAGGCCAAGCCCAGAATTGTTGTTTTTTGCCTGTTTTAGGGTTTCGAAGAAAAGGAATATCAAACGGAGTCCAAACGGATTGAAACCTTCGGGAACGTGATTTTCTCAACGAACAAGACCCAGGAGACTTGGACCCTACGTCAAGACACAAAAGAGGAGGCCACGAGGTAGGGGGAGCGCCTACCCCCCCCCCCTAGGCGCGCCCTCCACCCTCATGGGCCCCCTGTTGCTCCACCGACGTACTCCTTCCTCCTATATATACCTACATACCCCCAAACGATATGATACGGAGCCAAAAACCTAATTCCACCGCCGCAACTTTCTGTATCCATGAGATCCCATCTTGGGGCCTGTTCCGGAGCTCTGCCGGAGGGGGCATCGATCACGGAGGGCTTCTACATAAACACCATAGCCCCTCCGATGAAGTGTGAGTAGTTTACCTCAGACCTACGGGTCCATAGTTATTAGCTAGATGGCTTCTTCTCTCTTTTTGGATTTCAATACAATGTTCTCCCCCTCTCTTGTGGAGAACTATTCGATGTAATCTTCTTTTTGCGGTGTGTTTGTTGAGACCGATGAATTGTGGGTTTATGATCAAGTCTATCTATGAACAATATTTGAATCTTCTCTGAATTCTTTTATGTATGATTGGTTATATTTGGAAGTCTCTTCGAATTATCAGTTTGGTTTGGCCTACTAGATTGATCTTTCTTGCAATGGGAGAAGTGCTTAGCTTTGGGTTAAATCTTGCGGTGTCCTTTCCTAGTGACAGTAGGTGCAGCAAGGCACGTATTGTATTGTTGCCATCGAGGATAACAAGATGGGGTTTTCATCATATTGCATGCGTTTATCCCTCTACATCATGTCATCTTGCTTAAGGCATTATCTGTTTTTAACTTAATACTCTAGATGCATGCTGGATAGCAGTCGATGAGTGGAGTAATAGTAGTAGATGCAGGAAGGAGTTGGTCTACTTGTCTCGGACGTGATGCCTATATACATGATCATACCTAGATATTCTCATAACTATGATCAATTCTGTCAATTGCTCAACAGTAATTTGTTCACCCGCCGTAGAATACTTATGCTCTCGAGAGAAGCCACTAGTGAAACCTATGGCCCCCTGGTCTATCTTCATCATATTAATCTCCTACTACTTAGTCATTTCCTTTGCCTTTTACTTTACATTTATTTTACTTTGCATCTTTATCACAAAAATACCAAAAAATATTATCTTATCATATCTATCAGATCTCACTCTCGTAAGTGGCCGTGTAGGGATTGACAACCCCTATTCGCGTTGGTTGCGATGATTTATTTGTTTTGTGTAGGTACGAGGGACTCGCGCGTAGCCTCCTACTGGATTGATACCTTGGTTCTCAAGAACTGAGGGAAATACTTATGCTACTTTGCTGCATCATCCCTTCCTCTTCGGGGAAAACCAACACAGTGCTCAAGAGGTAGCAACGTCCCTCTGCTGGTTTCCATCACCGTCAACGGATTTCAATGCCTCCGTTGCCGCCGTAGCAAACTCACCACCAAACTAGGGTATGAGTTTGACCTTTTGTGCTAATTCCTCACTCTGATTCTTAGCACAATGCAATGCCATGTTCTTTACGAAATATGAGATAAATCTATCCAAAGATAACATCCATTAGATTAGGTTTGATTCGAAAATTTAGGGTTAGGTTTCCGCCGAACCCATCTCGGACCGACCGAGTTGTGGAAATTAGTCTCACTGATTTGGCCTAGGCCATAGCACTTGCACTTTTCGGTCTGACCAAAAACTGTAAATCGGTGTGACCGAGTTCAACTCTCTGTGAAACCCTAGCAATCTCGGAGTCACCAAACTATGACTCGGTCTGACTGAGTTCACTAGTTCAGACTCCAAAAGTTGTTTCAGTGTCAGCGAGTTTTACAAATCGATAGCTCCGAGATGCTTTCTAGGAAAACTAAAACTAAGTTTTTGACTCATCTGTTTTGCAAAAACTCTACACTTTGTGATGCTCATGCAATCTACTCATCTATATCTATTCACCGGGTCTGCTGTCAGTTTGCCTTGCCAACATGTTTGACCAAAGTGATAGCCAGAATAAGCACTAGTCCCTTTAGTCGCTATGATGATGGCAGCAGGAGCACTCCAAGCAATTTGCCCAAGGAAGCTACTAGACAGAGGAAGAAGAGAACCTCAGTCTCAGAGGATGAGGACTATGTGGCTGCTGAGGAGGAATTAAGTTCCAAGAAGAAAGTGTTGAAGAAAGAATATGGAACTGGTGCTGCAACAAAACCTGGTATGCACAAGAAGGCCCCTGCCAAGAGGGTGCCAACCTTAAAGGCCAGGGTATCAACTGTTGAAACTTCTAAGTCAACTAAAGAGGCTGCTGGAGAGAGTAAGAAAAGGAAAGAGAGGGTAAATAAGACCGTTGCCAAAGTCATTGGTAGATCCTCTATTATGAGAGATCCAGCTGAGGAAGAGGAAGAGGATGCTGCACCAGCACCCAAGTCCCAAAAGATGACGGGGGATGCAATTAAGTCTGGGGTTGCCCCTTCTAAGCCCAAGACTGCCCCCAAAGCTTCTGCTCCAGCTCCAAAGCCCAAGAGGAGCACTAGAAACATTCCAGCTGCAGAAAAGAACAAGGCCCCAGTGCCTGAAGTTGAGTAAGAAGATGTTGAAGCCTAACTGCTCAGAAAGCTTAAGCGAGAGATTCCAGATCATAATGACAGCCATCCAATGGCAGAAGACATGAACATCAGGAAGGATGCAGGTCTCAGACTCTGGAGACAATTTGATCCATATGCTTCAAGGATAAGAACTGTAGTGGACTACGAGTTCCACACCAAAGAACAACAAGATTTCTATGAAACCATCCTGCTTGACAAGAAGCCCATAGTTTGTGATATGAAGTGGGTTGATTGGGAATACATTGATGAAAATGAAGATTACTTTCCAGGTGTACATGAGAGCTTCAGAGCATGTGGTGTTCACAACTTTGTGGTACAAGAGCTTACCAAATGCAATGATGAGCTCATTATGTAGTTTTATTCTACAGCTCATTTTTATCCAGATGGTAGAATTGTATGGATGTCTGAGGGTACAAGGTACCAGTCAACTATTGAGGAGTGGGCAAAGTTGATAAATGCCCTTGAAGAGCATGAAGATGACTTGGATGTCTAAGCCAAGAAGAAGAAAGACCACAACTGTATGGCAAATATGTACAAGGAGATCCCAGATAAGGCATTGGAAACACATAAGCTTGGGTCTGTACATTACTTGTTGTCTGGTCTAGCTACTATCAACACAATCTTGAGGCATACATTGTTGCCCAAGTGTGGAGATCACAAGATGATCAGAGTCCATTCAATCAACTTGCTGCAAATATTTGATTCGCCTCAGAAATTCAAGGTCATGAGCCTGATTGTTGAAACAATCAAAAGGACAGCTGCAGATCAGAAGAGATCTTGTGGGTATGCTCCACATATTCACGTGTTGATCAACTCCAAGATGGTCACAAGCACTTATTTGTTGGACAAGAAGCATTTACCTTTGAGACCAGAATTTGAAGACAACACCGTTGTGATGAATGAGGATGATCCTACATCTGTGGAAGCACAAGAAAACAGAGAGAAGGCAAAGGCTGAGAAGGCTGCAAAGATGCCAAGTGTTGAGGAGGCATCTCTAGTGTTCTTAAAGTCAAAACAAGATCATCTTGCTTATCTGATTCAAGCAACATTGAGGATTGAGAAGGGCTTGGCCACCCTGAACAAGAATCAAGAGAGCTTGGAGAGGATCATTGAGACCAAATTTTATGATCTTGATCTGAAAGTGACTGAGATGCAGACATCTGTTGAGCAGCTCTAGGAGGATGCAGATGAGAGGAAAGGGTAAGCTACCATGGATGCCTTTCAGAGAGTGCCCAGAGGTCAGAGGTCTGCTGCAGTGCCCATGGCTGACACTAGAGCTACTACTTCAGCACCAGCAGCAACAACTTCAGTTCCACCTCCAATTGCCACTCCACCAGCTCCAACAACGTCTACAGATGCTTTCGTCCTTGGAGTCCTTTCTACACCACCTCCCGAAGACCAAGCCTAGAGAGACGCATAGCACTATGCATTTTCAAACTTTTTGGTAACTTGTTGCTAGAGGGGGAGAAATGTATAGATCATAGGCTGAGAGAGAGAGTGTGTGTTTTTGCTTCTTTGTCTCTCTTGCTATTTGCTTGATACTTTTGTGTGTTCTTGTTTAATACTCTTTATGTTTGTGTGTGAGATGCTTGTATGATCATGTGGTTGATCATATCCTACTTTAATGTTTGATTGGATGATATTATCTCTTATATCTCATATATGATCATTCACTTTGCTTGGTGATGAGTGCATGTTTTTACCTTATATCATTTTGCGCGCTCCACCAAGATGTATGAGACATGGAAGAGTAACCCATGATCCTAATTGATTGTGCTTTTGCATTCAAAAGCAAATTTCAAATAATGCACAAATTTAGGGGGAGCTCTTGATTATCACATACTTCTCAAAGCGACGATGTATTTCAATCTTATTATCATTTGTCGAAGCTTTGATCTATATGTTGTCATCAATTACCAAAAAGGGGGAGATTGAAAGTGCAACTATCCCTGGGTGGTTTTGGTAATTCCTAACAACATATAGCTCATTGAATTAATGCTATTTCAAGATGATCATTTTGGAAAGTTCAATGATTGGCATGGCATGGATTAGGAATGTGGACCCCTCAAAATGCTAAGGACACAAATTGGCTCAAGCTCAAGACTCTACATTTTTATTTTAGTGATCCAAGATCACATTCAGTCCATAGGAGAAGCAATACTAATAAAGGGGGATGAGGTGTTGCTTAATCGCTTGCTTGCTCAAAATGCTTAGTGATATGCACCAAACGCCCTCAACCACTTTCTCATATCCACATATGTCCTAAACCAAAAGTCAAACTTGGCCCCACCAAAATTATCTATCCAGTGCCACCGAGTTCACTTGACATAGCCACTGCCAGAAACCCTAGTCATTTCGGTCCCACTGATAGGGATATCTGTCTCACCGAGATGGGATTGCAAACTCTATGTTTCCCTTCATAACATTTTGTTTCAACCGAGATGAGCGATCGGTCCCACCGAGTTTGCAGTGCAAACTCTCTGTTTCCCTTTCGTGACGTTTCGGTCTCACCGAAATGAGCGAATCGGTCCCACCGAGTTTGCCTGACCAACTCTCTGTTTTCCTATTACAGAAATCGGTCCTACCGAGTTTATGTGATCGGTCTCACCGAGATTACGTTATGCCCTAAACCTAATGAAATCAGTCTAACCGAGTTGACATGTCGGTCCCACCGAAAATCCTAACGTTCACATTTCGAACAAAATCGGTTTGACAGAGTATCATGATTCGGTCTCACCGAGTTTGGTAAATTGTGTGTAATTGTTAGATCTTGTGTGGAGGCTATTTATACCCCTCCACCAACTCTTCATTCATGGAGAGAGCCATCAGAACATGCCTACACTTCTACCATTCATTTTCTGAGAGAGAACAACCTACTCATGTGTTGAGACCAAGATATTCCAATCCAACCATAAGAATCTTGATCTCTAGCCTTCCCCAAGTTGCTTTCCACTCAAATCATCTTTCCACCAAATCCAAATCCCTGAGAGAGAGTTGAGTGTTGGGGAGAGTATCATTTGAAGCACAAGAGCAAGGAGCTCATCATCAACACACCATCTATTACCTTTTGGAAAGTTGTGTCTCCCGGATTGGTTCGGTGTCACTTGGGAGCCTCCAACAAGATTGTGAAGTTGAACCAAGGAGTTTGTGAGGGCAAGGAGATCGCCTACTTCGTGAAGATCTACCCAAGTGAGGCAAGTCCTTCGTGGGCGATGACCATGGTGGGATAGACAAGGTTGCTTCTTCGTGGACCCTCCGTTGGTGGAGCCCTTCATGGACTCGCGCAACCATTACCCTTCGTGGGTTGAAGTCTCCATCAATGTGGATGTACAATAGCACCACCTATCGGAACCACGCCAAAAATCTCCGTGTCTACATAGAGTTTGCTCCCTCCAAACTCCTCCCTTTACCTTCATATACAGATGTTTTACATTCCGCTGCTATACTCTTAGACTTGCATGTGTAGGTTGATTTCTTGACTTGTTCTAAGCTGCTAAAATCTGCCAAGACTTAGAATTGGGAAAAGGCTAGATTTTTATTAGGTCAAGTAGTGTAATCACCCCCTAGACATACTTTCGATCCTACACCGAGAGAGGGGGAGGTCGTGTTTATGCATCAAAGACTGATATAAACCATGTTTCGATATAAAATTGCATTCAAATATTTGAATTGGAGAACATGTTGTCTGCAATCCACACATGAACGGAGATATGTGTATCAAACAAGTTCATTAATTTGACTTTCAACATGTTCATGGAGTACTATAATACAATACAACATGCTACTTAACTGAGGTGTTCAATTTTGGATTTAGTTCACTATTTTGACCTGGTGAACGAGCTATTTCATTGAATCGAGATATTTCATTTTGCGTTTGATTCCCATTTTTGAGTGGGTCTACTATTTGTCATATAGTAAATTGTTAGCAACAAGCATGTAAAAACACATTAGTCCCGAATACCATCTCACCATCTAAAAAACAAGTGGCAAGCTAATATTTCTAAATTTGATTCGAATCGACTTGGTAAGGTAGACGTGGATGCTCGTTCTCCAAAATTTGAACAAACTGCTAAACACCATCTGCTATTTGAAATTCACCAGAGCAAATAAATGGGAGATGCGTAATTACCGGCCTATGTGGGACACACATTAATTGGCCCGTTGTACATCGAGGGTAGGTTCGTAACTTCATCCAATCATGCCTTCTCCTCCACCGAAATGACAGGTGTCGAATAATTCATAAACTATGGGCGGCAAAACACCCTCTCCTCACCTGAAATCGCTCACGCCGACTATTTCAAAACACGCCCTCCTCGCCTGAAATTGCTCGTGCCCACTATTTCAAAACACGCCCTCCTTGCCCAAAATTGCTCTTGTCCACTATTTCAAAACATGCCCTCCTCGCCCGAAATCGCTCACGCCCACTATTTGTGAGAAGCAAAGTTACTCTACTATCCCCGACCCTCATTACATAGACCCATGCCCAGAAGCCTAAAGGCAGGGGTAGAACTGTAACCCCCCCCCCCCCACACACACACACACACATTGCAAACAAATGCGTCTTCCCCATTCATACATCATGGGTGCCAAATCACCTTCTCCCCGGAAGCTCCCTTCTCCCCAGCCGGGAAACCTTTGCCCCTCCTCCATGGCTTCCCCACCACACCAAATTCACCGTCGCCCTCCTCCCCAATGCCGGAGATGCTATCTGTTTGTCGTCGTGCACTGCGCCGTGTGCCTCTTACTCCGTGCTGCTGGAGCTACCTCGACGATGGCCGTGTGAATCGTACCGGAGCCAATTCACCCCCACTATTGTGCACGGCGCCGGAACGGCTCCAACTTCAGAAGCGTCCAGGGCCCCAGCGCTGCTTCCCGTAGCCGTCGACCGTGGCGACATCTCTGCTTTCCTGCCACCGGTAGCCACCGCAATCGCACCGGCCTCACCGACTCAGCAGTTGGAGCTTCCTACTTCACCGGTCCGCAAGATAGGTCATACACTCATCTTAAATCACTTTATTTAGGCGTCAGTTGTCTGAATTTTTATTCTGGGCCAATCGATTCCCAATGGGAAGCAGCACCCCTCGAGGCGGCGGAGCTCCTAGGCTGTCGGTTGGCTGGTGTCTAACATAAGGGTGCGGGGGCGCAAGTTCACCACAGAAGCAGCACTTAGGTGGCTATCTTAGAGTTGTGTGCATTAAAGGTATTGCCACCGCCAGATCTGGATGACGACGAGTCTTTGTGGATTAGCCGGGGCGGCGCAACCATGGCAGTGCGGTGGGGTGGGGAGCGGGGGTTTGGTCAGAGTTCTCGTGGCCAGGGATGGTAGAGGTAGGCTGCTCTGCCGGTGGTCATTGGCTCTTCTAGGAAGATTCTGAAGAGTGTCAGCCGAGAGGCACACGATGGCCATCAAGCTATCCGGTGTAGATTGGACAGTACCAAAATAAAATAAAATCGTGTGACCACTCTCATACCTCACTGTTGATCTCTTAGGGTATTTCTTTAGATCAGAGATATGTGTCGTTCTTATCATTTTGCGTTTTCTGCATCTTCAGCCACATCGTCTTCCTTCTCACCGCAGCTGCTCCAACAAGGGAAGCATACACAAGAAGGGAGCTATAGTCCCCACTCAACAGTTCACTGCATCAAATGTGCGTGCACGACATGGAGAGCCACAACAACTATAGGGCCATCGATAAGTCAGCACATGATGCTCACTCCTATGGATGTCGGCCAGATAGGTTGTACCCTCATCTTACTTGTTTGCAACATTTATGGCTATGTTATTCATCTAAGCATGGAAAATAGATTATCACATTTCACTGTATATTCATGTTGATCTCCTAAGAGTCTTGTTCAGGAGTTAACCCTGTTCCATAGTTCAGATAAGAGACTTGTTCTTTAGGTAATGTTGTTCCATAGTTACCATCAGCCAATGTTATCCCATAGGCTGGTGATTATACCACTTCTAGAATTACCTATGTTGTTCTTTAATACTTTTGTCTGCCATCTAGTTAATCTTGAGTACAAATGATACATATTCTACAGCTTTCATCTGTGTTCCCCCTTTAGTTTTTGAGACCTGTTGCTGCTAGTTAAGCCCAGTCCTACTATTTATGTCATCTCCTATAGGCACTCATTACATAAATCTAACTACTAGCTGTCAGATATAATTGCACACACTGATATATCCACAAGAACCTCACGGAGCAATGTAATGGCCAACAAACTTGACATCAATGATACCCAATAAGATGGAACATGTAAAGGCAGTTCTTCAGAAGACTTGCAGAAAGATGTCGAATCCTATTCACCCACAAGGTCCTTGCTCTAACTTGGCCCGTGATATGGGTACAACATGCATATAATGTCCCGGAGTGCATCTATTCTGTTGCAATGCCATGTGCTTAACCTGCTGATCATGCATGTAAATATGGCATGCCTTCCTATTTCTCAGTACTTATTCCATTCATGATAACATGTTTTCAAATTCCAATACTGTCATTCTACTATGTCTCAATGCCATCTACTTATTTTGTACATCATGCTTCTGAATATCTTATGCATTGTTATTCATCAGTATGTACTTCATATGTCTACCATACCATGTTTTTTTACATTGAAGTGTTGTTCTAGTGGTCTGTTGCAATGCCATCTTAGTTTCCCAATCATGCACGCATATGTTGCCATAGTGTTTTTCTATATGTATTCCGCTATCATACAGTTTTACATTCAACTAGTGTATTTTTTTACTCTGTTGTCATGTCGTATCCCTAGCTCTTACATCATACCCCCTCCATCCGGATTACATGTCACAGAAATGGATGAAAATGGATGTATCTAGAACTGAAATATGCCTAGACACATCCATTTATTTTCGGATGGAGGGAATACATGTCAATATGTCATGCATTTCTATTCTTTAGTACCTATTCCATCTCTCTGTCGTAGCATGTTTTATAACTGAAGCACCATTCTTCTATATAAGGCATGCAAGGGGAAGACGGCTATGTTAGAATCTAAAGGGTTACAAACAAGGTCTTTGCAAAAGATCGAAACGCCAGGAGATAGTAAACCAAATCCAGTGTTCATAGATACTTCTCCAGCACAGACAAACCCAACTTCTACTGATAATAAGCAGATTCAAGTGGCCAAAGAACTAGTCCACTCCAGTCCAACAAAAATTTGTCAACTCCATTCTAAAAAGCATGAGCATATCCTCACATCATGAAATTTTATAGCATTCAGATCATATTTTCTACATGTTTCTTACCGATCTCTCTTTTAGAAAATAAGCTTAACGGATAGAAGAATTTCTAAACTGGGATCGTGTTCAAGGAAAGTATCTTGTGGGAATTCTCTGTGCTGCAATGTTGATGTAAGTACCTATTGTATATCACTAAATTTTTACATCAGCATATATTTTGTTAATCAGCCTGAATCCAACCTTTATCTAATCCAAGTTTACTTGTAGCAAAATGTATAATAAAAGGTGACAATGTTGATTTTTGTAAGGAAAACTGCCTGGTAGTTTTGCATACTGAGCTGCATTAGTGTACTATCTCATATCATGCACATTACTAAATTGTAGTGATGTTCTGGTCGCCCAATCATTCATTATGTCAATGTTGCTTTCCTATTACCTTACCTGGCTGATGATAGCTATGCCATATTGTGTTAATTTGGTGTAGGCTGGTGTGGTCTAGTTGCCCAAATGTTCGTTGTGTCAATGTTGCTTTCCTGTGATCCGACCTGGCCAATGACAGCAATGCTAGTGTGTTAATTTGGTGCAGGCTGCTTAAGATAAGGCAAACTCTAAAATAGCAAGGCAACCCCATTGTTTCTTTCCAATAAATCTAGGCTAGGTAATATGGCAATAACTCTTGATTAATCTATTCGGTTTCCCTCCTAACTTATGTTATGATGCAGTGGTCGAGACACTCTCCACTATCAATAATACAAGTCTGCCAAAATCGCCATCTGAATCTGTTGAGTTTCTTCTGTCTCGAATCCAGCGGAAAAAATGTATGTTTGTGAATGAATTACTGGCTGAAGCAATCATGGAAATCATGGAGGAATCAAAGGTGTACATTCTTGCGCATCAACAACTAATCAATATTTTCAGAGATAATGTAGCAAAGAAGGAAGAACTTGCTGACATGCTTATGGGCATCATCCATGTCGAGGTTGTAGATTGTGAGGTTATAGATTGTTAAGTTCTACTCATTTATTTGCACTGTCAACAATCTTTGATTGCCCAATGGACGTGATTTCCTGTAATATATGCTGGATGTGCAATGTTTTTCCTTGTATGCCGTGCGTTTGCTTAGCGCGCCTCACATTCCAGCTAACTGGTCGCTAGGAAGGCAAAAAAGTAGTCAAATTATTAGTTAGCATGAACAGTCATGGGCCCTATATGAAGGAAGTGGCCCACTGCCCTTAATGGGCTTCCCTAATGGGCTCACATGGGCCAAAATTCTCATAGGCCTTTGATTGATCGGTTTTTGTCATGTCCATAATTGCTCGTCGTAATGGGCTGAAATTATAGCTGGGCCAAAATCGACGTTATCTAATTGGGCCTACTAACATGTTCGAACTTTAGCGGGCCCATTAAGTTAATGGGCCATAACCAAGCCGAAAGCACTATTGGGCCGCTATAATTGAAACAAGCCAACAGTTAATGCTCGCCCCGCTACCTCCCGGGTCGTTAACAGGCCGACACCAAAGCGGGCAATAAGTTGGCCCACTTGACTTCACGAGCCATTAACAGGCCGATACTAAGGTCGGGCTATATATGTCCCAACTATATTTTGGGCCTTTAGCAGGCCGACGGAGACTGCGGGCTGAAAGTCAGGTTGGACTTTATATGGCCCAACTGTGTTGTGGGCCTTTAGTAGGCTGAAAGAGAAATTGGGATGGTATTGTTCATGAAGAGCATTGGCCATTAAGAGGCCAAAACTCAGGTCCAACTGCAAATGGACCATGTAGCGACCCGACCTCAAACGGTCAAGTCTCTGTGCTTCAGTGTCATCCCTAGATCGGTAATGCTGACACACACAGTACTCGAAGGATTTATAATAGAGTGGCAATCACACACTTATTACATCAAATGTCTCAAGAGAGAACTTATTATAATGAATATGGCTTAAGGCCATATAATACGATAATAGCGGAAGGCTTGGAAGATAAAGTGAGTCCATCAAGTCCAACGGCATGGCTGAGTGCATGACAAACGACCTATCGCACCTTACTCCTCGTCTGAAAAGTGTGCAACATGATACGTTGCAGCCCGAAAATGGGTCAGCACATGGAATATGCTGGCAATGTAACACAGGAGAGTAATGAACAGATAAAATCTATCACTATATGCATATATGGCTGGTGGAGGCTGTATGGTTAATATGTTTTGCGAAAAGACAATTTTTCCCTACAACAAAGGAATATATTTTATTTAACTATCATGGTAGTTGAACAATATTCAGCAGGTTCCTCCAACTCAATCCCAATTAAAAGTAATTATCAACCCAACAAATTATTTTAGAGTGATGAGATCCATATGATAATCCAAGAACCAGATACTCAAGGTGTCCATAACCGGGGACACGGCTAACCAGGATTAGTTTATACACTCTGCAGAGGTTTGCACACTTTTCCCCACAAGACATGATCTCCTCCGTTGGATTTCTCGCACTACAGGGTGTTTGAGAAACGGATGACCGAGACACAATCTTTCAGAAGCATTCGCTCTTTACTCAAGGCGGACCGGTACACCTACAATCCCCTACATCTGCTAGTCCACCTCTTCAAGAACTCACGCAACTTACTCAATTATGCCAGAGCCCGTAATGGCTTGTGGCTGCACACGGAAGTTTCTAGCATGAATAGTCTTATGATCCCTTTGAGCCTGGGTGGCGGACCGTAGGATGATCACACGGGTACTCTAAGATATCCTAGGACAACATTGGATTCTCCAGGTGCCCACAAGCAATCCACCCAGATGTGTATTAAAAGTTGCCACCTAAAATTGAACCATTAATTAACAACTCACATCTTTCATGGATACACTCAAAACCAAACCACGTCTATGAGCATAGCATGGCAATATAAGCATAACGTAGAAGTAACTCCGAAGGGTTTGATAACAAAATAGGTAATAGGTTCTACCTCATTATGTACTTCCTAGACCCATATGTTAAGAGATCCTACTCATACAATGTGTGAAGGTTGAAACTAATGCATAAAAACTGGGTGATAAAGAGGTATGATCAAAGTGTTACTTGCCTTGCTGACGATCTGCAAATCCTAAAGACTCGTAGTACCACGCTTCGCACTCCGGGTGTTCTATTGCAAACAAACAATAGCATACATAAGCAATCAAGGAAATATGCATGGGTAAATATCAAATAATAAGATCTAACTAGAAAGTTCAACTGAAGAACTCTGGTTTGCAAAAAGAATCAAATCAAACGGAGCAACGAAACTCAAACTGCGAAAGAAACAAGATCCGATTACTAATCTGGACTAAAGTCAAATTTCACAGTACCAACATCTTGTTCAAGTTGGTTAAATAGAAAGAGGGCTTCGAGACGAAGATCTAGGCGCTTGAATCGCCTGATTCTGATAAACGAGCAAAAAGATAAACTAAAACAAAAAACAGGGCAGAAATTGCGATAAAAAATAATCACGGAAAAAATCCTGGAAAAAGAAAATTAACGAACAGGCTAACGAACGAACGTTCGCTGTCTGCGGTTAAGGGGTGAAAACCGATCGTTAAAATGAACGTACGAACGGGCGTTCGCTAAATAACTAAATTGGGAAAAAAAGTAAAAACCAAACCGATCTATTAAAAACCGGATCTAGGGTTTTTACCGGAAAAACCGAACCAGCGAAGACAACCGGCAGCGGCGGCGAACTCCAGCGAGCGGCGCGGCGGCGGGGCGGCGGCGGCTGGTGCGGCGGTGGCGCTAGGGCGGCGACGGCTTAGGGTTTCGGGCAGGGCGCTGGGCTGTTGGGGTCGGGCCTCCCGGCTTATAAAGGTCGTCCGGGCCAGGAGTCCTAGGCGGACACGGCCCGGTTAGGTCGGTTACTTATTTTTTTATTTTTTTTAATAATTCCGCACATAAAAACAAAGAAAAGAAATACTAAACGAACTACACAAATCCTGAAATAAATTTTCCCCGTCCTCTAAAAATACGCTGGACAAGGTGAACCTTTATTTGGGCCTCTAGTGCAATTTTGAGAAACGCATATTTTTCCTAATTCAAATAAAATAGCGATAAAACCCCAAATAAAAATACAATTTGATTTTAGTTTTTTTCCTCCAACTTTTCATTTATTTTGGAAAAGTCATATTATCTCCTCTCATATAATTTTAATACGAAATATTTTTGGCAGAGAAAAATAATTAAAACCAAAGTGAGCCTTGTTTCAATATTTCATAAAACTCAAATATGAGAACGAAGGAAAATCCCCAACTCTCTCCGAGGGTCCTTGAGTTGCTTAGGATTTTGATGATCACAAGAACGAAATGCAATAAAATATGATATGCATGGATGACCTATGTATAACATTCCTAATTGAAAATTTGGGATGTTACAAACCTACCCCTTTAAGATGAATCTCGCCCTCGAGACTCGGGTTGGCTAGAAAATAGGTGTGGGTGGTCTTTGCGTAGATCATCCTCTCTTTCCCAGGTAGCTTCGTCCTCGGTATGGTGGCTCCACTAAACTTTGCAAAACTTGATAACCTTGCTGCGGTTTACTCGACTGGCAAACTCGAGAATCTTGACTGGTTTCTCCTCATACGTCAAATCACTGTCCAACTAAACTGCTTCCAGGGGCACTGTATCTCTCAGAGGAATATCGGCCATCTCGGCATGGCACATCTTTAACTGGGAAACGTGAAACACATCATGAACTCCTGACAGTCCTTCAGGTAATTCCAACTTGTAGGCAACCTCTCCCATGCGCTCCAGAACACGGTACGGTCCTACAAATCTCGGGGCTAATTTTCCCTTAACTCCAAAATGCTTAACTCCTCACAGCGGTGACACTCGCAGATATGCTCTATCTCCGATTTCATAGACTACCTCCTTGCGTTTCGAGTCTGCATAACTCTTCTGTCTAGACTGAGCAACTTTCAGTCTATCTCGAATCAGCTTAACTTTCTCCTCGGACTCCTTAATCAAATCCGATCCAAACAACTGGCGGTCTCCAACTTCATCCCACATCAACGGTGTTCGGCATCTTCTTTCGTACAGGGCTTCAAATGATGCCATCTTAAAACTGGCCTGGTAGTTGTTGTTGTATGAGAACTTCGTGTAGGGTAAATTATCATCCCAACTAGACCCGTAGTCTAGTGCACAAGCTCTCAACATGTCCTCCAGAATCTGATTGACTCTCTCAGTCTGTCCATCTGTCTGCAGGTGAAAAGTTGTACTAAACTCCAGCCTGGTTCCCAAAGTCTGGTGCAGTTGATGCCAAAACTTTGAAGTAAACTGTGTTCCCTTGTCTGATACGATGGTCCTCAGAACTCCATGCAGACATACGATCCTGGTCATATATATCTTGGCCAACTTTGAACTTATATATGTGGTTTTCATTGGGATAAAGTGAGCTACTTTGGTAAAGCGGTCCACTACTACCTAGATAGAATCATATCCCGATCGGGTATTGGGTAATCTGGTGATAAAATCCATGCCAAGTTTATCCCACTTCCATTCGGGTATCGGTATAGGTTGTACTAATCCTGCCGGTTTCTGATGTTCTGCCTTCACTCTTTGACATACATCACATACGGCTACATACTCGGCAATATCCTTATTCATTTCAGTCCACCAGAAACGCTCCTTCAAATCCAAATACATCTTGGTGTTTCCGGGCTGTATCGAGTATGGGGAGTCGTGAGCTTCCTGTAATATTAACTTCCTGATCTCTGCATTATTGGGCACATATATCTGGTCCTCGAACCACAAGGTGTCAGAGCTCATCCTCACGGAAACCTTTGGCTTTGCCTTCGCTCATCTTCTCCTTTATCTCGACAATTTCTTTGTCATCCTTCTGGGCTTCTCGAATCTTTCCCAACAAGGTCGACTGAACTTCCATGGTTGTAACAAAACCTTTGGGAACAATCTCTAAGCGTAGCTCCCTGAAATCTTCTGCTAACTCCTTTGGCAATCCTCCTATTACTAAGGTATTGGCATAACTCTTTCGGCTCAAAGTGTCTGCTATGACATTGGCCTTTCTCGGATGATAGTGCAACTTCATACCATAATCCTTTATAAGCTCCAACCATCTCCTTTGCCTGAGGTTCAACTCCTTCTGTGTAAAAATGTACTTCAAACTCTTATGATCCGTATACACATCACAATGGTTTCCAATGAGAAAATGTCTCCGAGTCTTGAGTGCATGTACTACGGCTTCCACCTCCAAGTCATGTGTGGCATAGTTCAACTCATGCGGTCGAAGTTGTCGTGAGGCATATGAAACAACTCTTCCCTCTTGCATAAGTACTCCTCCATGTCCTAAGCGAGAGGCATTGCAATACACTTGGAAATCATTGCGTATATCCAACAGGATCAGCACTGGGGCTATAGTCAAACGTTTCTTCAACTCCTGGAAACTTGCTTCACATTCCTCAGTCCAATGGAACTCGGTGTCCTTCTTCAACAATGTTGTCATAGGCTTCACAATCTTAGAGAAATTTTCAATGAATCTTCGATATTATCCCGCGAGTCCAAGAAAACTGCGGATCTCTCCAACTGAGGTGGGTGCCAACCACTCAGTTACTGGCTGAACTTTGGTGGGGTGTACTGCTATACCTTCTCCTGATATAACATGTCCAAGAAATCCAACTTCCTTCAACCAAAACTCACATTTGCTGAACTTGGCATACAACTGATGCTCCCTGAGTTTTCTCGAGTACTAAGCGCAAATGCTCCTTGTGTTCCTCTTCATTCTTTGAGTATACTAAAATATCATCAATGAACACCACGACAAACTTATCCAAGAACTCCATGAACACCTTATTCATCATACTCATGAAATAGGCAGGGGCTTTAGTCAATCCAAATGACATAACTGTATACTCATAAAGCCCATAACTTGTGGTAAAAGATGTCTTAGGTATATCCTTTTCTCGAATCTTCGGCTGGTGGTAACCTGATCGCAGGTCGATCTTCGAAAACACTTTAGCTCCTTGCAGCTGGTCAAACGGATCATTGATCATTGGTAGTGTGTACTTGTTCTTGATTGTCACTTCATTCAACGCCCGATAATCAACAACCATCCTTAGAGATTTATCCTTCTTCTCAACCAATAGCACCGGGGCTCCCCATGGTGATGAACTCCGTCGGATGTAACCTTTCTCCAATAACTCCTTAATTTGTTTCTTGATCTCCTCCAGATCATTCGCGTGCATCTAGTATGGTCTCTTTGATATAGGCCCGGTGCCTGGCAACAGCTCTATCAAAAACTCGATGTCTCGATCTGGCGGCATGCCTGGTAGCTCCTCTAGAAATACATTTGGGTAATCCTTCACAATAGGCACTTCCTCTTGAACAACTCCCATGAGAGAATGTACTTGGGTTCTCCTTGGCGCATGCCTGGATACATACTTGATCCTTTTTCCCTCCGGGGTAGTAAGCAGAATTGATTTACTAGCGCAATCGATGTTTCCTCCGTGCATCGACAGCCAATCCATTCCTAGTATCACATCCAATCCTTGCGAACTCCAGAATTATCAAGCCAGAGGGGAAAGCATGACTACCTATGGTTAATGGCATCTGAAAACATCCATTGCTCGCCATATACTCGGCTCCAGGTGAGGTTACTAGCATAGGTGTCTTAAGAACTCCAGTGGGCAACTTATACTTATCCACAAATTCCCTTGATATGTATGAATGCGATGCACCAGTATCAAAAAGAAAGATCGAAGTAAACGACTTAACTAAAAACTTACCGATAACTAATCTAGTTGCTCTTCAACCTCCTCCACGTTCATGTGGTTCACTTGATCTTTGTTAAATGGATTGGGCTTCTTCCCAGAGATCCCATTACCATTTCCGTTCTTCGCTTCCGGGCACTCCGTGGCATAGTGTCCAGTTTTCCCGCACTTGAAACAAGTAACGTGGCTTAGGTCCCTCTTGGCGGGTGTGGCTGGATTGGAACGGTTCTGATTGCTACTTGATCCATTCCCATTCCCATTCCTTGGGCCAGTATGATTATGGGTACTTCCTCCATTGTGAGTGTGGCCTCCATGGTTATGGGTAAGCCCTCCCGACTTCGGGGTAAAGTGAGGCTTCTGATGAGCTCCTGAATTGTACTTCCCTTGTCCATATTTCCTCTTGCGGCTCTCTATCTGCTGCTGCTTCCCTTCGATCATGAGTGCTTTATCTACCAACTCCTGGTATTTGTTAAATGTTGCCACCATTAACTGCATACTCATCTCATCATTCAGCCCTTCCATAAACTTCTCCTGCTTCGCGGCATCTGTGGCCACATCATCTGGAGCATAGCGGGATAACTTACTAAACTCCTCCACGTACTGGCCTACAGTATGGTTCCCTTGGCGTAAGTTGCGAAACTCACGCTTCTTCATGCTCATAGCTCCCGTGGATACGTGGGCTATGCGGAATGCTTGCTGAAACTACTCCCAGATGACATTGGCTATAGGAAAAGTGGATGTGTAATTCACCCACCATGCGGCTACTGGTCCATCCAATTGGTGTGCGGAAAAACACACCTTCTCCGCATCTGTGCAACCTGCGGTGGTCAACTCGCTTCCAATCCTGCGCAGCCAATCATCAGCAACTATTGGCTCGGTGCTACTGGAAAACATCGGCGGCTGCAGCCTCAGAAAACAAGCTAAGTTGTCAACTGGTGGTGGTGGCGGTGGGTTGTTATTGTTGTTGTTGTTGCCTTGGTTCTGAACTAACAACTGCATCAAGGCATTCTGCTGCTGGATCAACTGAGTGAGCTCTGGTGGGACAGCAAAACTGGGGTCACGTCTCGGAGGCATCTAATGGGTTTAGAGGGAAGAGATTAGAATAGAATGAGGTCTAATGAGAAAGCACTACCCATATGCACATGAGACAAACACAATCATATCACTCAATCAATCAAGCAAGGGCATACAATCGGTCTAACTATCGTTAGAGTGCTCGGACTACTAATATTTACATGGGGGGTACTACTAATAGTATGGTGGTCTACTAGAAATTTTGATCAGTGGAAGACTCCATGATATCTGCTCCAGCTTCGTCTTCATAGTCATCATCACTACTATCCGGGTCGGAATCGGTGTCGTCTATGATGATGTAGTGTTTAGAACGAATCTCTTTGGGTTCATCGTCTTCTCCCCCTGGCGCGGGGTCTCCCATAAAAACTCCTAGCTTCCTGGTCATGTCGTCATTGCTCTCCACAAGTATCATCATTTCCTCCTCATATCCATCGCGTGTAGACTTAAGCTCCTCTTCTAGCTCTGTGATCCTGATCATCGCCTTCTTCAAATCTATCATGCTTGCGCACATCTGGTTCTCCTAGCAACAAATGTGGTGGTTTAATTCCTGGATGAATGCAGCAATGGACCTGTCCTTCCTGGTGTTGATCATCTCCCATTGCTCATCTTGGCGTCCACATATCTGGTAGATAGTGTCCTTCAGCTCCTTGTGGTAAACTTCCCCGATGCGTCCTATAGCCATGTGGGCTGCCATACTCTTGCCTAGACTCCAAGTGGGTGCATCAAAGGAAAAATCTATGGGTTTAGTGACTGGCGTGAACGTCCTTCCTGGAACTTGAACTCGAATCATCCATCGCTCCTCTTCTGGTAAAGTGGCGGTATAGGTCCCGGTGAAGCTTGGCATTCCAATGTTCAGGTACTTAGCGACCTCCTTCAAGTGTCATCCAAAAGGTGTGTCTTCATTCGGTTGTGCAAACTTGTTCCTTGTATCTGCCATCCTAAAGAGTAGAAAAGGGAGAGGAGTCATAAATAAGTAGATAAGGGTGGCCTATGGCTTTTCTTAGTGGTCGTGTCCTACATTCAGCGTGTGCTCTGATACCATCTTGTAGTGACCCGACCATAAACGGTCAAGTCTCTGTGCTTTAGTGTTATCCCTGGATCGGTAATGCTGACACACATAGTACTCGAAGGATTTATAACAGAGTGGAAATCACACACTTATTACATCGACTGTCTCAAGAGAGAACTTATTACAATGAATATGGCTTAAGGCCATCTAATACAATAACAGCGGAAGGCTTGGAAGATAAAGTGAGTCCATCAACTCCAACGGCATGGCTGAGTGCATGACAAACGGCCTATCGCACCTTACTCCTCGTTTGAAAAGTCTGTAACAGGATACGTTGTAGCCCGAAAACGGGTCAGCACATGGAATATGCTGGCAATTTAACATAGGAGAGTAATGAACAAATAAAAGCTATCACTATATGCGTATATGGCTGGTGGAGGCTGTATGGTTAATATGTTTTGCGAAAAGCCAATTTTTCCCTACAACAAAGGAATATATTTTATTTAACTATCATGGTAGTTGAACAATATTGAGAAGGTTCCTCCAACTCAATCCCAATTAAAAGTAATTATCAACCCAACAAATTATTTTAGAGTGATGAGATCCATATGATAATCCAAGAATCAGATACTCAAGATGTCCATAACCGGGAACAAGGCTAACCATGATTAGTTTTACACTCTGCAGAGGTTTGCGCACTTTTCCCCACAAGATCGATCTCCTCTGTTGGATTTCTCGCACTATAGGGTATCTGAGAAACAGATGAACGAGACACAATCTTTCAGAAGCATTCTCTCTTTACTCCGGGAGGACCGGTACACCTTCAATCCCCTACATCTACTAGTCCACCTCTTCAAGAACTCACGCAACTTACTCAATTATGCCAGAGCCCATAATGGCTTGTGGCTGCACATGGAAGTTTCTAGCATGAATAGTCTTATGACCCCTTTTAGCCTGGGTGGTGGACCGTAGAATGATCACATGGATACTCCGGGATATCCTAGGACAACACTGGATTCTCCAGGTGCCCACAGGCAATCCACCCACACGTGTATTAAAAGTTGCCACCTTAAATTGAACCATTAATTAACAACTCACATCTGTCATGGATACACTCAAACCCAAACCATGTCTATGAGCATAGCATGGCAATATAAGCATAACGTAGAAGTAACTCCCAAGGGTTTGATAATAAAACAGGTAATAGGTTCTACCTCATTATCTACTTCCCAGACCCACATGTTAATAGATCCTAATCATGCAATGTGTGAAGGTTGAAACTAATGCATAAAAACTGGGTGATAAAAGGGTATGATCAAAGTGTTACTTGCCTTGTTGACGATCTGCAAATCCTAAAGACTCGTAGTAGCACGCTTCGCACTCCGGGTGTTCTATCGCAAACAAACAATAGCATACATAAGCAATCAAGCAAAGATGCACGGGTAAATCTCCAATAAGAAGATCTAACCGGAAAGTTCAACTGAAGAACTCCGGTTTGCAAAAAGAATCAACTCAAACGGAGCAACGAAACTCAAACTGCGAAAGAAACAAAATCTGATTACTAATCTGGACTAAAGTCAAATTTTATAGTACCAAAATCTTGTTCAAGTTGGTTAAATAGAAAGAGGGCTTCGAGACGAAGATCTAGGTGCTTGAATCGCCTGATTCCGATAAACGAGCGAAAAGATAAACTAAAACAAAAAACAAGGCAGAAATCGCGATAAAAAATAATCGCGGAGAAACCCTGGAAAAAGAAAACTGACGATCAGGCTAACGAACGAACGTTCGCTGTCTGCGGTTAATGGGTGAAAACCGATCATCAAAACGAACATACGAACGGGCGTTCGCTAAATAAGTAAATCGGGAAAAAAATAAAAACCGAACCGATCTATTAAAAAAACGGATCTAGGGTTTTTACCGGAAAAACTGAACCGGCGAAGAAAACCGGCAGCGGCGGCGGCGAACTCCGGCGAGCGGCACGGGCGACGCTGGTGGCGGCGCGGCATGGTGGCGCGGCGGCGGCAGTAGCGCGGTGGTGCGGCGGCGAGGCAGCAGTAGCAGCACGCGGCGGCGGCGGCGGCTGGTGCGGCGGCGGCGCTAGGGCGACGGCGGCTTAGGGTTTCGGGCGGGGCGCTGGGCTGCTGGGGTCGGGCCTCCCAGCTTATAAAGCCTGGTCGGGCCAGGAGTCCTAGTCGGACACGGCCCGGTTAGGTCGGTTACTTGTTTCTTTTAAATTATTCCGCGTAGAAAAACGAAGAAAAAAAATACTAAATGGACTCCAAAAATCATGAAATAAATTTTCCCCGTCCTCTAAAAATACGTCGGTCAAGGTGAACATTTATTTGGGCCCCTAATGCAATTTTCAAAAACGCATATTTTTCCTAATTCAAATAAAATAGCGATAAAACCCCAAATAAAAATACAAATTAATTTTAATATTTTTCCTCCAACATTTTATTTATTTTGGAGAAGTCATATTATCTCCTCTCATGTAATTTTAATATGAAATATTTTTGGGGGAGAAAAATAATTAAAACCAAAGTGATCCTTGTTTCAATATTTGATAAAACTCAAATATGAGAACAAGGGAAAATCCCCAACTCTCTCCGAGGGTCCTTGAGTTGCTTAGGATTTCGAGGATCACAAGAACGAAATGCAATAAAATATGATATGCAGGATGACCTATGTATAACATTCACAAGAACGAAATGCAATAAAATATGATATGCATGGATGACCTATGTATAACATTCCAAATTGAAAATTTGGGATGTTACAGCCCAACTCATTTATGGGTCGTTAACGGGCTGAAAGACACTCCGGGCTGGAAATTGGCCCAACACTTAAATGTGTCACTAAAAGGCCAAAAGACGTATATCCTGAAAATTGGCCCATCCCTTGAATGGCCCGTTAACAGACCGAAACCACATGGGGCCGATATTGAGCCCAAATATATAGCGAGCTGTTAACGGGCTCGAACCGACGATGGACCGCAATGGTGTAAAATAGTTAACGGGCCATTGACAGGCCGAATTGGCACATACCGTATGGGTCGTGGGCATAAATGGACTAGACACAAGTAGGCCCTATATGGGCCGGCCTGCTAATTTTGACAAGGCCAGCCTCTTTCAACTAAATGGGCCATTGTTGGGCCTTGCCACGTGCCAACGTATTATAGGCGTGTCTCGTACAATGAGTGGATGACATCTGTCCCAACGCTGAGCCGACATGTGGATCCTCCGGCGAGTGAGAATTTTACACGTGGAAAATCCCCATTGGTCGGGCTATTAATGGGTTATCTGATCCAAACCGAAACCCGGTAGCTTAACGGCAACCTGTTACGGTGGATGCCACATGTCAGTTACCCTTCACGAAAACACTTCCATGACGCGTCATTTATCGTCATGGAAGTGGACACTTCCGTGATGATAATTTTGGTATTGTCATGGAACACTTCTACGACAGCATAGGTATGACTATCTTGATTCTGTTATAAAAACTTCATGGATGTACATGCATGATAGAAAACGTGACCTAGTGTGACAAACACGTATCATCACGAAGTTGTTTTTTTTTGTAGTGCTCAATCCCTTCTATTCGTTTTAGTTAAAAAGCTTCAATTCGATGCATTACTTGGCACAAGATGAACCCTATTTCATCTAGTAGATTTGATTTTTGTTGTTTTAGGTTTGTTTACTTAGGAGTAATATGATGTTTGATGTGGTTGAATATGAGTGAACCCTATTTCAACTAGTAGATAAACCCTAGATCATGCTTCTATAAAGTACCATCATGAGCCCTAGTTCATGTTCATAATTTTTTTAATTGTTCATTGATGTTTGATGTGGTTGAATATGAATGAATTGATAGAACCCTATTTCATCTAGTACATGAATCCTAGTTCATGTTTCTATATAGTATCAACATGGACCCGAGTTCATGTTCATAATTTTTTTGAATGATTCGTTGATATTTGATGTGGTTGAATATGATTGATGTTGTGATGTGGTTGAATATGATTGGTTAATGTGATATGATGGATTAAAATGATTGAGTAGAGATATGATGGATATATGTGATTGTTGATTCAATAAGATTTTTAGTTTGATTAAATATGATTCATTCGCATTGATATAGTAACTAGGTTTTACCAAACATCCAGTGTAACACTCATGTCGATCCAGAACAACCAGGCCATATGCCTGAAAGATGCCGATGTGCAGACCGTGGAGCAATACACGAGGGCCTACTTGTGGTTCCTTTTGACGGAGGTCATGTTTCCAGACTGCTCTAGGGACACCATCCTACGGATGTATCTAGACTTCCTGGCCGACTAGGATGCAGGGTACAGCTGGGGGCCCCCGACCTCGCGTACCTATATCGCTATGTATGATAAATATCTCAATATTCTTTATGGACATATGCATGCTGCTTCAGATTGTGTTATCTGATCATCAATTGGTGTTTGTAGCTGGATGATGCAATGCCAAGGACTGAAGAGAAGTCCAGCATGTGTGGATTTATCCGGGCTTGTAACATCCCAAAATTCTAAATTTTGGAATGTTATATAAATAGATAGATTTTATTGATTGTTTGATTGATTTACTGAAAGTGAGTGAAATTTGAAATTTTTTGGAAGTTAAATGAGAGGGAATAAAAGGACTTTCCCAAACTTTCATTTTTGCATTTATGATCTCCGCGAATTCAAATTCTTTTCACCACAAAACCATGGAGAGAAGATGACATGACTTCTTCCATTTATTTAAATGAAAAGGGTTTTGAAAAGATTTGAATTTCATTTGGAAGTATTTTCAAATTTAGAAACTCCAAGCAACTCAATGATTTTCAGGAGAAAAGATAAAATGACTTCTTCAAATTATATGAAATATGAGTTGGGAGTTTAAAAGGATCAAATTCAAAGTCCTTTTGGAAATTATTTTCTATTTGGAGTTATTTGGGTTTTATTAAAATTATTTTTCTCCAAAAATAAAATATACGGAAAATAGGGTAACATGATTCCCTACAATAGAAAATTGGAGAAAAAATAATTTGAAATCACTTTGGTATTTTTAAAATGATTTTATTGAGTCTTTATTGCACCAGTACCACTGTTTGATTTATTCAAAAAAAATTGTGTATTTTATTTGGTGCTAGAAAAATGTTCAGGTTGTAGGAAATCTTTTTCTGAAAATTTTGATATATTATATGCCTATAGTATATTTTATTTTGATTTATTTTATTTTCTTTTATTGTCTGTAAAATGTTTTTAAAAAATGTTTTCCTTCCGCCGACTGGGCCGGCCCCAGGCCCAGCCGACCGTGCCGGCCCACCGCTGCGTCGTCCCCGACCGGATGACTGAGTCCGCCTCCCGCACGACTCCGCTGGCGCCGCCGTCTTCGCCCCGGCCTCCTCTAGCCCCTTGCCCACGCCATCGCCCCTCCCCTGGCCTTTATAAGGCGAGCCCCGACCCCGGCCCCTCTTTTCTCCTCCTCCCGAGCCGCACCACCATTGCCGCATCTCACCGCCGCCGCCGCCGTCGGAAGCCGCAGCCGCCGCCCTCGTCGCCGCCGATGGCACCACCGCAATCGCCGCTCCGTGCCGCCCCTCCCCGTGCTCTTCGCCGCCTTCCCCGACGCCCGGAGCCGCCACCCCGACCGAGACCGAAGCCGCCGCCGACGTCCTCCCCGACTCCGGCGATCGCCGTGGTAACCGCCGCCTCCCGTCAGTTGGATCTCGATCCAATGATCCAGATCGCGTTTTTTTTTCAAAACGTCTTTTCGTGAGCGTTCACTAGTTCGATCTTTATAGCGAACATATTCATTAGATTAGGTACTGTGACGAATGTTCGTTGTTTAGTATTTTTCTTTTTCTTTTTAATTCCGGTCAGGGACCCGTATGTAATTAGTTTCTTCACAGTTTAGTCCCTGATCTTCAATCTATCACAACTTTTTGCTCGTTTGTCCAAATCCAACGAAACCAATGCCCACTTCTTCGTTACGATCTCCTCTATCCAGTAATCCAACTCAAACATATTTTTGAAAGATTTAAATTTGAATTACACCAGATTTGAATTCAAACTTCATTTGATCGTAACTTGAGTTTCGTAACTTGAGTTGATTCTTTTTGCTAATCGAAGCTCTTGACCTAAACTTTCTGATAATGCTAAATTCATATAATTTTGGTACTGTTAGAAATTGTTTATTTTTGCAAGAGTTATTTGCTTGGTTTTGATGTTTTTTCGAATCGTCTTCTTCGTTCTTTCTGACGTTTTGAGTGATCGCTTATGTGTGGTTACTATTTCTTGCTTACGATAGATTGACCGGAGTGTGAAGAGTAGAACTATCAACAGTTTTTGAGTGCGAATCATCTTCATCAACATTGCAGGCAAGTTCACACTTCGATCATATCCCTTTATCGCCCAGTTTTTATGCATTAGTTTCAACCCTCAAACATTGCATGGTTAGGATTGATAACATGTGGGTATCGGGAAGTAGTTGATGAGGTAGGAACATATTGCCCTGCATTCAAACCCTGGGAGTTACTTTTACGTTATGCTCATATTGCTATGCTATGCTCGTAGACGTGGTTTGGTTTGAGAGAATTCATGACAGATATGAGAGTTATTATTTAATGGTTAACTTAAGGTCGCTACTTTAATACACATCTAGGTGGATTGGTTGGGGCACCCTGGAGCACCCAGTGGTTTGCCCGGGCACCTGGAGAACCCAGTGTATGCCCAAGGGGATCCCGGAGGACCCGTGTGATCACCCTATGGAATGCCACCCAGGCTCAAAGGGATCATAAGATTATTCATGCTAGAAACTTCCGTGTGCAGCCACAAACTATTATGGGCTCTAGCATAGTTGAGTAAGTTACATGAGCTCTTGAAGAGGTGGATCAGCAAGTAGAGGGATGTAGGTTTGGTATGGTCTGCCCGGAGTAAAGAGTTAATGTTTCTGAAAGACTGTGTCTCGGTCATCCGTTTCTCAAACAGCATGTAGTGCGAGAAACCCAACGGAGGCGACCGAGTCTTGTGGGGAAAAGTGCGCAAACCTCTGCAGAGTGTACAAACTAATCATGATTAGCCGTGTCCCCGGTTATGGACATCTTCAGTATCTGGTTCTTGGATTATCATATTGATCTCATCACGTTACTTAAATAATTTGTTGGGTTATTGATGTTAATTTGGGATTGAGTTGGAGGAACCTTCTCAATATTTTCAACCAACTTTGTAGTTAAATAAATTATATTCCTTTACAGTAGGGAAAAATTGTCTTGTCGCAAAATATTATAACCATAGAGCTTTTCCACCAGCCATATATGCATGTAGTGATAGCTATTATTCCTCATTGCTCTATGGTGTGAATTTGCTAGTACATTCAATGTACTAACCCTTTGTGGCTGCAATGTCTCATATTGTAGGATTATCTTACGGCGAGTAAGTGATACGTTAGGGTTATGATTTCTACACTCAACTTTGCCGTTGGTGTTGATGGGAATCCACAACCTTGTTGTTACTTCCGCTATTTGGATTGAGGTAATAGTATTTATGTTACTTTATACATGTGATTTACCTCTGTTATAAATCCTCGAGTACTGTGTGTGTCAGCATACCGATCCAGGGATGACACTTAAGCACATAGACTTGACCGTCTGAGGTCGGGTCGCTACAAGATGGTATTAGAGCACATGTTGACTGTAGGACGTGACCCCTAGAAACTGGCAAGCACATAGGAAGGATTTTCTCTAAACTTTCTTTTTCAAAAATATCTTTTACCTCTCTTCTCTTCTGAGCTTATTCAAATATTCCCTTTTAGTGAGACCATGCCCCTTTCCCCTTTGGACCACGATGATTCGGCTGATGAGACCACTCCAAGGAGTACAAGATATCGGACAACAAGACCACTTCGGAATGAAGAGGATTTTACCATGCATTATAATAATGGAAAGTACAACGGTTGAAGACTTCGAAACTAGGAGAATTTGAAGGCCCTGAAGAATTTCCAGATTTAGTATGACCTAGGAAGGCTACCCTTATGGAACTAGGCAGACTATGGAAGCTGTCAATACCAGAGATCAAGGTGTATCGGAGAAAGACTGGAACATGGAGCATTAGAACCCAAAGTTTTGTCAAGAAAACCCTAAGGCAGGAGATATCAACTATGGAAGATATCTCATGGCAATGACAAGGGCAGAAACACAGTTATCCGTGATGTCATCGCCACTTATACTATGGTCACCGAGCTGAGCTAAGCATGCATTTTTTCGGAAGGATTGGATGGTAGAAGGCTGATGGAGCATCTATCAGCAAAAGATGAAGTTTTAACCTTAGCCGGTGTATCACCAGGATCTGGAGTAGTACATCAAGAATTTTAAGATGGAGCTCCAGGAAGCCGTATTAGACAAGGAAGCATTTCGTGAAGAACTCAGGAACCAGAAGCTGAAAGTAGCCAAGTTGGAGGAGCTACAACCTCGAGAATACCAGAGATTTGTCAGGAACTGAAGGATAGTAGGACCATGGCTCATGCCAAGGGTGTTGAAACCTAGAAGTTTGGAACGCAACTCTAGAAATATTAAAGGATGTCACGAGAGACTTCGTGTCAACAGAGATGATCTGGCAAAAGAACTTGAGAAGGACAAGAACGATTGGAAGAAGCCATTGGAGGCATGAACGAGACTCGTAGAGCTTGATGACTTTGAAGATTTATTGACCTTTAGAAGACCCAACCCCTATTATATGCCTACGTTAGATGTGACATTTGTGAGCTGTCATTTGTTTGATGTTTTTCCGACAGCCACAAAGAAAATCTGTCTTTTCAAAACCATTGTTTGTATTGTGTGCATCCCTCTCTATCTCTCCTATCCCACCCCAAAATCCATGGACCCAATAGAGGACTAATGGAGATGAGCTTGTATTTTGTGGACCAATGAGTCAATTGGAGACAGGCCGATGGATTCAGAACGTGGAGGATCACATGGAGAATAACCCTATAGTCGAAAAGGATATGGCCCAGCATGCTCTTCTGTTCTTTGAAAGAGGTGCTACTACTTGGTAGAGGATGTACCAAACCATCAATGGATGGTAAGGAGTAACCATTTGGAAGGAATTTAAGTTGACTTTTCTAAAGTCTCGGTTTGTGTCCCAGAAATTGAAGCCTTCTGGAAAGGATATGAAGAAACCATGTGCATGCAAGCTTTATGGAGAAATAGGACACAACCATAAAGAAAACAAGGACGAATACCCTCATAAGCGGAGGATTACCAAAGGAGTTAACTGAGGACCTCAGGGAACTTCGGTTGGAGATTGTTCCCAAAGGTTTTGTTGTAGCAATGGAAGTTCAGTCTACATTGTTGGGAAAGATCCGTGAAGCTCAGAAGGATGACAAAGAGATTGTTGAGATAAAAGAGAGGATGAGTAAAGGAAAGGCCAAAGGTTTTCGTAAGGATGAGCACGACACTTTAAGGTTCGAGGACCGTGTATATGTTCCCAATAATGCAAAGATCAGGAAGTTAATACTTCAGGAGGCTCATGAGTCACCATACTCGATTTGCCCTGGAAACACCAAGATGTATTTGGATTTGAAGGAGTATTTCTGGTGGACTGGTATGAAGAAGGATATTGCGGAGTGTGTAGTTGTAGGTAATGTATGCCAGAGAGTAAAGGCAGAGCATTAGAAGCCAGCATGACTACTATAGCCTATGCCGATACCCGAATGGAAGTGGGATAAGCTTGGCATGGATTTCATTACCGGATTTCCCAGAACCCGATCGGGATATGATTCTATCTGGGTAGTAGTTGATTCGCTTGACCAAAGTGGCTCACTTTATCCCAGTGAAAACCACCTATACAAGTGCGAAGTTGGCCAAGATGTAGATGACCAGGATCGTATGGAGTACCGAGGACCATCTTATCAGATAGAGGAACACAATTTACCTCAAAGTTTTGGAATCAGCTGCACCAGACTTTGGGTACTAGGCTAGAGTTTAGTACAGCCTTTCATCCGCTAGGGATGATAATCTACCTTACGCGGAGTTCTCATACAACAACAGTTACCAAGCCAGTTTGAAGATGGCCCCTTTTGAAGCTTTGTATGGGAGAAGGAGCCATACACCGTTGATGTGGCATGAAGTTGGCGACCGTCAGTTGTTTGGACCAAATGTGATCAAGGAGTCAGAAGAGAATGTTAAGTTGATTCGAGATAGACTGAAGGTAGCTCAGTCCGGACAAAAGAGTTATGCAGACTCAAAAATGCAAGGAGGTAGTCTATGAAATTGGAGACAGAGCATGTCTTCAAGTGTCCTCTCTGCGAGGAGTTAAACAATTTGGAGTTAAGGGAAAGTTAGCCCCGATATTTGTAGGACCATACCGAGTTTTGGAGCGTATGGGAGAAGTGGCCAACAAGTTGGAGTCACCCGAAGGACTATCGGTAGTTCATGATGTGTTTCAGGTTTCCCAGTTGAAGTGCCATGCAGAGATGGCCAATATTCCCCTGTAAGGATGCTTGACCCTAGAAAGGATAATGATGTTCCACGAAGTGGAATATGGACTTCATAAGTATAAGTTTTTATCTTGGTATGTGGGATTTCCCACGAGGATGAGGAGATAAATTACTATTGGATATAAAGGAGGTATGATGTCGGAAATATGGATCAATGGAAACTCCATCATGAGTCTGAGTAATCATGTCCTAGTTTGGTGCCAATAGAAGGAAGGAAGATGGTACAATTGGATGGATTTTTGAATACTAGGAAGTTGGAATAATGATTAGTTGCCCGATGATATGTTCAAGGACTACAAGTGATGAGATGGGCCATAACACACAGGTCCCAGGACCTGCCAAGAAGCAAGCACATTCTTGCTAAAGGAAAACCCTTGAAAAAGTTACGATTTTATCGACAAACGATCTTATAGGAGTTACGCAAAACCTGAGGGTTGTGAAGGAACGATAGATGTTTGTTTGGATTGCAGAATTAATGAAGTTATCCGAACTTGGTTCGTCGACAAGAGAAATTCTGCAATGCTTGTGAGGATGACCGAGTGATAGAATGTGAGATTCACTAAACCGTATACAGGGTAATGATTTGGGTGCGGGATGGATTGATCACCATATCGACTTACTCTTATTATTCGCCTTGCTATATGGGATGGTAAATCTGAGAGACTTACATATAGTAGAGAGACGACGATCAAACCTTGTTTAAACCCTAGAATGGTATAAGAATTTTTCCCTTGTACAAGGCAGCTTTTGCCAACCGTAGGTTATAAGGTGAGGATCAACCCAGACTCATTTCCTGCAGGAGAAACCATAAATTGTTGACCACCATGTGATATCGATAGTTTTTTTTAGTATTGGCGCCAGACCCGTCAGCTATGAAGACCCAATCTCGGAATAACCTTACCAAGATGAAAGGACAGAAGAATTGTGGTAAAGGTTATGCCACTACCGAAAGAGCCTAGAGAAGGAATTATCCTGAAGATCTCAGAAGACCGACACTGTTAACAATATGGATGAAGTATATGAGTTATGATGGAACCGTAACCATGCTTCTAAGGGTGGTAGCACCCCAGACCCCCCTCCTGCGACAATTGATGGATTTTGAGAAGAACCCCAAACCTAACCTATTTCTTTCTAGCCTATCCAAATCTCGAGGACGACATTCATTTTAAGGGTGGTAGGTTTGTAACATCCCAAAATTCTAAATTTTGGAATGTTATATAAATAGATAGATTTGATTGATTGTTTGATTGATTGACTGAAAGTGAGTGAAATTTGAAACTTTTTGAAAGTTAAATGAGAGGGAATAAAAGGACTTTCCCAAACTTTCATTTTTGCATTTATGATCTCCGTGAATTCAAATTCTTTTCACCACAAAACCCTGGAGAGAAGATGACATGACTTCTTCCATTTATTTAAATGAAAAGGGTTTCGAAAAGATTTGAATTTCATTCGGAAATATTATCCAATTCAGAAACTCCAAGCAACTCAATGATTTTCAGGAGAGAAGATAAAATGACTTCTTCAAATTATATGAAATATGAGTTGGGAGTTTAAAAGGATCAAATTCAAAGTCCTTTTGGAAATTATTTTCTATTTGGAGTTATTTAGGTTTTATTCAAATTACTTTTCTCCAAAAATAAAATATACGGAAAATAGGGTAACATGATTCCCTACAATAGAAAATTGGAGAAAAATTAATTTGAAATCACTTTGGTATTTTTAAAATGATTTTATTGAGTCTTTATTACACCAGTAGCACTGTTTGATTTATTCAATTTTTGTGTGGATTTTATTTGGTGCTACAAAAATGTTCAGGTTGTAGGAAATCTTTTCCTGAAAATTTTGATATATTATATGCCTATAGTATATTTTATTTTGATTTATTTTATTTTCTTTTATTGTCTGTAAAAAAATGTTTAAAAAAGGTTTTCCTTCCGTCGACTAGGCCGGCCCCAGGCCCAGCCGACCGCGCCGGCCCACCGCTGCGTCGTCCCCGACCGGACGACGGAGTCTGCCTCCCGCACGACTCCGCCGGCGCCGCCGTCTTCGCCCTGGCCTCCTCTAGCCCCTTGCCCACGCCATCACCCCTCCCCTAGCCTTTATAAGGCGAGCCCTGACCCCGGCCCCTCTTTTCTCCTCCTCTCGAGCCGCGCCGCCACCGCCGCATCTCAACACCGCCGCCGCTAGAAGCCGCAGCCACCGCCCTCGTCGCCGTCAACCGCCGCCGATGCCACCACCGCAATCGCCGCTCCGCGCCGCCCCTCCCCGTGCTCTTCGCCGCCTTCCCCGATGCCTGGAGCCGCCACCCCGGCCGAGACCGAAGCCGCCGCCGACGTCCTCCCCGACTCCGCGATCACCGTGGTAACCGCCGCCTCCTGTCCGTTGGATCTGGATCCTACGATCCATATCGCATTTTTGTTTTTTTGTCAAAACGTTTTTGTGAGCGTTCACTAGTTCGATCTTTACAGCGAACATATTCATTAGATTAGGTAATGTGACGAACGTTCATTGTTTAGTATTTTTTATTTTTCTTTTTAATTTCGACCAGGGACCCGTATGTAATTAGTTTCTTCATAGTTTAGTCCATGATCTTCAATCTATCTCAACTTTTTGCTCATTTGTCCAAATCCAACAAAACCAACACCCACTTCTTCGTTACGATCTCCTCTATCCAGTAATCCAACTCAAACATGTTTTTGAAAGTTTAAAATTTGAATTAGACCAGATTTGGATTCAAATTTCGTTTGATCGTAACTTCAGTTTCGTAGCTCCATTTGAGTTGATTCTTTTTCTAATCGAAGCTCTTAACCTAAACTTTCCGATAAGGTCAAATTCATATAATTTTGGTACTGTTAGAAATTGTTTATTGTTGCAAGATTTATTTGCTTGGTTTTGATGTTTTTTTGAATCGTCTTCTTCGTTCTTTCTGATGTTTTGAGTGATCGCTTATGTGGGTTACTATTGCTTGCTTACGATAGATTGATGGGAGTGTGACGAGTAGAACTATCAAGAGTTTTTGAGTGCAAATCATCTTCATCAACATTGCAGGCAAGTTCACACTTTGATCATATCCCTTTATCACCCAGTTTTTATGCATTAGTTTCAACCCTCAAACATTGCATAGTTAGGATTGATAACATGTGGGTATCGGGAAGTAGTTGATGAGGTAGGAACCTATTGCCCTGCATTCAAACCATGGGAGTTAGTTTTATGTTATGCTCATATTGCTATGCTATGCTCGTAGACTTGGATTGGTTTGAGAGAATTCATGACAGACGATGTGAGAGTTATTATTTAATGGTTAACTTAAGGTGGCTACTTTAATACACATCTGGGTGGATTGGTTGGGGCACCCTGGAGCACCCAGTGGTTTGCCCGGGCACCTGGAGAACCCAGTGTATGCCCAAGGGGATCTCGGAGGACCCGTGTGATCACCCTATGGAATGCCACCCAGGCTCAAAGGGATCATAAGATTATTCATGCTAGAAACTTCCGTGTGCAGCCACAAGCTATTATGGGCTCTAGCATAGTTGAGTAAGTTACATGAGCTCTTGAAGAGCTGGATCAGCAGGTAGAGGGATGTAGGTTTGGTATGGTCTGCCCGGAGTAAAGAGTTAATGTTTCTGAAAGACTATGTCTCGGTCATCTGTTTCTCAAACACCATGTAGTGCGAGAAACCCAACGAAGGCGATCGAGTCTTGTGGGGAAAAGTGCGCAAACCTCTGCAGAGTGTACAAACTAATCATGATTAGCCGTGTCCCCGGTTATGGACATCTTGAGTATCTGGTTCTTGGATTATCATATTGATCTCATCATGTTACTTAAATAATTTGTTGGGTTATTGATGTTAATTTGGGATTGAGTTGGAGGAACCTTCTCAATATTTTCAACCAACTTTGTAGTTAAATAAATTATATTCCTTTGCAGTAGGGAAAAATTGGCTTGTCGCAAAAACATTATAACCATAGAGCTTTTCCACCAGCCATATATGCATGTAGTGATAGCTATTATTCCTCATTGCTCTATGGTGTGAATTTGCCAGTGCATTCAATGTACTGACCCTTTGTGGCTGCAACGTCTCATGTTGCAGGATTATCTTACGATGAGTAAGTGATACGCTAGGGTTACGATTTCTACACTCAACTTTGCCGTTGGTGTTGATTGGAATCCACAACCTTGTTGTTACTTCCACTATTTGGATTGAGGTAATAGTATTTATGTTACTTTATACATGTGATTTAACTATGTTATAAATCCTCGAGTACTGTGTGTGTCAGCATACCAATATAGGGATGACACTTAAGCACAGAGACATGACCGTCTGAGGTCGGGTCGCTACATGGCTCTCTCTCTCTCTTTGGATGTGGGAGCGGTTGTCGGTAGTCCGTCCTGAGAAAGATGGCCGGCATACATGGACGGAGTATGGCGAAGAAGGCGACAATGCTCGATAACCAACTGCCGCATACGCTTGGGACAAGGTGAAGCTCTACACGGGAAAGGCTAGTGCGTTGTACAAGGTCTTCACCAATGAGCTAGACAACCTGACGGCGTACCAGGTATGCTAACTAGCTTATTACCAATCATTTTGTACCAACTTTCATAATTCTTACCAATCTCTTTGTAGGTCAAATGTTGGTTGTACCATGACCGAGAATGGGGGTTCAAGATCTACCCATTGTGCTATGAGGACAGGGTTGCCTGGCGGTTCATTGTGCCAATGATATGTGTCCACACCATCGAGTGGCACTTACCACAGTGTGTGGCCATGCAATTTGGTATGTTTCAAAATACCCCACCGGCACGCCCCACCGACATCGGTGGCTTAGACCTTCACTGGTGAGGGCATTGTACTCTATTGCCATGTTTTCGTTCCGTTCAACATGTTTTATGTTTTATTGTTTATTATGCCTTGTAGGAAGAGTAGGAAGAATTTTTAGTCGATCATAGACATGGGGCACGACCACGTGGAGCATGTGAAAGTGTGGTATGAGAGGAGGTATCGCAAAGATGGCGAGAGGAAAGCGATTGACTGGGGCATGTACAATGAACACATCAAGTGGTATGATGATGGCATGAAGTACCATGTGGACTTGAGGCCGCCGTGAATGTCAGCCGATATCGCATCATTGGAGGACCATGACTCCAAGGATGAAGCCTACTGTGATAGCCTCAGAGAGCTCAAAGGCGAATTCAAGGAGTATGCACCCCTGATGAACAGAGTGGTAAGTTGTGTTCTCTATTGTTTTGAGCACTCAACTGTTGGATGAAAACTTTAGTTAGTCACTGACTTACAAATGGTGCTTACCTTTCCAGGCTTCGAAGCTTAACAGAAGCATTTTTATGGCTCGGACACTTGCGTATGACCCAAGGACTGTGGAATCTAATAACAAGTTGAGGGAAACAATGAAGGTAACATCGAGCATCCTAGCCATGTTATAGTTTAATTGTAACCCTAAAGTTGATCCATATTATGTTCTTGGATGTTTGTTATTGTTGAAGTTCATGACCCTTTGTCGTAAGATAGTGGGCATGCTTGGCTGCGCTAGCGCGGCCGATATCCATGATTATGTTCATGGAAGGTTGATGCATGCCATCGCTTCATCGTGCCACGCCGGAGAAGCTTCCTCTACCCATGCTGCCTCGTCGAATCGCGTTGTTGAGGATGACGAGGGAGAAGAGGAAGAGGAGCAAGCCGAGGAAGAAGGGGATGAGGAGGAGGACTACGATGACGATGATAGACCTCCACCGAGTCAACCAACCCAACCAGCCCAGGACAAGAGGGGAAGACAACCAAAGAAGGATTAGAAGATTTCATCCCCTTTCAGAAAGCGCGTCCTCGTCTCATGAAGAAGCCGGATGAAGCCCGCTCGAAGAGAAACGAGGAGCATGCCATCAAGAGGGGGAGGAAACAGTCATATGGTTGCCTTGAACTCGCTTAGTTAAACTATTTGTGAACAAGAACTCGTTTGCTATGTCGAACTACTTGGTGTTGTCGATTTGCTACCTATTTACTATGTTGAACATGTGAACCTATTTGATATATTGAACTATCATTTACATCGATGTGTGATGCTTGTTATAATGTGTGAGATCATCATATTTTGATTTGCAAACACTATTACTGTTGTGTTAAACTATCATTCATACTTGTAACTGAAATGATCAAGATCTGCAAAAACAATAAGTGATAGAGGACCCTACCGCCAGGTACTAGGGTTGTAGATTCTCATAGCCTACCGTAAAATCTTTGTGATTTGCGATTATAGGGGACCCTATCGTCAGGCCACCCGGTGGTATGGTGTGAAACCCTACTGTAAATTTACATCTCATTTTTGTTACAGCACCTGGGCGCACGCGCAGGACCTGGCACACCTTACGGCCGAGGAGAGTGGCTGTAGTTTTAACTACCCTACCGCTATCCACCCTGGCGTTAGTGCTGTTAGGCCACGTAAGCCCCTATACGGTTGGTTGACGACGGGTGCCGTTAATCTACCACCTCGAGGCCTGGCGGTAGGCTATGCAACCCTACCACCGTGGACTCCGACGCTAGGAAAAGGGTCAGATCCCGAAATACTTTGAAACAAGGGTCGGGTCCGGCTAAAAGTTGCCAAAGGGTCAAAACATGAAAATTTCCCACATGTGGTAAGCAACCCAATCAATTAAAAAACCAACTAGGGCTCACGCACGCACATTGTGGGCCGACCTAGCTATAACTGATGAACCAGTTGACCGTGCACCAGTTGAACATGGGTAGGTTGATTATGAACATTTGAAAAAAACACATAAATTTGGAACATTTAATACGTTTCCAAAAAACTGTGAATTTTTAAAAAAGTTCATAGATTTAGAAAAAAACATCACAATTTTGAAAAAAAAAGTTCATAAATTCCAAAGGTTAACTATTTTTTTAAATATTAATTAAATTTTTTGCATGAATACGAAAATATTTCATAAATTTTAAAATGTTTACGAATTTAGAAAAAGTCCAAAAAATTGAGAAAGTTCCCGAATTTGAATAAATTTCATAAAATTTGAAAAAAAGTTCATAAAAATAAAAAACGAGAATGAAAAAGAAATATAAAACAAAAAAGTAGAAGGAGAAAGAAAGAAAGAAAGAAAGAAAGAAAGAAAAAACATTCAAAAAGAAAAAACATCCAGAAAGACTAAATAAAAAGTAGACAAAATAAATATAGAAAAACGCTCGAAAGCCTCAAGAAGCTTCTAAAACATGGTGTGCGCCGGCCCATCTAACAAGGACAACTCCAAGAGGGCGGCGCTCGTTGGGGAAACGAGACCTCCTCCTCACGATTCATGCACTCGAGAGCCAACTAGCACTGCCGCACCTGTGGTCCCGGGCCGGCCCATCCACACGGTGACATGGTCGCTCGCCAGGGCGACGCTCGTAGCTTGGTTCGCTCAGTCAATTGTTGACCAGTTGACCAGTCAATCATTTGCTTTTTGGAAAATGCAAAAAAAAAGTTTACAAATTCACAGATCTGGAAATTTTTACGAGTTCAAAAAAGTTAATGGATTTAAAAAACATATTTTAGAAAAATCATTGATTTAGAAAAAAGAAGTTCATGAATTTGAAAAAATAATGAATTTTAGAAAAGTTCATCGACTTCTAAAAAAGTTCCTGAGTTGAAAAAGTTTGCGGATATTGGAAACAAAGTTCATGAGTATGGAAAAAATCATCCATTTTTGAAAAAAAATTCACAAAATTCGAAAGGTTGTTGATTTTTTTTTTAAATGCGTGTAGATTCGGGAAAAGTTCACATGTTCTATTTATTTTTAAAAGTTCAAAAAACGAAGAAAGTTTGAATTTTTTTAAAATTAGCGCATTTAAAAGAAAATAAAAATAAAAAGGAAGAGAAAAGGGAAAAGCTGAATAAAACCACCTAGAAAACCAAAAAATAAAAAAATTAAAACCACGAGAAGCTTCATAAAACCAGCGGGAAGGTTCTACAAGCTTCACAAAATGGTTGGTGTAAAATGTTCCTAATACAAAGAAAGGGCAATGTTCAATGGGCTGGCCCATTCACTACATTTGCCTAGGAGGGGGTGTGCATCAATTGGAAATAACGGTGTAAGTGGCTCAGTAGGCGCCAAATAGGGTTTAGTAAGAAAAATCTACTTTTTTAGCAAAAGGGAAAACACTAATGGCAGTTCACAACCGATCACGTTTCCACACGGACCACACTTCTCGATGGAGAAAAATACCAACAAGAAAAACAGAAGGAGATAGCTCACAGCCCAGCAAAAGAACCCTACGGGTAACAACGACAAATCATGGAGCCACCCTGTGCTTAGATGTGATTTAGGAAATCATTGTAAAAAATAATAATATGTTTTAAAGTGATATTTTTAGATTTTGCATTCACAAAAGAAAATTATTGTCAATTCTCCTGAGAACTGGTTGTCATATAAACTTGCCTTAGACTACTAAAGTTTCTAAGTGATATTTTTTCTCAAATGGTAAGTGCCACACATCAGGTACATGACACTTTGGCCTTGACATTTTTTGATGGCAACAATAGCCACGCAAAGATTGCAAATTGCAGTGACACATGGTAAATTTCTATCAAAAATAAACAAAAATAACAAAATTGTCATCCTCGCGTCACTAAACTTACCATCAAAATCGTTTGGAGTTGTCATGTGCTAGGGCCACACGTCAGGTACTTGGGTCCTATTTATTTCATCTTTCATTTTTTTGAAAATCCACTCTTTGTACACCGAAAAAAATATCCATATATTTACATAATACTTCCTCCGTGCCATAATATAAAAGCGTTTTTCACATCAGTGAGAGTACGAATTAATGATTGACTTAGAAGAAAGCAAATTCTTAAATGATATTTCTTTTGATATCTCGCATATCAATTGATTTATTAATATTTTTGTGAGCCGGTTTACAAATTTTCGTATGGTGAAGACTTTCGTTCATGAGGAATTTTATTGTTAGGGCATCTCGAATACTGACCCTAAACCTCGTGCATTCTGACTGCTCTGGTTCGGACGCGGTCCTCTATAGGTTTACAGCGTGGTCCGGGCGTGTTTTCTTCCGTAAATCAGAGATAAACAGGGGATTTTTCGGGAGTCCGGATCATTTCCACGCCAGCTTCTAACCGCCATGTCCCACCCAAAACCCCTCCTTCACATGCATGCTTTTCCCGCCAGAAACGCTTAGCGCCGCTCCATAGTGTCAGTGCCCACATTTATGCCCGGTTAGAGGAAACACGGCCGCTCACTGGCACCGGCATTGAAGCGGCGAGCCGGTCGAGAGAGCGCAGCCCGCGCCGCTTCCCGATGCAGGCGATTGCTGCGTGTTCAAAAGACACGACGAATGCCCGTCCGCCCGCCTGCTGGCCACAATCATGGCACATTGTTGCTGATGCGTCTCCTGCGGTGCCACTCGTCCGTTCCCCTGTCGTTTGCCATTGCTATATGAATTGCTGTCCTGATCATTGTTGCAGTCATCCACCTTCGATCCCTCTCCGCGCCAACCCCACCATGAATTCCTCCCCCGCCAAAGCTCTCTGGGATGTGTTGATGACAAAACAAACAAAGGAGATGGCTGCCATTGGTGGAGGCTGGTTGGCCGACAGCGGGCAGCCGAAGGACGACGATGTCCCAATGAATGACGTGGCCGATGATGAGCCGGTGCCACCGTCCTCCTCCATGCCACCCTTGCCAAAGTACTAACCATCAGCGAGGCCCCGTGCCCATTACATGAACATGGAGTGGGTGGAGCAGTTCTGGGAGGCGCAGGCCAACGCCGCCTACAACTAGTACCTCCTCCAAGAGCACCAACAAACGCAGGAGAAGCTCGCCACTGACAGCGCGGTCGCGCACTGGACACGGACCCGACGGAGCAGTAGGCACGGCTCGAATCCTACCTCTCTGCCCGTGAAATCTTCCTCGCCCGCTGGAGGAGTTGACGACCACCTACAACGAGTGTGACTAGGCAAGCGAGACGGTGAAAGTGCAACTAATCCCTTGGTGGTTTTGGTAATTCGTAACAACATATAGCTCATTGGACTAATATTCTTTCAAGATAATCATTTCAGAAAGTTCAATGACTGGCATGGCATGGACTAAAGTTGTGGACCCCGCAAAATGCTAAGGACACATATTGGCACAAGCTCAAGACTCTACATTTTCATTTTAAGTGATCCAAGATCACATTGAGTCCATAGGAAAAGCCAATACTATTAAAAGGAGATGAGGTGTTTCTTAATGGCTTGCTTGCTCAAAATGCTTAGTGATATGCGCCAAAAGCCCTCAACCACTTTCTCATATCGTCATATGTCCCAAACCAAAAGTCGAACTCGGTCCCACTGATTTGATCTATCTGGCGTCACCAAGTTCATTTGACGTAGCCATAGCCAGAAACCCAAATCATTTCGGTCTCACCGATAGGGATGTCAGCCTCACCGAGATGGGACTGCAAACTCTCTATTTCCCTTCGTAATGTTTCGGTCTAACCGAGATGAGCGATCGGTCCCACCGAGTTTGCAATGCAAACTCTCTGTTTCCTTTTCGTAACGTTTCGGTCTCACCAAAATGAGCAATCGGTTCCACCGAGTTTGCCCGACCAACTCTCTGTTTTCCTATTACAGAAATCGGTCTCACCGAGTTCATGTGGTCGGTCTCACCGAGATTACGTTATGCCCTAACCCTAACACAATCGGTCCCACTGAGTTGACATGTCGGTCCCATCGAAAAGCCTAACATTCACATTTTGAAGAAAATCGGTCTGACCGAGTTTCACTATTTAGTCCCACCGAGTTTGGTAAATTGTGTGTAACGGTTAGATTTTGTGTGGAGGCTATATATACCCCTCCACCCTTCCTCCATTCATGGAGAGAGCCACTAGAACGTGCCTACACTTCTAGCATTCATTTTCTGAGAGAGAACCACCTACTCATGTGTTGAGACCAAGACATTCCAATCCAACCCCAAGAATCTTGATCTCTAGCCTTCCCCAAGTTGCTTTCCACTCAAATCATCTTTCCACCATATCAAAATTTGTGAGAGAGTTGAGTGTTGGGGAGACTATCATTTGAAGCACAAGAGCAAGGAGTTCATCATCAACACACTTATTACCTTTTGGAGAGTGGTGTCTCCTAGATTGGTTAGGTGTCAGTTTGGAGCCTTCGTCAAGATTGTGGAGTTGAACCAAGGTGTTTGTAAGGGCAAGGAGATCGCCTACTACGTGAAGATCTACACAAGTGAGGCAAGTACTTCGTGGGCGATGGCCATGGTGGGATAGACAAGGTTGCTTCTTCGTGGACCCTTCGTGGGTGGAGCCCTCCGTGGACTCGCGCAGCCATTACCCTTCGTGTGTTGAAGTCTCCATCAACATGGATGTACGATAGCACCACCTATCGGAACCATGCCAAAAATCTCCATGTCTATATTGCGTCTGCTCCCTCTGAACTCCTCCCCTTTACCTTCATATGCAATGATTTACATTCCGCTGCTATGCTCTTAGAATTGCATGTGTAGGTTGACTGCTTGACTTGTGATAAGTTGCTAAAATCTGCCAAGACTTAAAATTGGGAAAAGGCTAGATTTTTATCTGGTCAAGTAGTCTAATCACCCCCTCTAGACATACTTTCGATCCTACAAGTGGTATCAGAGTTTTAGTCTCCATTTGCCTTGATTTCCATATCTTTGGTGATCATAGCCTTGGTTTCACAACCTAGGAGAGTATGGCGTCTAGCGAGGGAAATTACCACCGTAGAGGTCCTTACTTTGATGGTACTAATTTTGCTAGTTGGAAGCATAAGATGAAAATGCATATTCTTGGACATAAACCCTGCTGTTTGGGCTATTGTGTGTATTGACTTGCAAGGTGAAGTCTTCGATGGGAGAGAACCAAATCGTGAAGCTACCACGGAAGAATTGAAGATGCTGCAATACAATGCTCAAGCTTGTGATATCCTCTTCGACGGATTGTGCCCCAAAGAATTCAACAAAATCAGCTGTCCTGAGAATGCAAAGGAAATTTGGGATACCTTGATTGATATGCATGAAGGTACCAAATTCGTCAAGGAATCCAAATTGGATGTGCTTCAAAGTCATCTTGACAAGTTCAAAATGAAGGATGGTGAAGGTGTTGCTGAAATGTACTCTAGGCTTGCTCTCATCACAAATGAGATTGCCGGCTTAGGAAGTGAAGAGATGACCAACAGATTCATCATCAAGAAGATCCTAAGAGCCTTGGATGGAAAATATGATACCGTGTGCACATTGTTTCAAATGATGCCCAATTACAAAGATCTCAAGCCAACCAAAGTCATTGGAAGAATTGTTGCTCATAAGATGTCACTCAAGGATAAAGAAGAGCTTCAGAACAAGGCAAGTGGTGCTTACAAAGCTTCATGTGATGCTCCTACATCATCAAGTGATAAACAAGATTTCAATGAGGAATTGATCCTAATGGTGAAGAACTTCAACAAGTTCTACAAGAGTAGAAGCAAGGGAAGAAGTTCCAAGTCAAGGTCCTACAATGACAAAAATCTTCTAGTCATGAGCGTAATTTCTACAATTGTGGAAGACCCAGACACTACACCAATGAGTGTATGGCTCCCTACAAAAGAAGAGAAGACTCACCTAAAAGGAGAAGTAGAAGAGAAGAATCACCTCCAAGAGAGAGAAGGAGTAGAGATGATCGTTATGAATGAAGAACCTCTCGCAGAAGCAAGGATTTGGAGAGGAAGGACAAGTTATCAAGGAGCTACACAAAACAAAGACATAAAGCTCATGTTGGTGAATGGGTATCCAACTCCGACTCCGACCACCACTCCGAGAGAAGTTATCACTCCAACTCAGAGTATACTCATGATGAAGGTGTGGCCCGTCTAGCACTTGTGTCAACCAACTCCTATGACATATTTGACTCACCAAATGAAGGAATTGGAAGATGCTTCATGGCTAAAGGCCCAAAGGTATCACATCCCAAGTATGTTTATTTCAATAGTGATGAAGATGATTTGCTAGGTGATGATGATTTACTTGTTGACAACTCTAGTGATGAAAACTATGATGAACTTGCTATTAATCATGCTAATCAAGATAAAGCGAATGACGATGATGAGAAGGAGATTGAGTGTCTAACTAAAGAACTAAACACTCTTAAGTTAGCTCATGAAACTACCTTAGAAGATCATCGAGAGCTTTTAAAGACTCATGAGAAGCTACGCTTTGAAAAGCTCAACCTAGAGCAAGGGCATGGGTTCTTAAAAGCAATCAATGATGATCTTCGCAAGAAAAGTTCTTCTTACATTGCCAAGCCCTTACTCTTGTCTACTTACACGCCACAAGTAAAATCTAGCAACAAGAGTAAGAAAGATTCTTCTTCTAGTAGTAACAATAATCATGCTAAATCCAATATTGTTGCTTCTAGTAGTTTTCTTGATTCCACTAATGATTCTCTTAGCCAAGTTACACTTGAGCAAGAAAATAGCTTATTGAAGGGAATTATAGATAAAGGTGTTTACAAGAGCCTTGCCGGAAGTAAAAAATTTGAGGAAATTGTACGCAATCAAGGAAGGCACCAGAAGAATCAAGGTGTTGGTTTTGAATAAAAGTTCAATGCCAATGGAGTTGAGTGGGAAGAAGATCAATACCCCAAGACGAAGTTTGTTCCTCAACAAGAGAAGTATGATCCTACTTCCTTCAAAGGAACACAAGCTCAAGATGATCTTCCACCACAAGACCACAAGCAAAAAGGCAAGGGCAAGCTTCAAGAGGAGATTGATGCATTCGAAGGAGCTCCCAAGGCCTTGGTCAAGTGGGTTCCCAAGAGTATATCAAGTTCTACTTCATAAAGTACGACCACAACTCCAAGGATTCCCATCAAAATGATGTGGATCTTGAAAAAGAAGAACTAGATAGTTCTTGAGGGTGACTCCGTGAACATACTTCGCTCATACCATTTTGGCGAAAACAAGTGCAAACAACTTCCACATCTTGCACTAGTTCAAGGAGTCACAAACCCTCTTGTTGGTAAGACAAGGGACAAGGTGACCTAATGCTTTCATGGACATCATCTTATGTGTACTTCACTCTATGTCTATGGATATCCTTGTTTGTTCCTTGTGGGACTAACCCATGTAGGTATTGAAAGTACAACTCACTCCAATGGATTGCTCCAAATGATCTACATCAACATTGATCATCCACATCTTCAACATCTACATGAATCCATCATCGACAAAACCCAAGGTTAGTTCATCCCTCTTAAGGGGGATATCACATCTAGGGGGAGCTTTACTCTAAGAATTGAGCTAAATCAACTCTAATGGTGTGAACACAACAAATGATTTATGTAAAAGTGGTAATCCCACTTGCGCTTAAACGATGAGTATGACCTATGATCAAATATTCTCATTTGACTCCTAAGTGAATATACTCATATATAGATGACCTAGTCATCGTCAATTGCTTGATAGATGCTAGCGTGATTGTTCATGCTTTGCCACATATTTCATTTGCCATCTTATTGTGTAAGCATGTTGATTGCATATTTTTCTCATTCAAGGACATCCATTTGTTGTTTTGATTGTTTGGTCTTTTCATTTTTCCAAATGGATGGACAAGAATGCCTAAGAACTTCCTCTAGCTATCTATCCTTTTCTCGTCTCAAACTCTATTCATGCTACATCACAAAGTTTGATCAAGTGAGATTCGAACTCTCTGGATGAAGAGCACTCGGAGTGACCGATTCTTCATAGACTTAAACTTCTGAAACGTCTGTGTATCTCGGTCTGACCGATTCATCCCTTTTGGTCCTACCGAGTTCATTGAGTTGATCTAGGTTTGCAATCTTGGTGCAACTGATTAGAACCGTTCGGTCACACCGAGTTGCAATAACCGCTTGTGACTCTGCATCTCAGTGCCACTGAGTTGTCCACTCGGTCACACCGAAAGGGTCAGGATATATATACCCACGGGTCAAATTTTGGAAATTCCTCGAAACCTTTTCACCCGCGCGTGTCCTGCTCTGCCGACTTGGGTCTCCGGATCATCTCCTCATCGCCAGCGACCTCCCGCCGCTGGTATCCGCTGCCGTCAACGGGAATCTTCACCGTTGTTGCCGCCGTAGCGAGCTCATCGCTAAGTTAGGGCATGAGTTCGATGCTTTGTGCAATATTTACCGCTGATTCTTAGCACAAAGTCAATGCCATGATTTTTACCAAGTTTGACATTATCCTATCCAGCAAAAAATCCCTTTAGATTAGTTTTGATTCGAAAATTTGGGGTTAGGTTTCTGCCGAACTCATCTCGGACCGACCGCGTTGTAGAAATCGGTCTCACCGATTTGGCTTAGGCCATTGCACTTGTAACTTTCGGTCTGACCGAAACTTGCAAATGGGTGTGACCGAGTTCAACTCTCAGTGAAACCCTAGCAATCTCGGACTCACCGAACTATGTCTTGGTCTGACCGATGTCACTAGTTCAGACTCGAATATTGCTTTGGTGGCACCGAGTTTAACAAATCGTAGCTCCAAAATGCTTTCTCTGGAAAACTAAACCTAAGTTTTTGACTCAATTGTTTTGCAAAATCTCTGCATTTTGTGATGATCATCCACTCTATCTTTTCTATATCTATTCACAGGGTCAGCTTTCAGTTTGCAGTGTCAGAAATTTCTGATCAGAGTGACAGCCAGAACAAGCCTTAGGAGCAAGTTAACATGAGTGAGGGCACTAGTCCCTCTAACAGCTATGGTGAGGGTAGCAGAAGCACTCCAAGTAACTTGCCCAAAGCAACTACAAGGACAAGGAGAAAGAGAAACTCAGACTATGAGGATGAAGACTATGTTGCCGCTGAGGAGGAGGTCAGCTCCAAGAAGAAAGTGGTTAGGAAGGAATTTGGCACAGTTGCTTCAGCAAAGCCTGGTCTGAACAAGAAGGCTCCTACCAAGGAGAGTGCCCATGTCAAAGGCCAGATCCTCAACTCTTGAAGCCTCCAAATAAACTGAAGAAGAGGCTGCTCATGAAGGCAAGATGAAGGAAAGGGCCAAGAAAACTATAGTACGAGTTATTGGAAAGCCCTCAATGATGATTCAATCTGACGAGGAAGAAGAGGAAGAAGAGTATGTTGCACCAGCATCAAAGACTCAGAAGCTGATGGGGGATGCCATCAAGTGTGGGGCGGCTTCTTAAAAGCCCAAGACTAACCCCGAAGCTACTGCTCGAGCCACCAAGTCTGCACCAAAGAGGAGCACCAAAAATATACAGCCGCCGAAAAGAACAAGGCCCAAGTGCCTGAAATAGAAGAAGAAGATGATGAAGCCCAAGTTCTTGGAAAATTAAAGACCAAGATCCCTGATCATGATGACAATCACCCAGTGGCTGAGAACATGAAGGAGAGAAAGGATGCAGGTCTCAGATTGTGGAGACAATCAGACCCTTATGCTGTGAGGATAAGGACTATTTGTGGACTATAGATTTCACACCAAGGAACAACATGACTTCTATGAGATAGTCCTTCTGGATAAGAAGCCCATAGTGTGTGACGTGAAGTGGGTTGATTGGAAGTACATTGACAATAATGAAGGTCATTTACCAGGAGTACATGAAAGTTTGAGAGTCAATGGAGTAGACACCTCTATTTGCCTATTATAGAAATCGGTCTCACCGAGTTCATGTGATTGGTCTCACCGAGATTACGTTATGCCCTAACCCTAACACAATCAGTCGAACCGAGTTGACATGTCGGTCCCACCGAAAAGCCTAACGTTCACATTTTGAACTAAATTGGTCTGAGCAAGTTTCACTATTCGGTCCCACCGAGTTTGGTAAATTGTGTGTAATGGTTAGATTTTGTGTGGAGGCTATATATACCCCTCCACCCTTCCTCCATTCGTGGAGAGAGCCATCAGAACATGCCTACACTTCCAGCATTCATTTTCTGAGAGAGAACCATCTACTCATGCGTTAAGACCAATATATTCCAATCCAACCACAAGAATCTTGATCTATAGCCTTCCCCAAGTTGCTTTCCACTCAAATCATCTTTTCACCATATCCAAATCTGTGTGAGAGAGTTGAGTGTTGGGGAGACTATGATTTGAAGCACAAGAGCAAGGAGTTCATCATCAACACACCATCTATTACCTTTTAGAGAGTGGTGTCTCCTAGATTGATTACGTGTCACTTGGGAGCCTCTGTCAAGATTGTGGAGTTGAACCAAGGAGTTTGTAAGGGCAAGGAGATCGCCTACTTCGTGAAGATCTACCCAAGTGAGGCAAGTCCTTCGTGGGCGATGTCCATGATGGGACAGACAAGGTTGCTTCTTCATGGACCCTTCGTGGGTGGAGCCCTCTGTGGACTCACGTAGTTGTTACCCTTCGTCGTTTGAAGTCTCCATCAACATGGATGTACGATAGCACCACCTATCGGAACCACACCAAAAGTCTCCGTGTCTACATTGCGTTTGCTCCCTCCAAACTCCTCGCCTTTACCTTCATATGCAATGATTTACATTCCGCTAGTATACTCTTAGAATTGCATGTGTAGGTTGATTGCTTGACTTTTGATAAGTTGCAAAAATCTGCCAAGACTTAAAATTGGGAAAAGGCTAGATTTTTATTTGGCCAAGTAGTCTAATCACCCCCTCTAGACATACTTTCGATCCTACAGACGGTGATCGATGAGACCGGCGAGGAGGAGGATAGCATCAGGGCCGTGTGATACGTCTCCAACGTATCTATAATTTTTGATTGCTCCATGCTATATTATCTACTGTTTTGAACATTATTGGGCTTTATTATCCACTTTTATATTATTTTTGGGACTAACCTATTAACCGGAGGCCCGGCCCAGAATTGCTGTTTTTGCCTATTTTAGGGTTTCAAAGAAAAGGAATATCAAACGGAGTCCAAATGGAATGAAACCTTCGGGAACATGATTTTCTCATCGAACATGATCCAGGAGACTTGCACCCTACGTCAAGCAACCAATAGGGAGGCCACGAGGTAGGGGGGCGTGCCTACCCCCGTAGGCACGCCCTCCACCCTCGTGGGCCCCCTGTTGCTCTACCGACGTACTTCTTCCTCCCATATATACCTACGTACCCCGAACGATCAGATACGGAGCCAAAACCCTAATTCCATCGCCGCAACTTTCTGTATCCACGAGATCCCATCTTGGGGCCTGTTCCGGAGCTCCGCCAGAGGGGGCATCGATCACGAGGGCTTCTAGGGGAGAGGTGTTTCCTCTTGAGATTGAGTTTGAGGATGCAGAGTTGTTTGCCGAGGTGGTTAATGGGACTGATGTGGATATGCACGAGGGTGATGACAACGCGGGTGCTAGTGAGGACCCGACTGATGAGGCTGGATGAGAGAGGTCCAATGGATCGGGACCTGTTGCTCAGTTGCCCGGGGATGGTCCCAGGGTGGAGCCGGCCCCAGCTCTGTCGGTGCCGATGAGTACTTTGCGGTTTGGGTCCTTTGAGCCAGCGTCTACCCCTCCCAGACTTTGGAGCGACCGGGTGGAATAGGATGATGTTTTTGAGTGCACACTTCCGGTGTTGGAGTTTGATGTTGTTGATAGTCCTGTGGTGGGAGGCTTGATGGAGACGCACTCGGTGACGACCTTGGTGGGGGTGGGGAGATGGAGCCTCAGGTGGTTTCGCTTTCCCCCGCTCCTCCAGTGGTCTCGGGCCGGGTGTTGTCGTCTGCTTCGGAGGTTGTGACTGCGGGGGAGTCCGGTGCAGGTGGCCTCTTCCTATTCTCTTCCTATCCTGGCGCCGGAGACGCCGGTGACCCCGACGATGGCCGGCCGTGGGGGAGGCCGTCTGGGTCAGGTGGACCTGGTTCCTTCTCCTACGGTGGAGGCTAGAACAGATGCTTCTCCAGTGGTGCTGGGTGGGGGTCTGGGGCAGGTGGCCTTGACCCCTCCTCCTCCTTCGGTAGTTAGGACAGCGACACCCTCAGGCCAGAGGGTTAGGGCGGGGGGAGTGTTCAGGCAGGCGGCACCCATGCCTCCCTCCCCCGGCTTCCCGTCCGTGGGGCTTGGGAGCCATCCGCCGCCTCCTCCGGTATCCTTGGCTGACTCTTCGGCGCGAGGTTCTACTCGGGAGGAGGTCATTGCCTTTGGTGGGATCCCTGACCCGGTCTCTGCGGGGCGACGGATGAGCTTTCATCTCCAGGACCACCCGGAGGTTGATGACATGCAGCAGAGGTGCGCTATGAGGGCGGCCAAGCTTCTTGACATTGAGGTCACCACTGGTATGTCAGTCAACATGTCTAATTCTATATTGCATTTTTCTAAAGATGAAATAATTAATAATGCCAACCAATTAGGAGTTTCGCTAGGGAGTACTAATAGTGAAATTTCTAACTCGGTTAATGATCTTCTAGATTTGGAAGCGGAATGCGCTTTAGAAACAATTCGAAACCTAGCAGCAGTAAAACCTATGAATGATGCAGAGATTGATGCGTTAGGGGTAAGAGTGCTAGATAATTTTTGTGCGGATCTTGTACCATCCACTCTTGAATCTGAGGAAGAGGATGTAGTTCTAGAGGATGCAGTAGCAAGACCAACTGACCCTGGTTATGAGGACCGGATGGAGGACCAGAATAAACCTAAGCGTAAGTGGAAGCGAAAGGTTTATCTTGCTTCCGCGGTTTGTAGGAGTGCTAGGATTCGAAAGGCCAAAAAATTTCATCATGACATATGGAAGGAATCTTTTGGAATAGCAGAGGTCTGAAGGACTTGGCTAAAAGAAGGTTTCTTGCTGAGGCGTCTCTTGAGCATCGATTAGATTTCATTGCTCTTTCTGAAATTGGTAGGATAATTTTGCGCCCCAGTTTCTCAACACTTTATCGGGTGGTGTCGATTTTGATTGGCATGCCTTCCTCCGCGAGGAAGATCGGGTGGGATCTTGCTTGGAGAGAGATGCGATTCACTGGAAGTCCGAAGTGTAGTGATGGGTGACTTCGCGGTTAAATTTTGGGTCAGCTCCAAAGCTGACGGGTTTAACTGGGCTTTGGTGGCGGTGTATGGTGCCGCACAACCTGAGCTTAAACCGGAGTTCTTGGCGGTGTATGGTGCAGCTCCCAATTTTGGTTGGGGGTGACTTCAACATCATAAGGAGGAGAGAGGGAAAGAATAATGATAATTTTGACGACAGATGGTCGTTTATGTTCAATACCATTATTGAAAGCTTGGATCTAAGAGAGATAGAGCTTTCTGGTAGAAAGTTTACCTGGGCTAACGCTTTGCCAAACCCGACGTATGAGAAGCTGGATCGAGTTCTAGCGAGTGTCGAGTGGGAACAGAAGTTCCCTCTTGTAACGGTCCAGGCTCTCTCGCGCGGAATCTCGGATCACACACCTTTATTCGTGGACTCAAGTGAGCCAAACCACGTGGGAAACAAAAACACCTTGTCGTTCGAACTTGCATGGTTTGAACGAGAAGGCTTCTTTGATCTGGTTGCTAGGGAATGGGCTAAAGATGCAGGAGGTACGACCTCTGTCCAGCGTTGGCAGAACAAGATTAGGCATTTGAGAAGATTCCTACGGGGATGGGCTAATGTAGCGACCAGACCTCAAACAGTCTGATCTCTGTGCTCCGGTGTCATCCCTGGATCAGTAATGCTGACACCACACAGTACTCAGAGGATTTATAACAGAGTAGCAATCACACACTTATTACATCGAGTGTCTCAGTAGAGAACTTATTACAATAAATATGGCTTAAGGCCATCTAATAACGATAATAGCGGAAGGCTTGGAAGATAAGTGAGTCCATCAACTCCAACGACATCACTGACTATAGAACCACGACCTAAAAACTCCTTAATCATCGTCTGAAAAGTCTGCAACATTAACGTTGCATCCCGAAACAGGTCAGCACATGGAATATGCTGGCAAAGTAACACATAGAGAATAATGGAATGAAACAGCTATACTATATGCATATTTGGCTGGTGGAAAGCTCTATGGTTACAGTTTTGCGTAAAGCCAATTTTTCCCTACTGCAAAGGAATAAAATTTATTTAACTATCATGGTAGTTGTTAAACATTGAGAATGGTTGACAGCATTCTCAATCCCAATTAAGCATCATCATTAAACAAAACCCAACAAAATTAATTTAGAGTAACATGTTGAGATTCATATGATAATCCAGGTACTAGATACTCAAGATGTCCATAACCGGGGACACGGCTAACCATGATTAGTTTAATACACTCTGCAGAGGTTTGCGCACTTTTCCCCACAAGACTCGATCGCCTCCGTTTGGTTTCTCGCACTACATGGTGTTTGAGAAGACGGATGACCGAGACATAGTCTTTCAGAAGCGCTAGCACCTTACGATGGATAGACCGTTACACCTACTTTCCCCTACATCTGCTAGTCTACCCTGTAAGAGGTCGCACGACATAATCAACTATGCCAGAGCCCATAATGGCTTGTGGCTGCACACGGAAGTTTCTAGTATGAGTAATCTCATGATCCCTTTGAGCCTGGGTGGAGTTCCAAAAGAAACAGGCAATCCTGGAATACCCAGGTATCTCAATACACCCAGATGTGTGTTTAAGTTGCCACCTTAGATAAACCATTAATTAACAATACTCACATCTGTCATGGATATCACTCACCCAATCCACGTCTACTAGCATAGCATGGCACAATAAGCAAACGTAGAACTCTTACAAAGGTTTGATAATAAACAGGTAATAGGTTCTACCTCAACTACTTCCCATCCCACAATTTAATTAGATCCTAATCATGCAATATGTGAGGATTAATATAATGCAATAAAACTGGGAAGTAGAAAAGGTATGATCAAAGTGTTACTTGCCTTGCTGATGATCCGCAAAACCTAGCGATTCAAAGTAACAATCGGCACACTCTGGGTATTCTATCACAGACAAACAAACAAGCATACAATAAGTACTCATCTAATGCACGGGTAAAACTCGAATAAGAGAACTAACCAGAAAGTTCAACTTAAGAACTCCGGTTTGCAAAAATAAACAAAGTGAACTAAACAACGAAAGTCAAACGGCGAAAGAAAACAACTTCGTTCTACTAATCTGGATCTAGGGCAATTTTTACAATAGCAAAAACTTGTTTAAGTTGGTTAAACAGATAGAGGGTTTCGAGACGAAACTCCAGGCGCTTGAATCGCCTGATTCCGATAAACGAGCGAAAAGTTATACTAAAACGAAAATCGGATCAGAAATCGCGATCAGAAAAATCGCGGATTTAATCCGAGAAAAAGAAAAATGACGAACGTTTGCTAGAACGAACGAACGGACGAACACTCGCTATTTAAATAAATCGGAAAAACCGATCTATTTAAAAAAACCAACGGAAAAACCGAACGTTTTAAAGAAAACTGGCGGCACGGATTTTGAGGCGAGGCGAACCTCGGGCGGCGGGCGGCGGCGTTGGCGGCGGTGGTGGGTGGCGAGGCGCGGCGGCGGCTGGCGGCGGCGGCAGCTGGCGGCGCGGGTGGCGAGGCGCGGCAGCTAGGGTTTCGGGGCGGCGGCTAGGCCTCGGGCTGGCCCCCCCGGCTTATAAAGCCTTGGCGGGCCGGAGTCCTGGTCGGACACGGCCCGTAGGTCGGTTCGTTTTTTAAAATAATTACACGTAGAAGAAAAATAAAAAGAAATACTAAACGGACTCAAAAAATCCCGAACTAAATTTTCCCTGGCTTGTAAAATCAAGCCGCACAAGGTGAACATTTATTTGGGGCCTAAATGCAATTTTTGAAAAACGCACATTTTTCATAAATTCAAATAAAATAGCGAAAAACTCCGAAATAAAATCTTATTTGATTTTATTATTAAATCCTCAATATTTCTTTATTTTGTGAAAGTCATTTTATTCCCTCTCTCATAGTTTTGTAATAGAAATAATTGATGATAAAATAATTAAAATCAAATGACCCTATTCTCAAAATTTGAGAAAACTCAAATATGAAAATAAAGAATTTCCCAACTCTCTCCGTGGGTCCTTGAGTTGCGTAGAAATTTCTAGGATCAAACCAAAGGCAAAATAAAATATGATATGCAATGATGATCTAATGTATAACATTCCAAATTGAAAATTTGGGATGTTGCAAACCTACCCCCATTAAGATGAATCTCGCCCTCGAGATTCGGGTTGGCTAGAAAATAGGTGAGGGTGGTCCTTGAGCAAATCTTCCTCTCGCTCCCAGGTGGCTTCATCCTCCGTGTGATTGCTCCACTGAACTTTGCAAAACTTGATAACCTTGCTGCGAGTGACTCGGCTAGCAAACTCGGGAATCTTAATTGGTCTCTCCTCGTAGGTCAAATCGTTATCCGACTGAATTGTTTCCAATGACACTGTGTCTCTCAAGGGTATGTCAGCCATCTCCGCGTGGCACTTCTTCAACTGAGAAACGTGGAACACATCATGAACTCCTGACAAACCTTCGGGCAATTCCAACTTGTAGTCCACTTCTCCCATACGCTCCAAAACTCGATATGGTCCTACAAATCGTGGCGCTAACTTTCCTTTAACACCAAAACGCTTTGTTCCCCGAAGTGGAGATACTCGAAGGTAAGCTCTATCTCCAACTTCGTAAAAAGTCTCCTTGCGTTTGGAATCTGCATAACTCTTCTGTCTGGACTGAGCTACCTTGAGTCTATCGCGAATCAATTTCACCTTCTGTTCAGACTCTTTAATCAAATCAGGCCCAAACAACTGGCGGTCTCCAACTTCGTCCCACGACAACGGTGTCCTGCGCCTCCTTCCGTACAAAGCTTCGAAAGGGGCCATCTTTAAACTGGTTTGGTAACTATTGTTGTTAAGAGAACTCTGCATATGGCAAATTGTCGTCCCAACTAGATCCGTAATCTAGCGCACAAGCTCTCAGCATATCCTCCAAAATCTGATTGACTCTCGGTCTGTCCATCTGTCTGTGGATGAAAAGCTGTGCTGAACTCTAGCCTGGTACCCAAAGTTTCATGCAACTGCTTCCAGAACTTTGAGGTAAATTGGGTTCCTCTATCTGATACGATATTCCTCGGAACTCCATGCAGACATACGATCCTGGTCATGTATATCTTTGCCAACTTAGCACTAGTGTAAGTGGTCTTTACCGGGATGAAATGAGCTACTTTTATCAATCGATCGACTACAACCCAAATCGAGTCATAGCCTGAACGAGTCCTGGATAATCCCGTGATAAAATCCATGCCTAACTTATCCCACTTCCATTCGGGTATCGGCAATGGTTGTAACAATCCTGCTGGCTTCTGATGCTCTGCCTTTACTCTCTGACATACATCACAAACTTCTACATACTCTTCAATATCTTTCTTCATTCCGGTCCACCAGAAAGTATCTTTCAAATCCAAATACATCTAGGTATTTCCTGGGTGAATCGAATATGGTGAATCGTGTGCCTCTTGCAGAATTAGCTTCCTAATCTCCGGGTCATTGGGCACATAAACACGGTCTTCAAACCATAGGGTGTCATGCTCATCCTCACGAAATCCTTTAGCCTTTCCTTCGCTTATTTTCTCCTTTATAGTGGCAATCTACTTGTCAGTGTTCTGAGCTTCTCTGATTCTATCCATCAAAGTTGACTGAATCTCCAATGCTTCTACATAGCCTCTCGGAACTATTTCCAAACATAGTTCACGAAGATTTTCTGCTAACTCCCTTGGTATTTCTCCCGTCATTAATGTATTGACATGGCTCTTATGGCTTAATGCATCAGCTACTACATTAGCCTTTCCGGGATGGTAATGCAACCTCATATCATAATCCTTGATGAGCTCCAACCATCTCCTTTGTCTGAGGTTTAACTCCTTCTGTGTGAAGATGTATTTCAAACTCTTATGATATGTGTACACCTCGCAATGGTTTCCAATGAGGAAATGTCTCCATGTTTTCAATGCATGCACTATGGCTGCTAACTCCAAATCATGCGTAGCATAATTCAACTCATGAGGTTTTAGTTGTCTTGAGGCGTATGAAACAACTCTCCTTCCTGCATAAGCACTGCTCCAAGTCCTCGACGTGAAGCGTCGCAAGACACCTCATAGTCCTTGGTCTGATCTGGCAAAATCAACACTGGTGAAGTAACCAAGCGTTTCTTCAACTCCTGGAAAGTAGCCTCACATTCCTCCGTCCATATGAACTTGGTATCCTTCTTCAACAACTCCGTCATAGGCTTCACAATCTTTGAGAAATTCTCAATAAATCTCTGGTAGTATCCTGCGAGTCCAAGAAAACTCCGTATCTCTCCAACCGTGGTTGGTGCTCCCACTTGGTCACGGTATCAACTTTAGTGGGATCAACTGATATTCCTTCTCCAGATATAACGTGTCCGAGGAATCCTACTTCCCTCAACCAAAACTCACATTTGCTAAACTTGGCATACAACTGATGTTCTCTGAGCTTCTCAAGTACCAATCACAAATGTTCCTTATGCTCCTCTTCATTCTTCAAGTACACCAGGATATCATCAATGAACACCACGATGAATTATCCAAGAACTCCATAAACACTTTGTTCATCATGTTCATAAAATAAGCAGGTGCGTTAGTCAGACCAAATGACATAACGATATACTCGTACATCCCATAACTGGTGGTAAAAGCTGTCTTAGGAATATCCTATTCTCGAATCTTCAACTGGTGGTATCCTGATTGCAGATCGATCTTGGAAAATACCTTAGCCCCTTGCAATCGATCAAACAGATCATTGATCATTGGTAGTGGGTACTTGTTCTTGATCGTTACTTCATTCAATCCTCGATAATCAACAACCATCCTTAATGATCCATCCTTCTTCTCCACTAGAAGTACTGGCAATCCCCAAGGCGAAGAACTTGGGCGAATATATCCCTTATCCAGTAACTCCTTAATCTGCTTCTTAATTTCCACCAAATCCTTTGCAGGCATCATGTATGGTCTCTTAGATATTGGCCCTGTGCCTGGCAATAGCTCAATCAAAAACTCAATATCTCTATCCGGTGGCATGCCTGGCAACTCTTCTAGAAATACTTCAGGGAAATCCCTTACCACTGGTACTTCCTCCTGCACAACTCCTGTTAAACAATTTACTTGAGTCCCTTTTGGCACATGCCGGGATACATACTTGATCCTTCTCCCTTCTAGGGTGGTAAGCAAAATTGACTTACTGGCGCAATCGATGTTTCCTCCATACATCGACAGCCAATTCATACCCAGAATTACATCCAATCCTTGTGATTCCAAAATGATCAAATCCGAGGGAAACACATGCCTACCTATACTCAGTGGCACTTGAAAACATCCTTGACTGGCCATATACTCCGCTCCTGGTGAGCTTACTAGCATAGGTGTTCTAAGAACCTTAGTGGGCAGGTTATACTTATCCACAAATCCCCTTGATATGTATGAATGTGATGCACCAGTATCAAAAAGAACGAGTGCAGTAAATGACTTAACCAAAAACTTACCGATTACGGCATTCGGCTGCTCTTCAACCCCCTCCACATTAACGTGGTTCACCTGTCCCCTGTTGAAAGGGTTCGGCTTCTTCCTAGAACTTCCATTGCCATTCTGGCCTTCAGGACATTCATTGGCATAATGTCCGGTCTTCTGGCACTTAAAGCAAGTGACTTGGCTCAGGTCCTTCTTGGCTGGGATTGATGGGTTGGTGCGATTCTGGCCATTGCTTCCTCCATTGCCATTACCATTCTTGGTGCCATTGTGATTGTGCGAGCTACCTCCTCCATGGGTATGTTGAAAATGTCCTCCCGGTCTAGGGGTAAAACGTGGCTTCTGCTGAGCTCCTGAATTGTACTTCCCTTGTCCATACTTCCTCTTGCGATTCTCAACTTGCTGCTGCTTGCCTTCAATCATAAGAGCACGGTCTACCAACTCCTGGTAGTTGTTGAAGGTTGCTACCATCAACTGCATGCTCAACTCATCGTTCAGTCCTTCCAGAAACTTCTCCTTCTTGGCTGCATCCGTAGCAACATCATATGGGGCATAACGTGCTAACTTACTAAAGTTCTCCACATACTGGCCAACTGTCCGTCCTCCCTGGTGCAAGTTGCGAAACTCACGCTTCTTCATGGCCATAGCTCCTGCTGAAACATGGGCAGTTCGAAAAGCCTGCTGAAACTGGTCCCAAGTGACAGTGTCGACAGGGAAAGTAGCTGTGAAATTCTCCCACCATGATGCTGCGGGTCCTTCAAGCTGATGTGCGGCAAACTTCACCTTCTCCGCATCTGTGCATCCTGCTGTAGTCAACTCTCTAGCTGTCTTATGGAGCCAATCATCTGCTACTATCGGCTTGGTGCTACTAGAAAACACCGGTGGATTCAGCCTAAGAAAATGGGCTAAGTGATCAACAGGTGGTGGTGGTGGTGGGTTGTTGTTGTTGTTCCCCTGATTCTAATTCTGGACTAGCAACTGCATCAATGTGTTCTGTTGCTGGATCAACTGGGTGAGCTCCGGTGGAAAGGTAAATCCGGGGTCACGTCTCGGAGGCATCTGAGGGTTTAGAAAAGATGAGATTTAAGAGTAGAGGGGTCTAAAGAGAAAACACTACCCATATGCACATGAGGCAAAAGCAAACAATTCACTTCATTCAATCAAACAAGGGCATACAATCGATCTAATTATCGCAAAAGTGCTTGGACTACTGTGTTTACATGGTGGACTACTACTACTAATGAGGTGGTCTACTAGAAATACTCTTCGGTTGCAGACTCCATGATATCTGCTCCGGCTTCATCAACATAGTCATCATCACTATCATCTGGGTCCGAGTCGGTGTCGTCGATGATGATGTAGTCTTCCGGACGAATCTTCTTGGGTTCTTCGTCTTCATCTACTGGTGTAGGGCCTCCCATAAATATTCCAATCTTCATTGTTAGGTCGGCATTCTTATCCACTAGTACTTCAATTTCCTCTTCATAATCTTCATGTGTAGCCTTGAGTTCTTCCTCCAGTTCCTTGATTCTTGTCTTAGCCTTCTTCAGATCTATCATGTCGGCGCACATCTGGTTCTCCTGTCGTCGAATGTGCTGGTTTAATTCCTGGATAAAAGCTGCAATGGATCTATCCCTTCTGGTGCTAATCATCTCCCAGTGTTCATCTCGGCTCCCACAAATCTGGTAGATAGTATCCTTGAGATCATTGCAGTAGACTTCTCCAATGCGTCCCATGACGATGTGAGCTGCCATGCTCTTTCCTAGACTCCAAGTTGGTGCATCAAAAGAAAACTCTATGGGCTCAGTGACTGGCATAAATGTCCTTCCTCGAACTTGAACTTGAATCATCCAGCGCTCTTCTTCAGGTGAAGTGGCGTTGTAGGTTCCGGTGAAGCTTGGTACTCCTATGTTCATGTATCTAGTGACTTCCTTCAAGTGACGTCCAAAGGGTGTATCGTCATCCGGTTGTGTGAACTTGTTCCTTGCGTCCATCATCCTAAAGAGTAGAAAAGATGAGAGGTCATAAGAGAAGAGGGTGAATAGTGATCTAGGTCTTTAGCTTAGTGGTCGTGTCCTACAGTCAGCGTGTGCTCTGATACCATCTCTGTAGCGACCAGACCTCAAAGAGTCTGATCTCTGTGCTCCAGTGTCATCCCTGGATCAGTAATGCTGACACCACACAGTACTCGGAGGATTTATAACAGAATAGCAATCACACACTTATTACATCGAGTGTCTCAATAGAGAACTTATTACAATAAATATGGCTTAAGGCCATCTAATAACGATAACAACGGAAGGCTTGGAAGATAAGTGAGTCCATCAACTCCAACGGCATCACTGAGTATAGAACCACGACCTAAAAACTCCTTAATCGTCGTCTGAAAAGTCTACAACATTAACGTTGCAGCCCGAAACGGGTCAGCACATGGAATATGCTGGCAAAGTAACACATAGAGAATAATGGAATGAAATAGCTATACTATATGCATATTTGGCTGGTGGAAAGCTCTATGGTTACCGTTTTGCGTAAAGCCAATTTTTCCCTAGTGCAAAGGAATAAAATTTATTTAACTATCATGGTAGTTGTTAAACATTGAGAATGGTTGAAAGCATTCTCAATCCCAATTAAGCATCATCATTAAACAAAACCCAACAAAATTAATTTAGAGTAACATGTTGAGATTCATATGATAATCCAGGTACTAGATACTCAAGATGTCCATAACCGGGGACACGACTAACCATGATTAGTTTAATACATTCTGCAGAGGTTTGCGCACTTTTCCCCACAAGACTCGATCGCCTCCGTTTGGTTTCTCGCACTACATGGTGTTTGAGAAGACGGATGACCAAGACATAGTCTTTCAGAAGCGCTAGCACCTTACGATGGATAGACCGTTACACCTACTTTCCCCTACATCTGCTAGTCTACCCTGTAAGAGGTCGCACGACATAATCAACTATGCCAGAGCCCATAATGGCTTGTGGCTGCACACAGAAGTTTCTAGTATGAATAATCTCATGATCCCTTTGAGCCTGGGTGGCGGTCCAAAAGAAACAGGCAATCCTGGAATACCCAGGTACCTCAATCCACCCAGATGTGTGTTTAAGTTGCCACCTTAGATAAACCATTAATTAACAATACTCACATCTATCATGCATATCACTCACCCAATCCATGTCTACTAGCATACCATGGCACAATAAGCAAATGTAGAAGTAACTCCCAAATGTTTGATAATAAACAAGTAATAGGTTCTACCTCAACTACTTCCCATCCCACAATTTAATTAGATCCTAATCATGCAATGTGTGAGGGTTGATCTAATGCAATAAAACTGGGTAGTAGAAAAGGTATGATCAAAGTGTTACTTGCCTTGCAGATGATCCGCGAAACCTAGCGATTCGAAGTAACAAGTGGCGCACTCCGGGTATTCTATCGCAGACAAACAAACAAGCATACAATAAGTACTCATCTAATGCACGGTTAAAACTCGAATAAGAGAACTAACTAGAAAGTTCAACTTAAGAACTCCGGTTTGCAAAAAGAAACAAATCGAACTAAGCAACGAAAGTCAAACGGCGAAAGAAAACAACTTCGTTCTACTAATCTGGATCTAGGGCAATTTTACAGTAGCAAAAACTTGTTTAAGTTGGTTAAACGGATAAAGGGTTTCGAGACGAAACTCTAGGCGCTTGAATCACCTGATTCCGATAAACGAGCGAAAAGTTATACTATAACGAAAATCGGATCAGAAATCGCGATCAGAAAAATTGCGGATTTAATCCGAGAAAAAGAAAAACGACGAACGTTCGCTAGAACGAACGAACACTCGCTATTTAAATAAATCGGAAAAACCGATCTATTTAAACAAACCGAAACTAAAAAAAACCGACGAAAAACCGACGAAAAAACCGATCGTTTTATTTTTAAACCGGCGGCACGGATTTTGAGGCGAGGCGAACCTCGGGAGGCAGGTCGGCGGCGGCGGCGTCGGTGGTGGCGGCGGGCGGCGGCGTCAGCGGC